>NC_089762.1:7793546-7851046 GCF_040412425.1 Macrobrachium rosenbergii | reverse complement strand
AATCAGGCAGCGAGAGAGACCAAATTACAATAAACCAACTTTCTTTCCTCCATCTCTTTATCCCATCTTCTATTTAAAAAAGTAAAAGAGAATGATAAAAGTATTGTTAGTAACATTATAATCTCGCATAAATGCGTACAGCCAAAAAAAAATGAACGAGACTGTTTTTTTGCTTATAACCAAATCAGATAACAACAGCCGTTTTGCTTGTATTTCAGCCATTGTACAGTAGTAAACAATTCCCGAAGTTATGTTACAAATGACTTAAGTAGAATAGGACTGATATATTTTTACATTATACCCTTATTCACTATAAATAAAAGATTGGTAAGGAAACATACTACTAAATTTAAGCTGCAAGTTGTAGCTGAAGCTGCGAAAACAATGTTCAACCTGCTAATGACTATAAATTATCGTGCATTGGCAACATGGATGAAACTCGACTGCAAATAAAATTGGAGAGAAAGTATTTTAATCAAAACTACCAGGCATGAAAGAACACATTACTACTGTTTTCACACTGATAGAATTTAAATACTTTAAGATCATATTATGATGAAATCAAGAGAAAATAGCAAACAGAAACTTGATTTCTTTTACACAAACCAAAAAGTAAGAGGATGATAAAAGTATTGTTAGTAACCTTATATTCCTGTGAAAATGCGTACAGCCATAAACAACCGAACGAGAAACTGTTGTTTTGCTAATAACCAAATCGGATAACAACTGTTTTGCTTGTATTTCAATCATTGTACGGTTAAACAATTACCCTAGTTATGTTAAAAATGACGTTAAGTACCGATATATTTTTACACTATACCCTTATCCGCTTTGGAGAAAAGATAGGCAACGAAATACTGTATACTGCTACAGTAAATTTAAGCTGCAAGCTGTAGCTGAAGCTGAGAAATGAATGTTCAACCTGCTAATGACTATAAATTATCGTGCATTGGCAACATGGATGAAACTCAACCGCAAATAAAATTGGAAAGTATTTTAATCAAAATTACTGGGCATGAAAGAACACATATTACTGCTGTTTTCACGCCGATAAAAGATTAATACGAAAAGCTCGTAGTATGATGATGAAATAAAGAGAAAATAGCGAACGGAATCTTGATTTTTTTTTTTACACAAAACAAACATGCCCCAAACGGCCAGCCGCCAACGTCATCTATTAATGAAAAAAATAGCTAAATTAATTTCACAATGAGACATATTTAAGTTATATTTCGACTTAAAAACACTTCGTATAACGAAAAATATATATGTCCCATATAAATAAAGTATCTAGAGATTCATGTACGCTAACCAGAAGCAAGAAATGCGCTTTGAACTGAGTTACATGCGGCGAAATAAACACTGTGTGATCGATTCCCAAACCAAAACATTTGATCGCTATGATCGCAATTTATAATGCAAGAGCAACATGAGAATGTATACAATCGGATACAGTGTAGTAAAGCATAACTTTTTAAGAGATCCATGGAAAAGATGCACATTCATTATTTTGATGTTTGTATAATACGGTGTTATTAAGTGAAAATAGAATACAGGTAGTGCTCGAGTTATGATAATTCAACTTACGATAATTCGCTTTTACGATGGGGGTTAGCAATTAATATCGATATGACAATATTTTGAAAATATGTATTTTTAAATTTCGCGGGCGACTGGCGCAGGCAACAACGTACAATCAGGCAGCGTACAGTGTACAATATGTTGGCCCGAGAGGCCGGAATAGATACGTTAATTCAATGAGCCAACCTAACTTGCTCTCGTTGTGTCGGAAGTTAAAATAGGTCGGTGTTTGTTTGCAATTTTTGTGCGTTTGTAAATACAGGTAGTACATGAGTGACGATAATTCGAGTTTACGATGGAGTTAACAATTAATACCGGTGCGACAATATTTAGAAAATATTTTTTTAAAATTTCGAGCGGGCACTGGCAACAGTGTACAGTTGCCGTACAATCAGGCAGCAAGAGAGACCCACTTACAATAGACCAACTTCTTTTTCTCCATCTCTTTATTCCATCTTCTAGTTAAAAAAGTAAGAGAATGATAAAAGTATTGTTAGTAACCTTATACTCTTGCGAAAATGCGTACAGCCATAAACAACAGAACGAGAAACTGTTGTTTTGCTAATAACCAAATCGAATAACAACTGTTTTGCTTGTATTTCAATCATCGTACGGTTAAACAATTACCGTAGTTATGTTAAAAATTACATTAAGTACTGATATATTTTTTCACTAAACCCTTATATGCTTTGGAGAAAAGATCAGCAAGGAAATATACTGCTACAGTAAATTGAAGCTGCAAGTTGTAGTTGAAGCTGAGAAAAGAATGTTCAAGCTGCTAATGACTATAAATTATCGTGCACTGGCAACATGGATAAAACTCGACCACAAATAAAATTGGAAAGTATTTTAATCAAAACTACTGGGCATGAAAGAGCACATATTACTGCTGTTTTCATGCCGATAAAACATAAATACGAAAAGCTCGTAGTATGATGATGAAATTAAGAGAAAATAGCGAACGGAATCTTGATTTTTTTTTTTACACAAAACAAACATGCCGCCAACATCATCTATTAACGGAAAAAATAGCTAAATTAATTTCACAACGAGACACATTTAAGTTATATTTCGACTTAAAAACACTTCGTATAACGAAAAATATATATTTCCCTTATAAATAAAGTATCTAGAGATTCATTTACACTAACTAGAAGCAATAAATGCCCTCTGAACCGAGTTAAATGCGGTGAAATAGACCATGTGATCGATTCCCAAACCAAAACATTTGATCGCTATGATCGAAATTTATAATGCAAAAGCAATACAAGAATATTTACAATTGGATACAGTATAGAGGGATGAAAAAATTTGTTTTTATTTAGCATTTCCCAACGTTTTGAGAGAGAGAGAGAGAGAGAGAGAGAGAGAGAGAGAGAGAGAGAGAGAGAGAGAGAGAGAGAGAGAGAGAGAGAGAGAGAGAGTAATTGTCGTAAGTGAGTGCTTCGGTTGTTGGAAGAGGGATGAGGTCGTTAGTTTGTTTACGGCGCTGTCTGTCTGTGGAATATGTGTGAGGATTTTTCGGTTTTGAAGGCAGTTTTTTTGAGTCTTGAGTCAGAGCTAGTGCTGGTCTGTCGTTTGGTTTGGACAGTTTTTTTGTGCTGATGCAAAGTTGTTGTTTTCCCTTGTTAGTGTGCTGTTCTTGTTGCTGTATGTTCATGAGTCGTGTGTTTTTTCTGTTTTGGTTTGGTTTGTGTGGTTTTTGTGTGCTGTGTTATGACCGTGGACGCCTTACTCCATCTTCCAGCAACCGAGGACCAGGGTGAGTGTTGTGTACTGTTTTTTTGTGTTTTGAAATTCCGCCACATAATATTTGGCGCCCAACGGGCAGCTGATATTGCAGCTGCAGTTGAGATTGGTGGCTGGTAGTGTGACTGAAGAGAAGGATGGAAGAGGAACTGGTGAGGTTGAGAGAGGAGAATACGTGGTTGAGGGGTGAGAATGAGAGATTGAGGAGTCAGTTGGAGGAGATGGGGGAATGCTAAGAAGTACGAAAGAAGAAATGAAAGGGGAGATGAAAGAGTCAGAAGAGAGGGTGGATAAAAAGTTGGAGGGAATGATGAAAGGTGTGGAAGAAATGGTGAAAGGTATGTTCAAGGGTGTTTTTGGAGAAGGGGCTGTTGGAGGCAGGTTCTTTGGAACGTGTGAAGGGGCAAGAGAGAAAGAAAAGAAGAAGTGAATGGAAGCGTGAGTGATGAAAGTGATATGGGAATAGGAAGTAAGAAACGAGGGAATGAGAGGCAGGGTAAGGAAAAGGGGAATGAAAAGCAAGGGAAGGAACAGAGGGAAAGTAAGGATAAGTCAGGGGAAGAAAAAGGGAAGAAGGAAAGGGAAAGGAAATTGGTAAGAAGGGTAAGGAAGTGGGAAAGGCAGGAAAGAAGGGAGAGGGTGAAGGCAGTAGTGATAGTGAGGTGGATGGAGGTGAGTGGATAAAAGTGGATAAAAAGAGGGGAAGAAGAGTGTAATGAGTAAGATGAATGTAAGTGAAGTGGACTCTTTGTATTCGGAAGAGGGTATGAAAGGACAGAGTGAAAGTAGCGAAAGTGAGAGTGAAAGTGAGAAAGAAGAAGAGAAAGGCTATGTATGTGAGGGAAGTACCCGGTGTGAAAAGTATAATGAGTATGGAAGTAGGGATGTGCATGATTTCTTTAGGGAGTATGAAAGGTTTTGTCAGGATAAGTATGGGGAAAGTAAGAGAGTGTGGGCACGAGAATTAGAGAGTATTTGACTGGGTTTTTACTTGATATGTATAGGGTTATTATGGGTGTGGGGGATGTTGAGTATGACAAGGTGAAAGCTAGACTAGTTGAGCAAGCGAGGCGTGAAAGCGAGTGTTAAGTATAAGAGGAAGAATGAATTTGATGAGGCAAGAATGAAAGCTGGGAAACCTTGTCACTATATGCTTGTAGGCTGGAGACGTTGGCAAGGAAGAAGTTTGGGGATGATGGGATAGATGAATGTAAGGAGTTAGTACGGAAGTTGTTAGGGACAGTGCCAGATGGAGTTAGAGAATTTGTGAACTTGAAGCGGAAGGAGAAGAAAAGATGGACGAATGAAAGGTTGACTTGGGGAGAAATATTGGAAATTGTAGAAGATTATGAGCTTGACAGGGTTATAAAAGAGAGCAGAAGTGTAAGTGTAAGGGCTGGGGTAGATGAGAGAGTGCCAGAGTTTGGAAGCTTTAGGGATGCAGTGTTGAGGGGCCCAATGAGAATGGCCGATAGTGTAATAGATAGGAGTGTAAGAGCAAGTAATGTGGAGGTGCCAGTGAGGATGAATGATGGGTTTGTAAGGGAACAACGGGTTGGACGGGTTAGGGATAGTAGTGTACAAAGGGGAAGGTCGATGAGTGGAAGTCGAGGTCTAAGTGTTTTAGATGTGGAAAGGAAGGACATACAAAGAATGAGTGTAGGTGGGCTTTGGGAGCGTGTTTTCTAGTGTGGGCAACCGGGACATTTGGTAAGGGAGTGTCTCAAAGTTTTGCAGAAAGATAGGGGTTAAATGCTACAGGTGCGGACAAGTGGGTCATATTGCTAATGGTTGTAGGGGTACCTGAAGTGAATGTAATAGGTGGCAACTGTGGTAAGAATGGGCATTATGCGAGAATGTGTTCAGAACCGAGAGCTTAGTGTGTCAATGTGGAATGGAAGGACATGTATCAAGTGTATGTAGACGAAAGAGGGTGACTGTGACAGCGAATTCGGGAAACTGAGTGTGAAGGGGTTCAAATGGGTGGATCCTCCAGGATGCAAGCGGTCGTGTGATGGATGCATGTACGTGAGGGGGTTGCATGAGGATCAGCAATTTGTTTTGATAGAGTATGGTAGGAAACGTAAGAAAGGGAAGAACGTAAGTAAACTGAATGGTCCTAAGTTGCGTGATAGGGGTGTGAGTGCCAAAGTGGAAATGAGTGATAAAGCGTGTAATACGGATGAATGGGATGGTATGAATAGAACGTATAGCATATCTGGGTTTGATATAACTGAGTTGACTGAACGTAGGGGTTAGTGAACGGTTGGAGGTGAGCGAAAGTGTAAGAGTAAGAGGAGCGTAGCAGTAATATACGAGTGATTGAAAGCAACTCAATGAATCGTTGCAAAAGAATTGGAAAGGTCAATGAGCGAATGGGATGGGTTAGTTGAAGAATTGGGGGAGGTATTTGGGAACGAGTTAGAGGGTATAGATGAGATTGTGGATGAAATTGAGAGTGGTAATAGTGAAGAAGATAGCGTGAATCTGAGAGAGAATGGAGGAGAAGATGTGAGTTTGAATGTTGCTAGAAGAGAGAATGATTCTGAGAGAATGATTGCATGCCCATGAAACGCGATCTAGAGGACCTGCTAGTGAGCATCTGTGGGTGTTGCGTAAATAGGCGATTTGAAAGAGGTGTGAAAGGTGTTGGTTGGGAAATGCTAAAAAGGGGGAGAAATATAGAGGGATGAATAAATTTGTTTTTATTTAGCATTTCCCAACATTTTGAGAGAGAGAGAGAGAGAGAGAGAGAGAGAGAGAGAGAGAGAGAGAGAGAGAGAGAGAGAGAGAGAGAGAGAGAGAGAGAGAGTGTAATTGTCATAAGTGAGTGCTTCGGTTGTTGGAAGAGGGATGAGGTCGTTAGTTTGTTTACGGCGCTGTCTGTCTGTGGAATATGTGTGAGGATTTTTCGGTTTTGAAGGCAGTTTTTTTGAGTCTTGAGTCAGAGCTAGTGCTGGTCTGTCGTTTGGTTTGGACAGTTTTTGTGCTGATGCAAAGTTGTTGTTTTCCTTGTTAGTGTGCTGTTCTTGTTGCTGTATGTTCATGAGTCGTGTGTTTTTCTGTTTTGGTTTGGTTTGTGTGGTTTTGTGTGCTGTGTTGGCGACCGTGGACGCCTTACTCCATCTTCCAGCAACCGAGGACCAGGGTGAGTGTTGTGTACTGTTTTTTTTGTGTTTTGAAATTCCGCCACAACAGTGTAGTAAAGCATAACTTTTTAAAAGATCCATGGAAAAAATGCACACTCGTTATTTTGATCTTTGAATAATACGGTGTTATGTGAAAATAGAATACAGGTACAGTATAATGTAGGCCAGGCTACCATATATGATATACGAAAGTGCAGGCTAGGCCTGGTTTGTTATTCAATTTCTCTTTATACTGACTTATCACGTCAATCTGCACTGAACCTGCAGAATTAGCTGACACTAATAACTACTATACCATATATGTATAAAGTATACTGTGTAGTGTAGGCTAGGCTACCGTATATGTATAGATGGTACTGATTACCCTAGTGTAGGCTAGGCCATATTCGAGTTACGATTTTTTCAACAAACGATGGGTTTTTTGGAACCTAACCCCATCATAAGTAGGAGAATACCTGTACAGTATAATGTAGGCTAGGCTACCATATATGATATACCAAAGTGCAGGCTAGGCCTTGTTTGTTATTCAATTTCTCTTTATACTGACTTATCATGTCAATCTGCATTGAACCTGCACTGCATTGAACCTGCACAATTAGCTGACACTAATAATTACTATACCATATATGTATAAAGTATACTGTGTAGTGTAGGCTAGGCTACCATATATGTATAGATGGTACTGATTACCTTAGTGTAGGCTAGGCCATATTCGAGTTACAATTTTTTCAACAAATGATGGGTTTTTTGGAACCTAACCCCATCGAAAGTAGGGGAATACCTATATTTAATATAAACCCCCAAAAGTACTGATAACTCATTCATACATGACGTTACCAGTTGTCATTCGTTCTTGCCTGGACTCATCAGGGTAGCATTTGTGCAGCTTGTTTGCACCTCCAGGAGAAACACCCATTGGATTATACTGTAATGTCTTCTTAAATCTTCAAGATTCCAGTTGCATAACAGGAGTAGTATTTACTGTAATACTCATAATGCAGGTGGTTCATAGTTACCACATGAAGCTAATTAAACACTTCATAAATTCTAAAGGTCAAGCAAGTTATATTTTGATTTGAAAAATCTGTACATTGCTTTTATTAGAAAATGATGTCTTTACTGTAGTATTAAAGTAGTTTAACCAGACCACTGAGCTGACTTTCAGCTCTTAGGGCTGGCCTGAAGGATTAGAAAAAAATACCACATAGGCACATATTCTCATACTGTAACACATACTCACAATAAATACATTTACTCATGCTTCCACACTAAAAAGGTATATCAAAATTCATAATGAGTCAAGTAATATTTAAAGAAATGTAAGGATTTTTGTGTTCATTATTTTCTTATTTTTATATTTTATCTATCAAACCATAGTTCCTCATGAACAACAAAATCAGAACAACTGCAAATGTAAAAGATTCTGACAAAATTTCATTCACTGATTTATTTCCAAGAGTTGACAGTCGCTGTTGGTCATAGTTTGGACACTCACACAATACATGTCTGACCGTTACCATCACCTCGCACTCGGAGCACTTTGGAGCCAGGCCACGTGGGTTGCTCATTAAGTGTCCATGTGTCACACAAGTATGGCCTATTCTGAGATGTATTAGAATTACTTGTGCGTGTCTCTCTCTCTCGCTCTCTGATATAATGAACTCCATTTTTTAACTTTAAGTTTTATTTGTTTTAATTTATTATTTTCAGGTTCTTCATTCCATACATATTGCCGTTTGTTTATGATACCCACTTTTATGTGTGTTACATAATCAGTAACAGGGATATTCACATTTGATCTTGTCATGTGGGTTTCTTCTTCAGCTGCTTTATCTGCCTCTTCATTTCTTTTGATCCCTACATGGGCAGGGATCCAACATATTTCTACATTTTTTCCAGTATTATATAAGTTATGGAGAAATAATTTAATTTGTTGTACAATATTATTTTTTGATTTGTAACTCTGAATAGCTTCTACAGCTCTTCTGAAGTCACTAAAAATCACAAAATTATTGAATATTTCTTTTAACTATTTTTATAGCTGACACAATTGCACACAATTCTGCTGTGAATATTTAAGCATTATTAGGTAGAGAGAATTGATAAGTTTTGTCTTGCAGCATATCCAACTCCGTGCTCTGACTTAGATCCATTTGTATATATTGCGTAATGTGGACCTTTTTGGTTTATATGCTCTATTGTATGTTGTCTACGGCGTTCTGGTGTATATGAGTAACTTTTTGATAAATATTTTAGGTGTGCTCAAATTCTCTCATTTTATTCACTGTCCATGGAGGAGGTGATTTAATATTAACCCTTAAACGCCTACTGGACGTACCATATGTCGACTAAAATTGTCTGTTGGGTGCCAAGTGGACGGGATCAAGGACGCCGACTACAAAAATTTCAACCTTCAAATTTGACTCAACCAAATGGTCGAAAAAGCAATTGTAAGCTAAAACTCTTACATTATAGTAATATTCAATCATTTCCCTTCATTTTGCAACAAATTGGAAGTCTCTAGCACAATATTTCGATTTATGGTGAATTTCTGAAAAAAAACTTTTTCCTTACATCCGCGCGGTAACTCTGTCGAAAATGTCAGAAATTCTTTCGTCATTTTGTTGTAATTTTTGCACTGTTTTATATTAGCTGTTACGTAAAGTTTTATATATGAAAATGTGTGCAATTTCATGTAAAATACAACAAAATACAACCCATGGTTGTAGCTTTTATCAGTTTGGAAATATTTTCATATAAATCTCGATAACTGCCAAAATTTCAACCTTCGTCAACTTTGACTTGACCGAAATGGTCAAAAACGCAATTGTAAGCTAAAACTCTTACATTCTAGTAATATTCAATCATTTACCTTCATTTTGCAACCAATTGGAAGTCTCTAGCACAATATTTCAATTTATGGTGAATTTTTTGAAAAACTTTTTCCTTACGTCCGCGCCAGAAATTCTTTCAAGTTCAAACGTTGTCGTAATGTTTGCACTCTTTATATTAGTCGTTACATAAAGTTTTATATATGGAAATGTGCGCAATTTCATGTAGAATACAACAGAAAATAACTCATGGTTGTAGCTTTTATCAGTTTTGAAATATTTTCATATAAATCACGATAACTGCCAAAATTTCAAACTTCGGTCAACTTTAACTCGACCAAAATGGTAAAAAAAAACGCAATTATAAGCTAAAACTCTTACATTCTAGTAATATTCAATCATGTACCTTCATTTTGCAACAAACTGAAAGTCTCCAGCACAATATTTCGATTTTATGGTGAATTTCTGAAAAAAAAACTTTTTCCTTACGCCTGCTCGCGTAACTCGCCAACATCTCAGAAATTCTTTTCACACGTTGTCGTAATGTTTGCATCGTTTTACATTAGTCGTTACATAAAGTTTTATATATGAAAATGTGCGCAATTTCATGTAGAATACAACAGAAAATAGTTCATGGTTGTAGCTTTCATCACTTTTGAAATATTTTCACATAAATCACGATAACTGCCAAAATTTCAACCTTCGGTCAACTTTAACTCGACCAAAATGGTCGAAAAACGCAATTGTAAGCTAAAACTCTTACATTCTAGTAATATTCAATCATTTACCTTTATTTTGCAATAAATTGGAAGTCTCTAGCACAATATTTCGATTTATGGTGAATTTTTGAAAAAAACATTTTCCTTATGTCCGCTGCACTCGGCCGAACATCTCAGAAATTCAGAAATTCTTTAGACGTTGTCATAATGTTTGCACCGCTTTATATTAGTCGTTACATGAACTTTTATATATGAAAATGTGCGCAATTTCATGTACAATACAACAGAAAATAACTCATGGTTGTAGCTTTTATCAGTTTTGAAATATTTTCATATAAATTACGATACATAGAAAAATTCGACCTTCGGTCAACTTTAACTCGACCGAAATGGTCGAAAACTGCAATTGTAAGCTAAAACACTTACAGTCTAGTAATATTCAATCAATTAGCTTCATTTTTCAACAAACAGGAAGTCTCTAGCACAATATTTCGATTTATGGTGAATTTTTAAAAACATTTTTTACGCCATATACGGACTCATGCATCATATTGTGATAATATTTTTCTGTGTTGCTTTGATCGTTTTACAATTGGTTATATACCAAAATCATCGCAATTTAGTGTACAATACAAAGAAAAAAAAATAATCCGTTAGCTTTAACCGTTTTGCTCACAGCACAGATTTGTATAAAATTATATGTGACAATTTTTTTTTTTACAAGCTGTCATATATTTCAATATTTATATATGATAATGATATTTTTTCATTTCTGATGGTTGCATACTAAACTTCAGGCAATGACAAAAAAATTAGCCAAAAATGAACTCTTTATCTTAAAAACTAAGCGTGCTGTGATTTTTGAAAAACTTTTTTCCGCTTACGGCGCTAACTCCCCTCAACGCATGCCGCATACGGGAGACGTTTTTGTAAATAGAGGCTCGGCGTTTAAGGGTTAAAGGCACTTTTATATTTATATTCAGCGACTCAAACAGTCTTCCAGTTCTAATTGGGAAAGATGGAGGATGGTTATTTATAAATACATCTCTCAATTCAAATAATTTCTATAAACATTTTGGTAATAGTACTGAATCTCAACACAATTTATTTCATCTTAAAACATGGCATAGGGAAGAGGGAAGGGGGAGAGGGAGAGAAGAGGGATGGGAAAGGAGGGGGATGGGAAGGGGATAGGGAGGGGAAAGGGGAAGGGGAGGGACACACACACACAAACAGAAAGGCAGCCAAGGAAATTAACACAACAGATTATTTGGGGTGCATCTTACCTACTGTTCATGATACTGGATTCCCACACTGAGAACAGGATGTTGAACAGTGCAGCTAAACAATGTCCACTCAGCAAAACGAGCTAAAGGTTTCTTGCATGAAATTCAAAACATTCTTACCTGATCTGCAATCCTTCCTGGTCGTGGATTCCATTCAGGGAGCAAGGCTCTCCTATATGCTTAGTAGAGAGCAGCCTTGCGAAGATAACCACTTCAGCTTCAGGAATGAAACTGAAATGGTATGAAGGGACCCTTTGCCTAAGTCTGAAAGCTCCGAAATGACAGTCAACTCAAAATAAATACCAGTGCATCCTTCAGCTCCACATAAAATCAAAACCCAGGATTTAACACAGAGCCTGAAAAATTGCCATTTCTTTTGGTTCAGGAAAAGACTGTACCCATTACTACTAACCAACTTTGGTTCAGGAAAAGACTGTACCCATTACTACTAACCAACTAAGGGCTTCAGAGTTTCCTAATGTGATTTTTAAGTCTTTAAGGTGGAGAGCAGCAAAAACCAAATTGCACATATACTGTACCACATTCATCACATCCTCAAGCGACAAATTTGTCAAAACTAAATGGAGTAGTAACCGCTTTTACATTATGAATTTTTAATAGAGGTAAAAGGTCCGAAACTAGTCTCTCATGCACAAGCCTGATCAAATATTTAACAAAGGAGGACGTAACGTTCATCTGATAAGGGCTTGTTAGGTTCTCTATCACCTAAGAACAAATGGTTGCCCTTACAGGTTGTAACCTATCTACATACATTTTAATTACCCTAGCAAGACATATAAGTTATTTCTCTCCTTTCCTCACTAAAGAGGTCAAATTCGGAATTCTTTTAGTTCTTGGTGACAGCGTAGCCTTAATATCATTCTAATCACTGAGTAACGCAGAAGAGATAAAAGATAAAAAAGCATCCCCTTTGCAACAGCTGACCTTATGAGAACACTTGTAATTAACTTTCACTTCTGACTGTTGTTAGTGCTATTAAAAAGTGTTTTCGTAGTTAAATACTTCAATGAAACTTATTCAAATTCTCAAAAAGATCTGCAAATAAAATTTTAAACTACATCTAAATTCCAGAGAGAGAGACTGATACTAAGTTCTAGGGGCTTCAATCTCAACCAATCTCAAAACCTCCTTAAGATCAACAGACCAATCCAATTGTACATGATGCAATACCAAGGAAAGAATGGATCTATATCCTCAATTAGCAGACACCAAAACACTTATATAATACATCTAATAGTGCAAAAAACTTTTTGATGTCTATTGAGGTACACCACGTACTAGAAATCCTAGTGATACAAGGCCAAGGTTGTCTCTCTACTTGATTAAGGATAGATTTTGAGATACCTCAGAAAACCCCCTTGCTTGGAGGGAGATGGTTGAGAGTCTCCAAGCAGTAAAGTGCAGCATGCAGAGGGAGAGCGAGGGGAGGGAAAAGAGCCCCTGTATATCAATTTCTCTGCTCATACTAGGCATTGCTGACAGGATGCAATGCGCAAGAGGTGTGTGTACCCTGGCCAGCCTGGCTAGCCAGGCCAGTACCAGTACATCTGTGTCCCAGGAGACCCTAAATCAATGTAATGTGTGCAAAGCGCCAAGTGCAGCAGTACACGAGGCACCAACAGCGTAAGCCCTGTCAGTCTTTCTGCAGAAAAGGACTGACCGCTAGAAGCCCAGCAAGACTACTTGTGGATAGAGCCAGGCAAAGGTGCCTTCTTCTTCTTCTTCCACTTGGAAGCTTCAGAAGAGGAAGGTGAGGAGGGGGTGGAGAACAAATTATACCAACTGCCACCAGTAGATCCAGTCCACAGACTGGGCACACCAATAGCAAACAAGCTGCACAAATGGGTTACACAAACAGGAAGTGAATGAGCCGCGCAAATGGGTCACGCAAACTTCTCTCATTGTCACCCTGAGGATCAAGTGAGATGTTGCTCCCCCTGTCACCAAGGTCATCCATCCCTGGAGAGACATAAGAAAACACTACTAGCCCATTGCCACCTAAAAACCCAATCTGTAGACCAGGTACATGGGAAGACAAGCAAGCTGCAAAAACTGCTGCAGAACCTCTTCTCTGTGCTTCGAAGTCATGGTGTTTGAGGGACCTCGACTTGATGAAAACTTGAAAGTTCACAGAGAGATGGGAAGGAAACAGACTTCAAGTCTGAAGATGGCACCAAGTGCCAACCCTACCCAAGAAAAATCGATCACCGTTGGTGACCAAGCTACTCCACCCTACCCCAAGGGGGAGAGCACACTGAAAGAAGCCTAACTAGACTTCAAATGTGGGGTTAGACTTCCCCTCGCAAACCCACAGTGCAGAAAAAAGAGTGGAGTCAAGGAGAAGGAAGACAACAACAAAAAAAGCGAAGGAGAAAAGAACGCTACTGGCCCCTTGTTTTTCCTCCGCTGTCAATATTCGCCTCGTTTGCAGGGATGGTTGAGTCCAGAATCAAAGGCAAAGTCACACTCATTGGAGGAATAAAACTATGATGGCCTACTTCCTCCAACAGGGTAAAGGGAAGGCCATGACATAAGGGCTACCTTAACTAAGGCAGACCAAACTCCCATAGTCCTTCCGAAGTGACTAAGTCTTACATACCTATAAGTAAATATATTAGTAAATAAATTGGAAAATGGTACAGCTGCTGATGAACACTTCCAGAAGCTGCTATGTTTCCAACAAAACCAAGGTATAAAATCCTTGCATGGAAAAACTAAGCTGAATTCCTTACAAACATGTTGATTTCACCAGTAGGTTATAATCATGATAATACAATCACAGTCAAAAACCAAAAGGCTGAAGGAATACTCAAGTCTATTTATTGCAAAAGTTCGAGCAGCAAGGTCAGGCAGAGCATCGTCAGAAGCATCTGAACTTGATGGTAGCTAGAAGCAGAGTTGAGTGCAGACCAACACATGGGCAGGATTTCCCCCTACCAGTCAGTAGTTACCTACCTGGCCAATAAGCTTGAGTGGCCATCTCCAGCTTATGCTCAGTAAAATCCTATGTACAGAATGAAGGTTTGTATTGGTGTAGGAACAAAACATGTAGAGCATAGTAAGTAAATCACCTTTTCACTTAAATTTTACACAATTAACTCTTTTGGAAGAAGTTACTTACCAGCAGCAGATAACATCTGGTCTCCTGAGCGGCTGAATACATTGAGAGAGACTATTTTATTGCTCAGTGCTTTTGTCACATGCTGATGTAGCAGTTCTCCACTGGCTGCATCAAAGAAATCAATAGACTTAAGCTCTCCTTCTGTGTAAGTTGGAAACTCAGGATCAGGGTAACGACCTACTACTATGATGTCCCGAAGTGGATGCCATATTGCCTGTGAGAGCAATGTGTTGTAATTTTTAAAAAAATTTTATCGAAACTCCTGCCTTTAAAAACCATATAAATGCATTATAACAATTTTAAACAGGAAAAATTTTACTCAAAAATAAAATGAGATTCCTACAAAAAAATTAAAATGGTTTTGAACACATAGATTTCCCATGAAAAATAAAGAAAATCATTTCATTAATGACTCATAATTTATATTGCTGCTTTGCTTGTTACAAATTATTTCCCAACAACCCTCTACAAATGAAGAAGTGGGATCCAGTCTCTGACAGATGTGCAATACACGTACAGTACCATAATGCCAAGTAAGTATTAACTATCAACTGGTTCATCCTTCCTTTTGTACACCTTTGACAACTGGAAAATGGGGCAGGATGGAAGGCAATTATGCATAGTTACGGATAGGCATAAAAAAAATTAATTAAACTTTTAGGGGAAAAACATATTGACATTAAAAACAAAAAAATCATAACCTGCAGGGATGAATAACAAAACCCATAACTTACAAGGCTGAATCTCAATTTAAGACAGGGATATTTCAAGTTGTCAAACCCAAAGATTTCCCAACTGATACCTGAACTTCACTGTTGTAAGAGATAAAACTACAGACTGTGACCATTCCTGTACTGTATATTGTTCATGCAGATTTCAAAGCATCTGCAACAATAACAAAATAGTATATGTCGTTCATGGGTCTCTTGGTGTATTACCTATTATTTTCTGCGGCTAATGGGGAATGGGAGGAGGAATGGGAGGAAGATGAAAACTGTCCTACTATAACAGGACCCATGCCTCATGTACTGTTAATATAAAAGTCACAAATGTCCTGCCATTAAATATTCATTAACATTAATAACATTATACTAAAAAACAATGAATTTGAAAAAGCTCATCTCATGAACACTAACTTTATCTGATATCCTTTTCCCTACATCATATTTTCACAAGCTCTTGTGACAGGTTTCCTGACATGGCCTATGGTTGCCTAATATTCTCCTAAGAAACTACATGGCTATTTGAAGGCATGAACATAAGGCTCTGAGTAAGAAAATAATGTAAGCTTTGTCCCAAGCATTATTTTTAAATGAGAGGCACTGTAAAAGGGTCATCATTTGTGAAGGTTGAAGAAAATAATGTAAGCTTTGTCCCAAGCATTATTTTGAAATGAGAGGCACTGTAAAAGGGTCATCATTTGTGAGGGTTGAATTTTTGTAGCAAGGTCAGTGACAAAAGACAGGCCAACAGAATTACCACCCTTTGTAAATAATCTTATTTGATAAGACATGAATCTCACTGACAAGTTACAAATGACAAGATTCCTTGACTGACTGCAGTTATATAACTTCAAAACTACCAGGGTTACATATTTCAAAAACATTTTTTGAAAAACACAGGGCAGAGAGGGAATATACATACTCATAAATATATACACACACAATCTAGTCATAAACTGCCTCAAAGTTGTTGCAAGTTAAATCATTTTCAAATTTACAATAGTTTTTCATAACAAAATTAAAAGTTGCTTTGTGCAAGTTTAATCAAGTTTACATCAGTCAGACATTATTAGTATCACTATTACTTGTTTATCAGGTGCTTAGGATGGTCTACGGTATTCTTACAATTAGTAGTATGAAGGAAAATGTGTATTTTTATTAAAAAGACTTAAAAACAGGTTTTGACATAGGAAAAACCTATTTTTGGTAGTCGCTGTTGAGTCCTCAAGGAGTTACCTTCCATGGTCTACCAGAGCTCCATGGTGACCAAACTAATATCAAAGAATTCTCTTCTAGTTGGTCTTTTGGCCAGGTATTGTGTCATAATGATTAACATTATAACACATGGTGGAGTATATAATGGACTCAAAGATAAGAAGGCACTTTCCTGTATCTTCAGCGAAGCTGAACCCAGTTTTTCCAACGTCAAATAACCTGCAAAAAAGAGAATTGACTATTGCACATGCGCATCCGCCCTCTTGTTTACAACCGGGCCGTTAAAAGACCAAGGAGCCATTACTCTCTATTGGTCAATGCAGGTTGATCCCTTTGCCCAAATCCCATGCCTTTTCGTCAGGGAAGCGGGAGGGTTTTGAGGACTCAACAAGGCTACCAAAAATAGGTTTTTCCTACATCAAAACCTGTTTTTTTTTATAGCGTAGTCGCTGTTTCATCCTCAAGGAGCTTTACAAAAGAAATTGACAGGTGACGAAAAAGGCTTAAGCTCTCTCTTTTTAATCCAAACACACCAAAGGAAATAACATTTCCAGTCCAAGGTCAAGCCACAGATTTCAAGTCCCATTCTTTATTCCAAATACTTTTCAGGTTTTGATACCAAGGAACAAGAAACTATGCACGAACTTACATTTTAGGATGTAGTTCTACAGTGGCTTACCTAAGCATGCTGGGTTTTGTTGCAGTACTGTCACCCATTTCCCAGCGATAGTTAGCATACTCACCACCAATATGACCCCCGGTTTTCTGCCACAGCACCTAGGGGCTAAGACTGACAATGCCACCTACTGGTACACAGTGTAGTTGAATTTGTTCAAACATGTGGCAATGATTTAACTAATGACCACCCTATACATTTGGAGACTTCTTTGAAAGAGACATTTCTGAAGAAGGCCAAAGACGTACTTTCCTAACATCATGTGACCTATGGAAAGAGTGTGGAATTCCCTTTTTAAAGAGAAAACACTACAATCATTCTCAGTCTTTGTAGGGGGAGTGGTTAGTTTGTGTTAGGGTGTAGGAAAATAGAACCTTCTGGGGTGTTTGCCGTGACTTCTAGGTAAACTTAAGTGCTTGAACTGGGCGTAATGTCTTGTCTGCTAAATTGAATTTTCTTATAAGAATGGATTTCCTTTTTAAAGGATCCATATTCTTGGCCAGGAATGATGGGCCAGGGGACAATAATAATTGATGGTCAGCTATATGCGTGATGCATTGTCCCCATCTAAGAGAGCCCAGTTCACTAATACTGTACGAGCTCCTGATGCTAATGCAATCAAGAAGATCACCTTTTGTAGCCTGTGCGTTGTGGTTGTATTGGGTCCACTGAATTGAGGGGTTGATAGAAGTCTAAGCACCTTGTTCAGGGACCAAGCAATTGGAAGCCTTTTGGGAGTGGGCCTTTGTAGAGCAAAAGACTGCAGAAGGGAAGTGACAACTTCTATACTGGAGTCAATCCCGAATCCATAAAGCAAGGGTTCCGTTAATGCAGCCTTGTATGCCATGACTGTTGTAACCACAAGGCATCTGTCTTCAAAAGGGTATATAAGAAAAATAAGGTTTCCATAGAAATCTCAACTGGGCTCTCAGTATGGATATAATCTAACCATATCTTCCATACGGATTGGTAATGCTGGATAGACGTCCGTAATTTTTGCACTAGGTACCTAGGAATGTTGAGTGAGTAATTATCACGATAGATATTTTTATAAAATCTATACATGAAGGTCTCGGCTTAGAAAGGAGAGACTTTTCCTCCTACCATCTGGGACAGAACAGCGGACGACAGTGGAATTGATCTTTCTGTCCGTTGTTGAGGTAATAGGAACCAATGCCTGTTTGGCTAATTTGGGGCTATTAAGTACACTATTCCTATGAAGGTTAGAAATTTGCTCAAAACCTTTGAAATCTGGGACAATGGAGGAAAAATTATCGTCCTCCCCTTGTTCCAGTCTTAAGGAAGGCATCTCTTGCTGTTGCTTGACTGTCCAGGTTTGGAGACACATACATCAGGAGTTTGTGATTCTAGTATGTGGCGAACAGGTCCACTTCCAGTTGTGGAAGCATGTTGGCTATTATTTGAAAAGAGTGGTTGTCCAACATCCACTCTGTTGAGGCTGTTGTTTTCCTTGATAGAGAGTCTGCTATTACAATGAGACCCCCTGTGAGGTGAACTGCAGACATGTGCCACTTCTTTGCTTGCGCCATCTGAAGGATGGCTAACATTACCATACTGAGAGGAGGTGAATGTGATCCAGACCTCTTGATGTAGGATATTGTGGTTATGTTCTCTCTCTTCTGGAGGTTTGAGTTTTTTGAGAGACAAAAAGATAGCCATCAGCTCCAGGAACTTGATATAACAATTCCTGAGTAGCTGATCACCTCCCTGCCACCTGACAATCCTCCCAATGTCCTCCCAATCTGTCAACGAGGCATCTGTGAGTTTCTCTCTCATACAAATGGAGGAGTCTGGGTGACCTGTTTCACCACAGATTCCTTCCAAATCTAAGGCCGAAGTATCTCCCCAACTCTTTTAATCCTTTGATGAGGTCTGTCTCGCATCTTTTTTCTTGCATGCGATAGCCAGAATTTGTTCACATTTTTAGTTGCAATCTATGTATTGGATCTATTACTGACGAGAACTGCAGCAGGCCCATCATGCGTTCTGATTGCCATCTGGAGACTCTAGGCTGTGCAAGGAACCTTTTGAGGAATTGCCTTATTCTGTTTTGAGTATGATGGGGAGAGACAACAGGCCGTGAAGAGTGTCCCAACACAGTCCCAGCCACTGAAAGTGTCTGTTGGGCGTGAGGCAGGATGTTTTCAAATTTATAATAAAACCTTTTGACTGTACTTTAGTCTGTTGACCATTGCTCTTAGGTTTTTCAAGCACTTTTCTTGTGGGCCCCTAAATCTTTTTGTTTTAGTTCTCGAATGAATACCGTTGCTAGTTTTGACAAATATTCTTTAGGCAATGTTTAGCCGAAAGGACAACTTTGAATCTGTACGTATCTTTCCCTATTCGGACCTTAGGAAGTGGTGGAAGGGAACGGCTGTAGGGGTGTGCCAGTGTGCATCTTTCAGATCCATAGAAACTGCCCGAGCCCCTTTTTGAAATGATTCAATGTACTTAGGCAATGGTAATCATCAAAAACTTTGTATCCCTTTTGGGGAGCTTGCCATAAACTGTGTATCCCTTTTGGGGAGCTTGCCATAAACTGTGTATCCCTTTTGGGGAGCTTGCCACAAACTGTGCATCCCTTTTGGGGGAGCTTGTGCAATCTAACTGAGCTTCAGCAACTAAACTGTAACTGCCTGTTAGTGAAGGGGCTGAGGTCCTGGGCAAGTTACTATACCTTTCCAAGAAAGTAGACATTTAAGTCTGAGTTAGGTGGATCCCAGTATCCCTTTTGGGGGAAAGATCCTATTCAGCAATGATAATTCCTTCTGTGAGGCTTCTTCCATGGCTAGCTTAAATTTATGTCCCTGAGCCTTCTGGGTTCAGCAGGACCATTTCAATGGCAATGTTCACTCCATATTTTTTAATATGAACGTGAACTCCATGTAAAGATTCCTTTACTTCCTCCACAGGGTTAACCTGGGAGGTATTGGCGACTGATGTTAATGGGTTTTGGCCCACACATTGATGTTGTTCAGAGGAAGGGTTAAATATCTGCTGCCGGAGTTCTGCCGGAAAGATAATCTCCCCCTTCCTCACCCCTACTGAACCCTAGGCCCCACTGAGACAGCTTAAAAGGAGCTGTTTCAGCCTTAAAACTTGCTGCCAGGAGCATACTACAGATCTTGCCCAAATCTGGCGACCAAGCAAATTTTCCTTGCTTTTTACAAGGACTGTGCTCATGGCAGGTGGTATGGGCCGTACCCACTGGCAAAAAGTGAACCAAGCACTTTGCTATGGAATACTTGAACTGAGGATCCTGCCTAATGGCGGCCCTGTAGTGATATAAAGCAAGTTGTTTTCAGAAGCTAGTTAGTATTAATTGTTTTTAGGTGAGGGACACTTCTGTAATTCCTCATATAGTTTTCATATTACAGGTTAATTTTATTACAACTGCGCAGTTTTAATACATTTAATTTAATATCTATGTTAAACCTTCTAGGGTTTAGGTTAATTTTGATACCTGTACATGGATGTATTACTTATACACTACCAATCCTTTTGCGATGACCAAGTGAAATTTTTAATTCCAATTGTCATGCCATTCAGACTAACTGCTATGAACTAATCTGTTTGACTAACCCAAACTACTGTTTTGTATAGCTTGGGGTAATGATTCTAGTTTAATCTACGTTAAGCTAAGAATAGAGGATTTCTCAGAAGGTTCTTGCTTAACCTATTCTAGGCTTATTTACAACTTAATAGATATAAACTTTACAGAAAATAATTATCTTATCTGTTTTTCTGTTTTATGTGGCTGAGAATACCTTTACATCTGATATTCGGCCATCGCTATTTTAGGCTAATAGTAGGATATTCCTTATAAGGGGGTTCCTACTTAATCTGGTTAGGATACTGCCTGTTCTGGATTTATATCAACTTTAAGGATATAGGCTACACAAGACCCTACTAGCATGTAACCTTACAGATATGTTAACGAGTCATAACAAAGTAGGTTATTTTATTTAGGCTAGGATACTGTTTATGTATAACCCTAGGCTAGTTTGTTCTTTAACCTAGTATAGGTTATTTTATTTAGGCTAGGATACTGTTTATGTATAACCCTAGGCTTATTTGTTCTTTCTTAACCTAGTATAGGTTATTTTATTTAGGCTAGGATACTGTTTATGTATAACCCTAGGCTTATTTGTTCTTTCTTAACCTAGTATAGGGTATTGCCTAATCCAGATTATTATAACCTTATAATTATTCAACTATTTGTCTAACCCAGTTTGTTGTTTATATCCAACCCTAGGCTATTTGGTTTACTATATAAAACAGTAATCACTATTGTGTAACCTTATTAGTGAAACCTTATAACCAGGTTATAACTTACTCTAATCTAGGCTACTGCCTAATCTGGATTATTTAATTCACACTCAAGTGTATGGGTTACATAAAACACAATTAGCCTACCTTAGTATGTAGCCTTAAGGCTAGGTTACCATCTCATCTAGCACAGATTACGATTTCATCTAGTCCTAATTACATGGTCTAGGCTAAGAATTTAGTCGAGAAATGGGATGTTTCATGAAAAGTTACAACTTAACTTGATATAAGGTAATGCCTAAGCTAGTCGTCGATTATTTAGCTCATGCTTAAGTGCACAGGCTTATATAAAAGGGAAAAAATTTATACTATATGTAGCCTCATTGTTAGGCTATCGATTTACTTGCCCATATATTGTTATTTTCTGATCCTAGGGCCCTCGATCTAAGCTAGGCCATTTAGGATACGTAGTCCAAGGATGTACATAGGCTACAGACAACATCCACTATTAATCTAGTCTGAATTATTCTCACTTACTGCCTAGATTATTGTAGACATTGTATAATCTGAAAGGATTTTCCATATTAGTAGTAAGTTGTGGAACATTTCTTTTAGTTAAAACATTTAGTTAGAACTTAACAATTTTCATTTTACGAAACTATGGTATGTAACAATCAATGCTTACGAAACTAGGTAGGCTAGCGATCAATGAGCCGGGTTCCGGCTTTAACAAACAAATTATAAAAATTCTAGAAGTTTAAAACTAAAACTTTCAACTGTTTGTTAATAATAAGCAATTATCTTGCTATTTTTAATGTCTCCATAATCCTCGATACTAAAACGGAGAAAAAAGTAGAATTTTTTCAGAGCGCTGGTAACGACGTGAACCGTTCGCTTTGGACCAAACAGAAGTAATGGCTCCTTGGTCTTTTAACAGCCCGGTTGTAAACAAGAGGGCGGATGCACATGCGCAATAGTCACTTCTCTTTTTTGCAGGTTCTTTTGATGTTGGAAAAACTGGGTTCAGCTTCGCTGAAGATAAGGGAAAGTGCCCTCTTGTCTTTGAGTCCATTATATACTCCATCATGTGTTATAATGTTAATCATTACGACACAATACCTGGCCAAAAGACCAACTAGAAGAGAATTCTTTGATATTAGTTTGGTCACCATGGAAGGTAACTCCTTGAGGATGAAACAGCGACTACGCTATCAAAAATAGAAGATTTTAAAAGTAATTTGTACTCTTCCAAACAAATAAACTTGAAGTTCTTTACACAGGATTTAGCTTGCGAGGGTTAGCTGGAACAGGTATTAAAACTTACTGACTGGGTAGTTAACTATCAACAACTAAAGGAAGCCCAGTGCACCTGTCAGTCTCCACTCCAGTTTCCCTTTCAGTCCTGGTGTCAGAGGTGGCCCATTCATGTAAAGAACTTTAGGTTTGTATGTTGAGAAAACTACAAATTACTTTCAAAAAATTTTCTTTGCTTTTACAGTACACACATACCAACCTTAGTTCTATACACTGGGTACTCTCTGAACTGACTGGTAGGTTTGTCCAACCTGGGATAACACCTCCATGGTCCAATAAGAGCAAAGGAGGGGACCCCAAACAGCATACTCCACATATGGGATGTGGAAGATGCTAGACTTCTGGACCATTAAGTAACGGGTCTGTGTGTAACTACTCGATCTGGCTGAAAGCACCCATAATGAAATGTCAGCGATAATAAAACCAGGCAATTACGACAAATGAGTGCTTTATTTTCTGTCCTCCTCTCCCCTTGCCTAGAGAGGAGGGATTTGCATCCATTCTGTCAAAAATAAAATGAAGGAATGGTGCACGGCCGATCCATACAGCTAGTACTTGGTCCATTAATCCACTCTCTGCCCTATAGGAGAGGAAAGAAACAGAAACAAGGGAGAACCAGATATTGGCCGTTCTGGATTGTATATTGAAATATGAAATTTGTAATGTAAATTACTGTACATTTATTTTTCATTGGGTGTTGAAGTTTTTTTTTTATTTAAAAGCCATTGTTCTCTCTCCCAATAGCAGTACTAATAGTGATTCCACATCACTGCAGGCTTGCTGTGATGGGAGGGATTACTTTGATTTGTTGTTTGGCTGCACTGTCTTGATAGTGTATTAGTAAGACTATAGAAAGTGAATACGTGTTCTAAGCACCCAATAAGAGACTGGTAGACAGTTGTTGGTAAACTTTGTGTGCAGTCTAGTGTCCGCAGTATTTTTAATCGAATTTAACTTGTACGGTATACAGGGCTTGAAAAGAAATTGAAAATGTGCAGTGACACTGATAAAGGCTTGTGCAAAACTGACAACTGCCATAATAAAGAAACTGGTATCAACAATGTTTCAAATTCTTGTGACCCAAATGCACCAAGCAACCAAACTGGAAACAATTACAGTAATCCCTTGATTATCCAGATCTTCATTATCTGGAATTCAACATTATCCAAAACACCTGGGCCAGGGACCAAAGACCAAGATAAATAATGTTTCAAAAAATTTGAAAAAACCATTCTCCAATGGTTAGCAATGCTGCATTGCCTAAGGGAATGTTGGTAACACTGCATACACTCACAAAGAGACTGAGAAAGGGTTTAGGGGTGGGGGAGACTTAGAGAAGTTTATATGGTGGAGGAGGGGTCACATGGCTGGGTGCTATGGGTGAGAAGGAGCAACATGGCTGTGTAGCAGAACTCATTCGGAGAAGGGTTGTTTTGGAAGGTGGGTGGAGCAAGGGAGTAGTTTCCCTGGCTGGGAGGGGTAAGCAGGTGTCTGACTGCGACAGAGCTTTTTTTATTTTATGTCTTTAATTTTTTATTTTATGTCTTTAAGTTTAGGTTTTTTCCACATTTTCTTAAAGGATATGTAGAGTACTGTACTGTAACTTGTAATGAAATGCATCAAGCACAAAGATGAGAGAGAGAGAGAGAGAGAGAGAGAGAGAGAGAGAGAGAGAGAGAGAGAGAGAGAGAGAGAGAGAGAGAGCTGTGGTGTCACATGTTAAAACCTGCAATGCACACTGCTTCCCTCTTTTCTTTGTATTTTAAACTATTCCCGTATTAATTTTACTGTTTTTTCTAATTTTTTATTTTTATGTGTTTTGCCACGATTTTACTGCATAAAAGATGAACAAAGAATAAATTTAACAACCCAAAGGAGATGGAAAAATGAATTTGTTATCCCCTAGCCTGTGCATGTTTACAACTTCCCTTCAGTTGAGGGAGAGGTAAGCAAGTTACAAATAGCACACTGTGTTGCCAACATCTACGACTAAACTCATGGCAAATGTCGTATAGTGTATAAGTGTTCTAAATTAATATTTGACTCTGAATGTGAACATCATATTTGAGATGAAATATCTACAGTGATATTCTCTTGTGTACTGTTATGATATGTGTGACAATAATAAGAGTGTCACCTACAAGAAAAAATAAAAGAAAAGAGGTAAACAGTGACATCAACATTGATGAAATGCTACATGTAGATGTAAACACACACACACACACACACATAAAGTAAAGCTAATGTGATATAATGAAGTCAAATGAAAAATCATTAATTCTAATAAGACAGAAAATGATTAACTACTTTTTAGTAGTGTTCTTAAAATGAATTTGCCATGGACAGTTGTCAATGAAAAATGCCATATTGTGCAAAAACACAGTGTTTTTATAGTGCAGTGGCTTGTTTCATCCTCCAGAAGTTACCTTCCATGGGTTTGCCAGAGCTCCATGGCAGACCAAACTAATATCAAAGAATTCTCTTTTAGTCGGTCTCTTGGCCAGGTGTTGTGTCGAAATGATAAACACTATGACACGTGATGGAGCATGTAATGGGCTCAAAGATAAAAGGGCTCTTTCCCTTATCTTACAGCGAAGCTGTATCTAGGTTCTCTCCTTTGTCAAACCTGCCAGAAGAGTAAGGGATTATTGTGCATGAAAGTCCGCAGTTCACCATATTATCGACAACAGACTGGCAAGAGACCAAGAAGCCATTACTTTCCATTGGTCATTATTGAACGGATTTGATCTTTGTTAGTGCTCCAAAAGTCAATAGTTATGGAAACACGAAACAAAGTAGCATGTTAAGTGTTTAGTTTTAAGTCCCAGCTAGTTTTAAACTTTTGTATTGGTAGTTATTTTGTGTGTGAAAGCCAAAGAACAGACTTCTCTTATTAACACAACCAGCATTAAGCCGTACTCGCAGATTGTTAGTTGTAAAAAGTGCAAATTGTTTTAAAATATTTGTCATTTCAATTAGATGTTTTAACTAAAAGAAAAGTTCCAAAATTTATCAATATAGAAAATTTTTTCAGATTATACATCTACAATAATGTAGGCAGTAGCCTAGATCAGATTAAGCTTAGACTAGATGTATGGTGGATGCTGTCTATAGCCTAAAAACTAGGATTACATATCCTTAAGTGTGAACTAAATAACTTGGATTAGGTACTGTAGTAGCCTAAATTAGGGTAAGTAAGAACCTTTTGAGAAATATTGTATTATGGGCCTAAGCAGTACCTTAGACCAAGGACCCTAGGATTACATAATAGCAATAATGTGGGAAAGAAAAAACGGTAGCCTAGCTATAAGGCTACATATTAGTGAGTTTTTTCTGTTTTATATACCCTATAACTTAAGCGTGATGTAAATAACCCGCATTAGGCAGTACCGTATATTAGGTTAAGTGAGAACCCTTTACGAAACATCCAATTGACTAAGCATTAGCTTAGACCAGGTAGCCTAGGACTAGATGAGACAGTAATCTGGGCTGGATGAAATGGTAGCCTAGCTTTAAAGCTACATATTACGGTAATTTTGTTTTACATAACCCATACCCTTAAGCATGAATTAAATATATAACCTGGATTAGGCAGTAGCCTAGATTAGAGTAAGTAAGAACCCTTTAAGAAATATCCTATTACTGGCCTAAGTAGTAACTTAGACAAGGTAACCTGGGATTAGATAAAAACAATAGTCTAGGCTACAAAGAATGGTAGCATAGCTATAAGGTTATGTATTAGTGAGTTTCTGTTTTATTTAGCCTATACATTAAGAGTGATCTAAATAATCTGGATTAGGCAACACCCTATACTAGGTTAACCCCTTGTGGATGGGTAACATACAATACATATATGTTTACTTGTAGCTTTGTGGCGGAGTCACATTAACATATGTTTATGATTGCCCGCCAAACGTTTTGAATGGAATTAGCGCAATTTTTCTTGTACGATACCAGCAGAGTATTTGTGACAAATTGGCAACTTATTTAGTACTCAGAGTCATCTGTGAGAGAGGAAATCAGTCCTCCCTTACTAACATTACGGAGAGGTCATCTGCAGCTCCCTTTGATACCTAGCCTAGCACCTCTCGCAGGGTTGGCACCCATGCATGCAAGTCTAATGGTGATGGTAGTGTTTGCAGAAAGACAACTAAAAAGAGGTCCCTAACAACTTCAGAAATAAATGAAACTTTACATTTATTAGAGGAATTTGAAGACAGTGGTTCTTATGGTAGTGAAAGTGATTATGAAAACGATATTCTCGAAGGCTTGGAATGGTCGGATAGTGGGGATGAAGAACTAAATGACCCTACATATCTAGAAGAAAGTGATTCTAACAATGACAGTGATGCACACGAAGGAGTAGTTAATGGTGAAGAAGAGACGATTCTCAGAGGCAGGAGGTCTGTTTGCCACAGGCAGTGGGGTAGGGTAGGCTCCTCTTCTTCCTGCAGCTCATCCGGGGGACGAGGCGGTGGTGTTCATATGCGTCAGTCAGCAACGGAAGATGGTTGGACTGATGGTTGTGATTATATCCCAAATAATTATGTGTTTACTGGGCCAGCAGGAGTGACAAGGAATAGGATTCAGAAGTGATGTCACATCACTACAACAGACTGTGTGGGATTTTTTATACCAATATATTAAAGTTAAAATTATTGTTAAATTCTTGTTTTCATGAAATAATTTTATAAAGCAAATTACTGACTAATTTTTGCAGGCTTCAGTCAAATAATCATGATCATGGCACCATTCAAACTTAGTGCTGAACACACAATTTGTGATTGCAATGTCTATAAATAAAACAGAAGTAGAGGGCTGTCATTGGTTAACAGCTCTCCATGGTAACCAGCCATATGCACACAGTGTGTGCATATGTGCTAATACCTATTGGTTAAAGTGACTCATATTAGCAGTATCTTTTTCTGAGAGAGAGAGAGAGAGAGAGAGAGAGAGAGAGAGAGAGAGAGAGAGAGAGAGAGAGAGAGAGAGAGAGAGAGAGAGAGAGAGAGAGAGAGTTCATCTCTTTAATCTCTCAAGGAATGTTAATCCATTTCTGTTTCCTGTCTCAACGCAACTGACAGCAACAAAATTTATACTTGTCTTCCAAAGATGTATTACCTGTACTATACATTTTTTTAACACATTATGAACACACACATACACACAGAGTGTGCATAGGTGCTAATACCCAATGGTAAAAGACTCAAATTAGCAGTATTTTTTCCTGAGAGAGAGAGAGAGAGAGAGAGAGAGAGACAGAGAGAGAGAGAATCATTTAGGACTCTAAGGAGCTTGGCAGACATACAATATTTTATTATCCTGGGATTTTCTAAGGTCAGTAGCAGCAAACACCCAAATGACTCAGGTCAGCCGTTAGCACACGAAACCACCATCCTTATGAATTGAAGCTCTACTTTCAACAAAATGTTCTTGGTTTTAAGAATTTTGGATAAAGGATTGTGAACCTGTATTGTATTTCATGCACAGAATCATACATTTTTCCCTTACAAAACCACTTTAAAATATCTTTCGATAAATGTTATGATATTAAAATTCTTTTTTCCACAAAATATACTTGTAAAATAGGGGTGCAATGTATGTGAGGGTGCGTCTTCTACAACGGCAAATACGGTACTGCCTCCAAAACAACATCACCAGTAATCTGTTTTTCGTTTATCTATACTATCAACAATTTTTACATTTCATCTATTATGGGAGGCCTCTGATTTGTCAAACTCATAACCCCCTTAGCAAAACTGGTACTTTTTACTGCCTTTGTGCTTTAAAAATGTAATTATGGTGGATCTCGGTTGCTTAAACTGAGACGCTAAATCAGTCACAGGAATGCCTCTTTCATACTTTTCGATAAACTCTTTTTTAAGTTCAATTGTGGTTCTTACCATTTTCCTTTTTCTGCTTATTTGCAATGGCTTTCTTGGGACCCACGATCCTATCAAAATACAATACAAAAAGCCACAAAAACTAAGTAAATATATCAAAACACTTGAAGCATAGCTGAGCTGGGTTTAAAACACGCTTGGGAATAACGCCAACTAAAGCGAACACGGAACACTTTGTTTACAAATATCACGTTGTTTATTGGGTCGGATTCCGGATTTTTGTTCAAGCTCCAAAGCAAAATTTAATCGAAATTTCGCATCGAAATCCGATAATGTCGAGTTCTGATACAGTCGAGGAACAGGGCTCAACTGTATATGAAAAACTGCACTCAAAACATACTTATTCTACAAAAGTCATAAATTAGAACATAAGATTTACCTTAATTGGTGTAAGATGCTGAAAATGTCTGTGAGGATGAGGAATTATTTGCATTAATGTAAATGATGGTCCTGCATACACTCGAAGTTCCTTCTTCTGATCTGTTGTTAATACACAACCTCCAGATGGACTGTTAAAAGAAATTACAAAACATTTAAATCAGGAGTCAACCTCTGAAAAACACAATGAACTATACTAAGCAATAGTGAATACAACAATTCATTCTTAGAAATATAAATTTCATATATCACATAACCATTAAACAGTTCATATCAAGTCTTGAAAAAATATTTAAACTACAATGAAAAAACTAAAATATAAAACATTAACCTTATGAGATTTCAACCCTAATCAAATTACGTCTATGCTAGGTTCACTCTCTATCTTGCTGACTAAATTCTTGCATAATGATATACAGTGCTCCCCAATTTCTACATGGGGGTAGGTCAAGAACCTACCCCGGAAATGCAAAATCCACGGAAATGCAAAAATCCCTTCTAAAAATGCTTATAATGGGCTTATAACGGCCAAATACCTTGTATCCCTTAAACTAAAATGCTTAAACTCCCTATCTTAACATTTCACTGCTTAACCCTTAGTGGAGGGACTGAGCCCCAGTGTGAAGTAGAACAGGTTTGGGGAGGTGGACAGATTGAGCTTCAGTGTGAACCACAATTACGCACTACTGTTATGGTAATAATGATTCGAAACAAAGGTGCCAATACTTCTATATGCTATAAATTCACTAACGGCAACTTTTATACAGACGTGAGAGTTAGGCCAGTATCAGTAATGCTTGTGACTTCAAGGGGGAAAGTACTGCATCTCTCTCTCTCACGAGTCTTTTGTAAATTTGCTTGTAAATATACGAAGGGTTGCTGTTATTTTTGTTTTTGTCTTTTACGATAGTATGTCGGTTGTGAATGTAATTTTACAAAGAAAATTACAGAGAAATATTAGAAAAAGCATGTAAAAGTAAAAAAAAAAGTTACTGAATCGTCCTTCTCGTAAATTTACGTGACTATTTTACAACAAATATGCAAAAAATTTGTTACTGCTTTTATTTCTTATCTGTTTCGATACTGTGTGAGCAGTAATAATAATTTTACAAAATACAATGAATTTATTTATTAGAAAAAACATATATAAGTTGGTAAAATTTACGATTGTCTTGTAAATGAGGTCCTACAAGGGGTTGTAAATAGTCATTTTCAATTTCTCATGGAAGGTAGGGAAAATTTTTTAAATTTCTTTATTTATACAGTGTGAATGTACGTGTCATTCGCTTTCCATTGATGAGATTTTTTTTTTATTTTGCCGACCTCAAAGTTTCCCTGGTCTGGGGTGCTGCACATTGATAAATTATGCCGTCCCTTAAGGGTTAATTTGATAGTTCAATTGAAAATATGCCTTAAATTATCCTACTACAACAATTTAATATCATTTCAAACAAAAAATACACCTTATATTACAGTACTCTCCTACTACTGTTACTCGTAAGTAGGCTATATACACCCCTAAAACACTTATAACTGTGCATACTGTAATATTGATATTTTCCTGTGTTGTAAGATGATTTTGAAACATTTGCTGTACAGATACATATTTTACGATAGTACTAGTACTGTGTAGAGCATCTAAAATACATGGGTAGTTTCGAACGATGGGACACATACTTCCAAACAGAATGCTAGGTTTGTTATGTCATGTTAGTATTTCTGTGATTACAAACATATATATTTACATTAAAAAAAATTATTTACTACAGTAAATTCTTGCTTTACATCATTTTGTGGTTAGTCCTCACATCTCCCATAAATCTATTAAAACATTCTTGTGCCATCATCTTTTCTCTCTCTCTCTCAGTATACATATACTGAGAAAACACAGCAAAATATTTATAACACGTTACTTCACTTACAGAATCTATTTATACTATACTGATCTAATCATCATAAAAATTATTTAAAATCCGAATTTCATACGTAGGTTCCTGTAGCAATTTTTCTGTGACGACGTAATCTCTCTCTCTCTCTCTCTCTCTCTCTCTCTCTCTCTCTCTCTCTCTCTCTCTCTCTCTCTCTCTCGTATATCAGTACTGTACTGTACATACTCTTTAATGAAAAAAATGACATTTTTATGATAAAATGATGTTTCATTATACTTACCAAAACACTGTAAAAGCTTTTATCTCTTTAAAATCGACACGTCCGAGATATAAATTTTCAAACTTTGTTTGGAACGCTGATACAATTGGCGGAGATCCAACCCCACCGGATGCCGGTGGGGGTAGCGTGGCAGGAGACATACCCATAAACCCAGGTCAGTTTCATTCTCGGTATACACAATTAGTGAAAACCTGAGATAACGCTCCCCTGCGGGGAGGAGGAGGTTTACGTTACAGTGTTTTGGTAAGTATAATGAAACATCATTTTATCATAAAAATGTCATTTTCATTATAATGACTTACCAAAACACTGTAAAAGCTGATTCCACATTTAAGGTGGAAGGGCAGGGGATGAGATACGAGTTATTGAAAGGTTACACACACACAAAAAAAAAAAAAAAAAGGAACAAACTCTAACCATGGGTATCTTAAGGATCCACACCAACAAAAGGGCAGGAGTCACCTTACCTGGTAGATGGGCTTTTGCAGGGAGGTACTGCTGCTGGTTGAAGCTCCATTACCTGCAGAGGCCTTGGGCGTAAGCACTGCTAGCCACTCTGCTCCATAACAACCCAAGCAGTCAGGGAAGTACACCGCTGACTGAGACAAGGGGTGACTTCCTTTTGCTCTTGCCCTGAGCAATTGGAAAGCAACCAGACTGAAAAAACGGGTCTCACCGCCTAACCTAAAAATAGTTAACTATATCCCCCTTTCCTATACCCTCGGCAACTCAACTAGAATGGAGGGTACTCCAGGTGAACTGAGCGCCCCCGGTTTCCCATTAACTCAGCGACCATAAAACCACAGGGGGACGGAGAGATAAGGAACCTACCCCCCTAGTGTGTTCCCCCTAAAACCAAGCCTGCTACCGATACGGGACCTAACGCAAACAGGTCCTGATACGCAACTTCAACCTCCCTAAGGTAGTGAGACGCAAACACCGACTTCGACCTCCAGTAGGTGCTCTGTGTGATCTGCGAAAGTGACTTATTATGGCGAAAGGCCACTGAAGTTGCTATTGAGCGCACTTCGTGAATGTGAGACTTGACTAGGCGTGCGTCCTCTTCGTTGATGTGCCTGTGTGCCTCTAAGATGAGTTCCTTGACGAAGAAAGCCAGGGCATTCTTGGATAAAGGTCTGGTTGGATCTTTCACTGAACACCACAGGTTAGAGGAACGTCCTCTGATGCTGGCCGTTCTGGCCAAGTAAGTTTTGATAGCTCTAACGGGGCACAAAGAAGCCTCCAATTCTTGAGGGCCAGCCACTTCGGAGAGGTTCTGAATGTTAAAGGACCGAGGCCACGGGTTGGAAGGAGACTCGTTCTTGGCTAGAAAATTCAAGGTGAACGAGCAAACCGCACTACCTTGTGAAAAACCCACTTCCTTGTCAATGGCTTGTATTTCACTAACCCTCTTTGCCGTTGCTAGAGTAACCAGAAAAAGGGATTTCTTAGTGAGGTCCCTAAGAGAAAGATCTTCTAAAGGTTCGTACCTTGGAGACATTAACCACCTCAAAACTACATCTAAATTCCAAGCAAGGGCAGGTTTTGGGGCCTTAGCTGTGTCTAAGGACTTGAGGAGGTCTGACAAGTCTCGGTTATTTGATAGGTCTAACCCCCTATGGTAGAAGATGGAGGACAGCATAGCTCTGTAGCCCTTGATGGTTGATGGCATCAATTTTCTTGAATCCCTTAAGTAAATGAAAAAATCGGCAAGTTGAGTTATAGACGTCGAAGAAGAGGAGATACTATTTTTTCTACACCAGTCCCTGAAGACTGTCCACTTGGATTGGTATAACTTGCTCGAGGAGTCCCTTCTGCACCTCGCAATAGCCTCTGCAGCCTTTCTTGAAAAACCTCGCGCTCTGATGAGCTTCCTGACAGTCTGAAGCCTGTCAGAGCGAGAGTGGACAATCCCTGGTGGAACTTCATTAGGTGGGGTTGTCTGAGAAGCGACTTCTTTTGAGGGAGAAGCCTCGGGAAGTCTATCAGGAGATCTAGCAGGTCCGGGAACCACTCCTTACTTGGCCAGAACGGGGCAACGAGGATCAGCTCGACCTGCTGATGGAATTTTACTTTGTTTATCACCTGCCTGATGAGCCCGAAAGGAGAGAAGGCATAGGCAAACAGATTCGTCCAGTCTAGGAGCATGGCGTTCACCAAGTGAGTCAGTGGGTCTGGAACTGGTGAGCAGAACACTGGGAGACGATGGTTCTTGGAGGTAGCGAAGAGATCTATTATGGGAGTGCCCCACAGATTCCACAGATCTAGGCACATTTGTGGGTGCAGGGTCCACTCCATAGGGAGAGTCTGGTTCCGACGGCTGAGTTGGTCCGCCAGGACGTTCAGTTTTCCCTGCACAAACCGAGGGAACAGGGCCACCCTGTTGCTGTCCACCCACAGAAGAAGGTCCCTCGCAGCTTTGAACAGGGCGAAGGAATAGGTACCTCCCTGTTTCCAGATGTAGGCTAGAGCTGTCGAGTTGTCGGCGTGAACAGCTACTGCTTGGCCTGAGACGTGGGTCGAAAATTCCTGGAGAGCGAGGTGAATGGCCAACAGTTCCTTGACATTGATGTGGAGCTTCTTCTGTTCGTCCGACCAAACTCCTGACGTCCTGAGGTTGGCTAGATGTGCTCCCCACCCAACATTGGACGCGTCTGAAAACATCTGCAGGGATGGTTGTCTTGGGATGAGATCCAGACCCTCCGAAAGCCTTTCCGGCGACCTCCACCAGAGAAGATGCCCCTTGACGGCGTGGGGAATGTTGAAGACTGTGGAGTCCGTTTGGGTCCTTCTGTCCCAAGAGTCCCTGAGGAAAAACTGTAAGGGTCTCATGTGCAGACGACCTAACCTTACAAATTGCTCCGCTGACGACAGAGTTCCCAGGAGAGCCATCCACTGACGGGCGGAGCAACTGTCCAGGAGAAGAAACTTCTCCACCGCCTGAAGGCAGGAGGAGACCCTTTTGGGAGACAGAAAGCCCTGAAAAGCTAGACTGTCCAGAGTCATCCCCAAATAAAGAATCCTCTGTGAAGGAACTAAGCTCGACTTTTCCGTGTTTATCAGAATCTCTAAGTCCCGAGCTAACCTTAGGGTTCTGTGAAGGTCCTCCATGCAGCGGTCCCTTGGTGATGAACGGAGTAGCCAGTCGTCTAGGTACAAGGAGATCCGAACTCCCTCCAGGTGTAGCCAATGACCTATCGGGGCGAGAATCCTGGTGAACACTTGCGGGGGCTGTCGACAGGCCAAAGCAGAGGGCCCGAACTGGTAAACTCTGTCCTTGAAAACAAAGCGAAGATACCTCCTGGAGTCCTGATGTACTGGAATGTGGAAGTAGGCGTCTTCCATGTCGAGGGTCACCATCCAATCCCCCGAGCTAGTGCCTGAAGAACTGAGCGGTTCGTTTCCATGGAGAACTTGGTTTTCACTAAGTACATATTGAGAGCACTTACGTCGAGAACTGGTCTCCAACCCCTGATGACTTGGGGACTACAAACAGGCGGTTGTAGAACCTGGGGTTGACACGTCCTGCACTACTGATGACCGCTTTCCCTACGAGAGACCGGACTTCTGTCTCTAGGGCCGAAAACTTGACTGAGCCTCTTGAGTATGCTGTCAAGGAAATGAGAGAATTGGAGAGAGGAGGAGGTTGGGCGAACGGCAGATCTTGGTAGCCTAGCTGGAGCACTTGCACCACCCACTGATCTGCACCTCTGTCTCTCCATTCCTCCCAAAAGAGGCTGAGTCTGGCCCCCACCGGCGTATGGAGGACAGGGATCCTACTTACTGGTATGACGACCTTGTGCCTTTGAGGAGAACTTGTGACCCCTGGAGTTGTAGCGGGACCTTGAGTAAGGTTTGGACCTGGAGTTACGAAACGGATGCCTGTTAAGAGGAGATACTGTCTTGGTCAAAGGAGCGGGAGCAGGCCTCGGTCTTGTGGAAGACATAGACAGGATGTGTGACGACGCCCTCTTATCCATGGCTGACAGGACGTCTTTCACTACTGCTTCTGGGAAGAGGCCCTCCTTGTCAAAGGGTGCGAACATCAAAGCCGTTCTCTGCGAAGAAGTCACAGCCTTAGACAAGAACGAGCACCAAGTTTCCCTCTTCTTCAGAGTGGCCATGGCGAAGAGGGAGGAAATTTCGCCTGCCGCATCATGGATAGCGATATCGGTGCAGGACAGGAACCCGTGATTTTTCCAGGACGTCTTCTGCAAGATTAGCCTGCTCCACCTGTTTGAAAACAGCTCCCATTGACCAATCGATAAAGCTGACAATCTCTAGGAGCTTGAAGAGGTTCCTGGAAAAATGTTCTCACGTCTAGGGCAGAAAAGAAGGTCTTGGCTGCCTCGAATGAAATGCGTCTTGAGGGGTCCACCAGGGAGCCGAAGTCCCCCTGTGCTGAAATTGCGGATCCCAGTGAAGGAGAAGCTCCTGTGCTGTAATAATTTTGCCTCCTTTTCGACAGCTTTGACGGAGGGTGCAAACGACGACTTACCCGAGGACCTCTTAGCTTCCAACCACGCCTCTACCTCTTTTAATGCTTTCTTGGAGGCGGTGGAGAGTACCAACTTGGGAAGTGAAGAGGCAGGACCTTGTTTTCCCAGACGCAACGTAGAAGTCGGAGAAGACGGGGCTGTCGGCTGAAAATGTTGCGGGTACGACTGCAGCAGAAAGCTGAGTAGAGAAGCGTAATGTGAAGAAGGCCCCGATTCACCTGGGCCTTCCTCTTCACCAGAAAGAATCGGTTCCGTGCCTAGACCGTCCAGGAGTTGAGGAGGGACGGCTTCTCTATCCTCGGGAATACCAAGGACTTTGCGGACTACCTTTTCTATCTTCCCTTCCAACAGAATAGACTGCTGGGAGGGCGAGGATGTAGCCAAAGGAGCAGACACTTCGTGTGCAGGAGGAGGGGTAAGAGGGCCGGGCCCTTGCGGCAGAACTTCCTGGAGAGGGCTAGGCCTCTTGACTGCACTAGGGGACCTGGGAGGAAGCGTCTGAAATGTATCTTCTTGATCGGATCCCCACGCTGAGCAACCAGGTATAGGGCTGGTTGTCCTTTTCTTGAAGAGTTTAGTAACCCTAGGGCAGGAATTATCCGAAGAACGCCTCTTTAAGGGGCCGAGAGGTCTGATCCCACTTGCGATGACGAGGAGGGGGGGGATCCGAAGAGCTGGAATATGAAGAGACTGAAGATGAACTGCTGCTACTCTCACCTGAAGAGCTTAACCTTAGGTAGTGCCGCTTCGACTGCGACCGCCTTGATGAAGTTTCTGGGGACACCATCCTACAATGTCGGCGATGGCGAGAAGATCGACGCGTCGATGGATCACTTTCACGTCTCCCTGAAGTTTTTCGACGCTTCGAAGGTGAGTCAAGCTTACTACTTCCGCCACTAGGACTAAGGCTTTCCTGTGCCTTAGAGGACGAGCCTGCTCGTGGGCAATAATTTCTGACCTTTTCGCCAGCGCCGGACTGTCTTCTAGCCTCAGAAGGTGAGCGGGACAGTTGCCTTTGCTCAAAAGACTCAGAAAAACGAGCAGACTCGCCTGAAACGCGATCGCGAACAACCACATTGTTATCAACAACACCAACACTGACGTCATCACCGACGCTAACGCCCGGACTACGGTGCGAACGCACTAAACTTAAGACCGACTCCATGAAACCGTTCATTTGCGCTTCCATTTGATTTCTGAAAAGAACGAATTCTAATTTATCAGCCTCGAGGCTGGGCTTGGCTTTAGGGAAAACATACTGGGAAGCTGGTGAAGAAGAGGGGGGAATATGAGAGGGGGAAAGAGCAGCGGTAGAGGAGGGGGTAGTAGAGGAGGAAGGAACAGCCGGTAGAGGAGGTGACGCCAATGCCACCGCCGAAGAAGATGATAACCTAGCTTCCTTACGCTTAAAGGCTTTCCTATCCCTATCCCTAACCAGCTTAATCTGATGGGAACTGTATGTTTGCCAAAACTCCTGACTCCATTCCATACATTCACTGCATGTGTTCTCCTGGGAACACTCTTGACCCCTACATGCTGTACACAAAGAATGGCGATCGTATTCAAGTTTAACTAGTTTGGCGGAGCACAAATTCCCTGCGCAAACTCTGGATCCCGAGAAGCTTGAATCCGACATAGCTACGAACTCCCAGAGCTAGGCTAGCTAGCTAAATAAAGAGGCAATTGAGTACTTCACCAAGGAGAGACGCCACAACCAAGTGCAAGCAGACAAAGGAACCCAAACAGTTTGAGGCAGACGGACACGCGAGATGCGTTCCACATACGCCCGAGAATAAAAACTGACCTGGGTTTATGGGTATGTCTCCTGCCACGCTACCCCCACCGGCATCCGGTGGGGTTGGGTCTCCCGCCAATTGTATCAGCGTTCCAAACAAAGTTTGAAAATTTATATCTCAGACGTGTTGATTTTAAAGAGATAAAAGCTTTTACAGTGTTTTGGTAAGTCATTATAATGAAAATATCAATTACTGTACCATAACCATAAAAAACCACAAAAATAAACAAATCCAGCAATTCATGACAAATCGACGTAGGTAGCACTACCATATTTTTTGCTTTGTCTGATTATTGTACCGTATTTCATTACAAGTTTAGTTGACTATGATTATCACACATATTATAGCAGTACACAGGAGAATATTTTATCACTGTTGATGTTTATTCTCTAATCACTGTAAAAATATTTAAAATCCGAATTTCATACATAGGCAACTCTCAACACTCTCATCCCAGCCATAATTTAAGTGCCTTTACAGTAGTTCTCATCCCCAGCAATTAACTGTGCTTCGATGTACGTATAAACACTTTAGTTCTCTCTCTCTCTCTCTCTCTCTCTCTCTCTCTCTCTCTCTCTCTCTCTCTCAAAAAGTTTACATATTACTTTAATGGGAAAAAACAGCAAATTACCAATGAAAATATATATCACTTACAGAATCCATTAATACTGCGCTTATACTTCGATGTAAAAACCCGAGTTTCTCTCTCTCTCAAACAGTATAATATCCTTTAACAAAAAAAAAACAAAAAAAAACAGCAAAATATCAATGAAACATTATTTCACTTACAGAATCCATTTACAATGTGCTTAGACTTCGATGTACAATCACAATTTTCTCTGTGTGTGTGTGTGTGCGTGCGTGCGTGCGTGCGTGCGTGCGTGCGTGCGTGCGTGCGTGCGTGCGTGCGCGCTTGCTCTCTCTCTCTCTCTCTCTCTCTCTCTCAGTATACATATCTTTTAATAAAAAATAATACAGTAATTAGTGAATAAGTAGTGTTGCTTTGCAAAAAAGAAAGCAAACTGGCGATAACTTTAGAGATAGAGCCCAAAGAGAAATCTGCAAAATAAGTGAAATTTCCCCTGCAGACAAGTGAATGATATGTTCCACAAAAATCCGCAACAAAGTGAACTGCGGAAATGTGAAACATGTAATGGGGGGGAGGGATTGTACTTCTTTGATCATTCTGTGTGACTTTAATTTTCAAGAAAGCTATGTGTGATACTCATATTCAGAGTCAACCAAACTTGTATTGAAATACAAGACAGTAAATCAGACAAAGCATAAGCTATGGTAACATGTACCTCCTATAGTATTCTCGTTTATATTTTTACCACATTTTCTTGTGTTAATCATACTTAGAATCAATTAAATTTGTAATAAAAACTTTACAGTAAATCAAGCAAAGCAAAAAAAAAAAACATTGATAACAGATACATACATATGCACAAGTAATACTTCGATCTTACACGATTCGAGTTGCGCGAATTCACACACACACGAACTTTTCACTGGAACCTAACTAATGGGCATACGTGATTTTTTCACAGACACACGAAATTCTCGAGAAACCCTGCAGAAGTGGGTGTTTAATTTTTGAAGTAATTTACAAGTTTTCATGCTTTTATGTGTAAAATCTGTATGAAAAATGCATTTCATTCTTTTATGTGTAAAATCTGTATGAAAAATGCATTTCATGCTTTTATGTGTAAAATCTGTATGAAAAATGCATTTCATGTTTTAATGTGCAAAATCTCTATGAAAAATGCATTTCATGCTTTCATGTGTAAAATCTGTATCGAAAATGTATTATTTTTATTTTTGTACATGCATAAATATGATGCAAAGGTAATTTCAGCACATTCACTTAGTGTACTTTTACAAGATGTGATACCCATTTGCAAAGTTACTACACTTTTCAAAGATGATACCCTGGCAGAAAATACTTGTTTAATGTTTGAAGTACATTTATAAGTTTTCATACTTTTAACTGTAAAATCGATATGGAAAATTTATATTTATATTTCTGTACATAAATATCATACAAGTATTATGTCCATTTGCAAAGTCTTTGTCACAAGGACTTTACATGACCTTGAGATGAGGTTGTTCAGTCGCGCTCATCTGATAAAATGAATTCGTTAATGTAATATCAGAGATGTAACTAAGAGTTGTATAAGTGTCATTCTTTGAAAATTACTCTGTTCACCTCGGAGAAAAGTGCTGGTGCAATCTGTATGTGCATGTAATTACAGCACATTCAGTTGGTGTACTTTTACAAGATGTGATACCCTTAGTTACTGCGTTTTTCAAAGATGATACCCCTGTAGAAAGTGTGTTTAATTTAAGTTTTCGTGTTTTTAGGTGTAAAATCAGAATGGAAAATTTGTATTTATATATTTGCGCATAAATACGATACAAAAGCAGTACAGTTACTTTATTACAGTATCTCTCTCTCTCTCTCTCTCTCTCTCTCTCTCTCGTAGTTAGCGCTCAAACATACTTTTACAACTTTTTATTTCTCTGTACGTCATTACCTGTACAGCATATAATTTTAAATTGATTGAATTTTACCTGTACTGTACTACCTTCTATGAACATTATGTACATGTTTTCGATATTTTATGGAATTGTACTTTTGTTGACTGACACATGACGTTTTGCCTAGTGACACAAAGAAAACAGCTTTTACTCCAAGTGACAAAGAAAACGGCATCCCATGAATTAGGGGTAACATTAGTATACGTACGCACCTACTGTAAATGCGCTATTATGAAACTGTGCAGTACTCAATTTTTATGTCAACCATTTACTGTATTCCTTTTTTAAGGGTAATAAGCTAAATTTTAAATAAAATTACACTAACTTTAGTTCATTTAAAAGTTAGCCTAATACTTTGGGAGCATGATTAGGGTCATATTTAGTACTTAAACTCTGGAAATATACATTTATTAGCATTTTTAAAGACCATGCCAAACTTACGCGAAAATTCACCTTGCACGAGGGGCTCCGGAACCTAACCTCACGTAATTTCGAGGTATGACTGTACTCATTCGATGGCGTCGTGAACTACTTGGAGTTTTAGTATTGTAATTTTATGTTCATGATACAGTAATTCATATTTCATTAAAGGATATGTTCAGTACTGAGAGAGAGAGAGAGAGAGAGAGAGAGAGAGAGAGAGAGAGAGAGAGAGAGAGAGAGAGAGAGAGAGAGAGAGAGAGAGAGAGAGGGGGGGAATGGGTGAACTGAGGTGTTTAAAACGGTAAACAAACGAATCGGGGAAACAGCTGTGATTTTAAGGGATTTTACTTTAACAAAGTATGTTAGTTTACCTTTGTATACCCGTTTTACATTTACATACACAAGTAATAAAAATAAATTTCATTAATACATTGTTTCTTTCAACAACTAAAAAATTATTTTCCTAATTCTTTTGATAGTAGGCTCAATCAGCTGATTCAGAAAATGCAAACATTACACACGGCAGGATGATCAGTTTTTTTTATGCATATTATGATGATAATATACCAATATAATAATGCAGTATAAATGGATTCTGTAGGTAAAATAAGAGTTTCCTTACCATTACCTTTATCTTACCCCACAAGGTGTTCTGTGTCGCTAGACTCAACACTTTATATGATGTGCTAGGACGATGACAATATTATCAAGGCTTTATTTTCATACATTGCGGTAAATTTAGCCCCTCCCCTTAACTCTGTTTGAGTGACGTCAACAGTCTTAGCAGCCTTACAGCTCACTCTTGAAAAGATGCCAGATTTCTCTTAATCATAGGTATAAAAATAGCAAAATTGTAAACCTTCCGTCAGCCCAGGGGGCAGGACCAGGGAGGCTTTTGTATCCTGCAGTTCAGCAACGGTCGAAGATTTTTATAAATCTTTATTTATTTTGTGAATTTTGGAGATAATGGCTTTTGACGATGATGCTTAGTCATTTTTATCAAATAGTGATATCGAGGTAGATGATTACATTGACAGTGACGATAGTAATGTTGGTTTTAAAGTTAATGTGCTTATGACATTAACAGACACACACATATACACCCATTCAACCAATTAATAACTGTTGCGTATTTTTTGTATTTTTATAGGTGTTTCTTGAAAAGCTAAGAAGTAATACTGCCATGAAAAATTTTGAAACTGTCTAAGAAAATACTGCATGAAGCATTCCAAAACTAAAAAGTGGTTTCTGAAAAAATGTTTCCTTTCCAAAAAATACTCTTTTTAAATATAAGTTTTTAAAAGTATCTTCTATTTTGTCTTTGATTATCTGCGACACGAGGCGATTACAACCATGTATAACATTAGGTGCTAAGTTAAAAGCTGAGCAAGAAAATAATGGTTCCATTACTTAAGTTGCAAATGCATAACATTGCTGTCATCCGTAAGTGGCATCCGCCTAGCATCTATTGGGTTAAATACAGCTGTAATAGCTATTTGACTTTTGCAAATGGATACTATGAGTGTAACACTGGGCTAGCCTAGGTCTCTAGTTCACACATAGCCTACACATTTTTGTCTTGTGAATGGTAATACAATATGGTAACAACTGATAAGGAAGTTGCTGCATAAAAATACATTTAATAGTCACAAAACAATGGTAGGCTGTGGGTAAACACAAGTCAGCTATATGCCTACTGAACTGTGTCATTTACTGAGGAGAGAAAAACAGTGGGCGGCATTTTTTTAGTGCAATTATGCAGTGTAGAGGCAGTCCCCTGCTTCCCACCGGCATTGGTTAACGGTGATCTGGTTTTACGGCGCTTGTCTAGCAACTCTGTTAACTAACAACCAAACCAACAAACAGCTGACAACTGGTACTTAAGCACTATTACATATATACTTACAATTAAATACATGAAACAGCCAAACACTATGCTTTCCCAACTAAATACAAACACAACAAAAGATAATATCCTTTCTTCTACATAATATGCATTTCCACTTTACGTAAATTTAGCAAGAACACATAAAACTATACCACAACTTTCGGAAAAGTACAGTCTCTCTTGTCGAAGTTTCGACAGTAGTCTCCTACAGTCGGTACGTTTATCGGTATTGGCCCCTTGTGAGTACAGAGACCCCTCGCTACTTCGCGATTCGATTATCGCAAATTCATGACTTCGCGGAGTTTTTAATATATATTAATGGAAAATATAGCGTGGATTTTATGGAAAATTCTAGAAAAATTGCGATATATGAACACCCAAAATTTCTCATTAAATCCATTAAAATATTAACCCTTTAATGCCGAAGCCCTATTTACAAAAACGTCTCCCGTATGCCGGCGGCGTTCGGTGAGTTAGCGCCGAAGCAGAAAAAAAGTTTTTTTCAAAAAATCACAGCTCGCTTAGTTTTTAAGATTAAGAGTTCATTTTTGGCTCATGTTTTTTGTCATTGCCTGAAGTTTAGTATGCAACCATCAGAAATGAAAAAAAATATCATTATCATATATAAATATTGGAATATATGACACCGAAAAAAAAAACTCGTATATAATTGTATACAAATCGTGCTGTAAGCAAAACGGTTAAAGCTAACAAGTTAAATTTTTTTTAGTTGTATTGTACACTAAATTACGATGATTTTGGTATATAACAAATTTTAAAACGATCAAAGCAACACAGAGAAAATATCACGAAATGATGCATGAATTCGTAACGTGCAGACGTAAAAATTTTTTTTTTTTCAAAAATTCACCATAAATCGAAATATTGTGCTAGAGACTTCCCGTTTGTTGAAAAATGAAGCTAATTGATTGAATATTACTAGACTGTAAGTGTTTTAGCTTACAATTGCAGTTTTTGACCATTTCGGTTGAGTTAAAGTTGACCGAAAGTCGAATTTTTTCTATTTATCGTGATTTATATGATATTTCAAAACCGATAAAAGCTACAACCATGAGTTATTTTTTGTTGTATTGTAAATGAAATTGTGCACATTTTCATATATAAAACTTTATGTAACGACTAATATAAAACGGTGCAAATAATACGACAACGAGACGTAAGAATTTCTGAGATGTTCGGCCGAGTTACTGCGCAGACGTAAGGAAAATTTTTTTTTTTAAAAATTCACCATAAATCGAAATATTGTGCTAGACACTTCCAATTTATTGCAAAATGAAGGTAAACGATTGAATATTACTAGAATGTAAGAGTTTTAGCTTAAAATTGCGTTTTTTGACCATTTCGGTCGAGTTAAAGTTGATTGAAGGTTGAAATTTTGGCAGTTATCGTGATTTATGTGAAAATATTTCAAAACTGATAAAAGCTACAACCATGAGCTAACTTCTGTTGTATTCTACATGAAATTGCATACATTTTCATATATAAAAGTTTATGTAACGACTAATGTAAAACGATGCAAACATTACGACATGACAAAAGAATTTCTGAGATGTTCGGCCGAGTTACCGCGCGCAGACGTAAGGAAATTTTTTTTTTTTTTCAGAAATTCACCATAAATCGAAATAATGTGCTAGAGACTTCCAGTTTGTTGCAAAATGAAGGTACATGATTGAATATTACTAGAATGTAAGAGTTTTAGCTTATAATTGCGTTTTTTACCATTTCGGTCGAGTTAAAGTTGACCGAAGCTTGAAATTTTGGCAGTTATCGTGATTTATATGAAAATATTTCAAAACTGATAAAAGCTACAACCATGAGTTATTTTCTGTTGTATTCTACATGAAATTGCGCACATTTCCATATATAAAACTTTATGTAACGACTAATATAAAACAGTGCAAACATTACGACAACGTGACGAAAGAATTTCTGGCGCAGACGTAAGGAAAAAGTTTTTTTCAAAAATTCACCATAAATCGAAATATTGTGCTAGAGACTTCCAATTGGTTGCAAAATGAAGGTAAATGATTGAATATTACTAGAATGTAAGAGTTTTAGCTTACAATTGCGTTTTTTGACCATTTCGGTCGAGTCAAAGTTGACCGAAGGTTGAAATTTTGGCAGTTATCGTGATTTATATGAAAATATTTCAAAATTGATAAAAGCTACAACCATGAGTTATTTTCTGTTGTATTGTACATGAAATTGCGCACATTTTCATATATAAAACTTTATGTAACGGCTAATATAGAACAGTGCAAAAATTACGACAAAATGACGAAAGAATTTCTGAAATTTTCGGCCGAGTTACCGCGCGGGCGTAAGAAAAAGTTTTTTCAAAAATTCACCATAAATCGAAATATTGTGCTAGAGACTTCCAATTTGTTGCAAAATGAAGGTACATGATTGAATATTACTAGAATGTAAGAGTTTTAGCTTACAATTGCGTTTTTCGACCATTTCGGTCGAGTCAAAGTTGACCGAAGGTTGAAATTTTTTGTAGTCGACGTTTGCTACGTCCACTCGGCATTCAACAGACAATTTTAGTCGATGTTTGCTACGTCCAACAGGCGTTTAAGGGTTAATGAAGTAGCGACCTTGTATTTATTTTATTATTTACTGTATACATATATATTTAAAGGCTTTATAAACCCTCCCCACACTGTTATAAACACTTCCTATGCACTTAAACACTGTATTACTATTTTGATCTGTTATCACCGTAATATGCATAAAAAACAAGGATCGTCCCATATTTGTAATGTTTATGTCTGAGAATCAGCTGACTGAAGCTGCTCACTACTACCGAAAGAATTAGGAAAATTTTTTAGTTGCTAGAAAATACAAATTTATCAGTGAAATTATTTTTAATTTTGTACATAAAAGTTTATGATACAGTAATTCATATTTCATTGAGAGAGAGAGAGAGAGAGAGAGAGAGAGAGAGAGAGAGAGAGAGAGAGAGAGAACTGGTGTATACTAGCTTGGGACGAGACTAAGTCTTGACTTGACAAGCTGGGGATGTGAGAGCATACAGTATCCTCAAGTTGCCTACGTATGAAATTTGGATTTTAGTTATTTTACAGTGATTAAAGATGAAACATCAACAGTGATAAGATATTCTCTTGTGTACTGTTATATGTGTGATAATCATAGATTCAACTTAAACTTGTACTGAAGCACAGTTCAGTAAATCAGAGAAACAAAAAAATATGGCATCATGCACCTACAGTAAAAACAGTTACAGATGTCGGGGACAATGGTTTTTTATACTTATATTACAATAATAATAGATCAATATAGTTTATTCTGTAAGTGAAATAAAGTTTTATTGAAATTTTGCCGTTTTTTTTTTTTTCATTAAAAGATATGCCTGAGAGAGAGAGAGAGAGAGAGAGAGAGAGAGAGAGAGAGAGAGAGAGAGAGAGAGAGAGAGATGTTGAACTGGGGTGTTGATGTAATACACTGGTAAGCTGTTTTGTGATTTTGTGGGATTTTAATTTAGCATTCTATATATTTTACGCTGTTTACATTAATAATAATATTTAAAAATTAGTAAATAATTTTTTTTATCAAAAAATGTATTTAGTCATGAAAATAAAAGTTTTATGCTAGAAAATGTTTAATTTACCACAAAAAAATACAAATAATAAATACCGCAAAATCCAGCGACAGTGAAAAATCCACGATACAAATTTAGATACATAAAACTTAAAAATCCGCGATGCAGTGACCGTGATGAGTGAACTGCGATATGGCGCAGGGATAACTGTATAGGCATCACTTTCCAGATGGTTTTTTTTTTTTTTTTAGGAGTTACAAGTGCAAATATGTGTTTTTTTGCTATTTTACGCTTGTTTTGTTGTTCATAGACTAGGAAATACTATTTATTATTAATATTTTAATGGATTTAATGAGAAATTTTGGGTGTTCATATATCGCGATTTTTCTCCAGAAAATAAGCGTTATATTTTCCATTAATACATATTAAAAACTGCTCGAAGTCGTGAATTTGCGATAATAGAATCGCGAAGTAGCGCAGGGTCACGGTACTGTATATATTATTACTGTATGTATACCGTATTTTTTAAAATTTAAAGCTTGCTGATCACGTCATATACTATAGCTACTTTACCACAGTAAATTAACCCCTGTTATATGGTACTGTAAACTTACCTACTGAAGTCATATTGCTTAACAGTTGTCCCTGTTATTAATAGAGTAAAGGGTGGGTTGTTAAGAGTACAGGGAGGGTTTTAAAAAGTCCAAATACTGTACACGTTAAATAAATAAATATGCTGTTCATACTTTGCGGAATTTCAATTATCGCGGCCAGTCTTGGAACCTATCTCCCGCAATAAACGAGGGTCACTGTATATTGTGATTTTTAGCCAAATGAAGTTTGAAAGCCACTCCTACCATGACACCCGCCTGTGGGTGGATCTGTAGTCTCAAATGGATGTGCATGTTCATCAGTACTGTCTTGGTAGTACAGTAACACCCTCTCACGATTCATGGACTCACATATTCACGGATTTCTCTTTGGAACGTATTTACCAATTATTTGCGGAAAATTCACCAATTCGTGGTATTTTTTCACTGAGAAATATTCACTAAATACTGTGTTTTCATCACATTTTCATGACTAAATGCACTTTTTGTGATAAAACTATTAAAATACTCAGGTAATGCTCGAGTTACGATAATTCGATTTTGCAATGGGGTAAGCAATTAATACTGATGGCACAATATTACTTGTAAAATAATTTTAAATTTCGCGCGGGCACAGGCAGCAGCATTATCAGGCAGTGAGAGAGACCAAATTACAATAGACAACTTTTCCTCCATCTCTTTACCCTATCTTCTAGTTAAAAAAGTAGAAGAGAATGATTAAAGTATTGTTAATGTTATACTCTTACATAAATGCATACAGCCCTAAACAACTGACAAAGAAACTGTTGTTTTCCTTATAACCGAATCGGATAACAAAAACCTTTTACCTGGTATTTCAACCATCGTACAGTAATAAACAATTACCGTATGTTATGGCACAACTGACGTTAAGTAGAATAGGACTGATACATTTTTACATTATACCCTTATTCAGTATGGATAAAAGATTGGCAAGGAAATATACTGCTAAATTTAAGCTGCAAGTTGTAGCTAAAGCTGAGAAAACAATGTTCAGGCTGCTGATGACTATACTGTAAATTATAATGCATCGGCAACATGGATTAAACTCGATTGTAATTAACCCTTTAACGCCTAATGGACGTACCATACGTCGACTAAAATTGTCTGTCGTATGCCAAGTGGACGTAGCATACGTCGACTGAAAATGCTTTTTTTAAATATTCGCGGAAAAATAATTATAGGCCTAGTTTGCGTAACGTTTCAAATCACGCGCCTTGAGGGATGCTGGGAATTCACGGATCAAGCTGCTGTTTTGTTTATAAGCGTCACCCAGACGCGCATGCGCGAATTCCCTCCTTCTCGCACCAGATAGCATCAGCGTCGGACCTTGCGGGAGCGATTTTTTGACGCAATCGTGTTTTGCAAAACTTTGGCGAGTGTTTGCGTATTAGTGCTGCAACAGGACGTTTGCAGAGATGTCACAAAGCCATCAGGACCGTGAAAGGCGCATACTGCGCCAAAGTGACCCAACTTCTCAGCGCCCGTGTTGTTAAGCCCCATCGTGTGACCGAATCCGACCCAGGACCACATCCCGTGCCTTTACGACCCTAGGAAGCATCGGGGTGTCTGAGGGGCATCCGAAAACATTTGGGAGGCCTCCAACAATAGGACATAGACGAATACTTGTCGGAGCTCGATCGAGAGCAGGTGGGAAGTCCTGATTTCGGTGGCAGCTGGTCATTCAGCGATGAGGACATCACGCCTGATGTCAGTGATGATGAGTATTTGCCCCCAATGTCCGTATGGGATCCACAGGAGGAAAGTGAATTAGAATTTAGTGGTTTTAGTGCATATGAGGGAGAGTCTGAGTTGGAGGAGGAGGATGCCCTGATTGTGGCTGGTGGGGACGAGACCGAAAGTGATGGCGAAAGTGAAGGAGACGGCCCAACTGGGAGTGTGGGAGTGCGAAGACGTGCCCGTGCACATGCGCGTGCGCGAGCGAAAACCCGTAGAAGGTCGCAACGTCGCGGCAGCTCGGGTGAAGGCCGTTCGTCTGAAAGTGATGAGGGGTGGTTGGAGGACCCCACCCCACCTAACATGCACCCATTCACGGCAGTACCTGGACTGACCGTCCCTGTGCCTCTCACTACACTGGGGTTCATTCAGCTTTTCCTGACGCGGGAATTGCTGGAATTCCTTGTTGCAGAGACGGCAGATTACGCCGGTACTGCCGTGAGGAACTGCAGACGACGTTGTCGACGCTGGCGGGCTGCAACCTCACGGACATGGCGCATTTTTGGGGCTCCACATTTTTTTGGAATGATGCCTGCTGCCGACGCCAGGCAATATTGGAGCGGAATTTTTTTAATGCGCCCAATGTGCCGGAATTATGCCCGTGATAGTTTCCTGGCGTTGGACAGGTATTTCAACGCCTTCAACCGAAGGGCTATACCCAATTACCCCGACCGCCTCATCTTAGTCCGCCCAGTGTTGGAGTTCATTCGTGAACGGTGCAAGACTCTCGTGGTTCCTTCCAAGAACCTTTCTTTGGATGAGGGTATGATGCCATACAAAGGGCGTCTAAGTATAAAAGTGTACAACCCCAAGAAGCCAAAGAAATATAGTGTAAAGTTATTTTTCATTACGGAAGCCAACACTGGACACGTCGTGGACTTCTTGGTGTATTCTGGGGTCTTCTCCACACTGCGTGACACTGTCTTTGGTCTTGTGAATCGTTTCCGTAACCAGGGATACCACCTGTTTATGGATAATTATTATAATTCGATATCCCTGGCCCAGGAACTGTATGAAGCAGGTGTGCACGTCAGTGGTACCCTTCGGTTGGTGCGTGGGGCCCCGAATGTCCTCAAGAGGTTTGCTAGCCACCCGCAACATCTGGCAAGAGGAGAGACGGAGTGGTGGCGGAAGGGAGATGTCTTCGTCATCTGTTGGAAGGGGGTCCGACTCATGCCCATGATTACGACGAGTCATGAGCCCATCCAAGAAGAGGTCATTCAGCGGAAGAAGACACGTCGGCAGGGCCGAGTTACACATGAGGAGTTTCGTGTCCAGCGCCCTACTGTCATCGGGCACTACAACAGGCACATGGGAGGAGTTGATCTCTTTGATCAACTCATCCAGTATTATCCCTTCGCCAGGAGAACCAGGAGGTGGACACAGAAGCTCGTCAAATACCTCCTTCAGTTGGCCCTCCAGAATGCCTACATCCTTTACTGTGGGTATAATTTGGACGCTCGGAGGTTGACCCACATCCAGTTTCTTGAGGTGGCTGGGAATGCCCTCATAAACTTAACCCAGAGGAGTGGCCTTCCAACGCCGCCCCCCTGCCCCGAGCTCCAGTTCTGCCCCGAGAGGAAAGGGCAGATGTCGCTAGGTGGGCCAACCTCAGAATTCCTGATCCTGCCGACGCCACCCCTGCTGCCGCCGACTTTGATGATCCCGCCGCCTTTGAAGATGTCGCCGCCCTGGATGATGCCGCCGCCCCTGGTGATGCTGCCGCCCTCCCTCGCATTCCAGTGTCCCGTCAGGTAGTCGACCCTGTGTGTCGGCTGCAGGCAGGAGATCACACACTGGAGCTCATAGAAGGGCGTAAACAGAAACTGTGCCGGGTGTGCCATATGAATGGCAGAAGGAGAGACACCCGGTGCGTCTGTCGCACCTGCAAGGTAGCACTTTGCATGTTCGAGGAGTGTAACCGTAAGTACCACACTGCGGTTATATACTGGAGTGCGCCTACCCGAGCGACACCGGAGGGCGCAGCAAGCCGCCGAAGTGCGGCCCATCAGCAGTAAGAGCGCGCGTCTCCCTCCTCCGCTTGTGCCTATGTCGGGAGGAAAAAAATGCAAGACTCTTCAATGGAGGAGGGAGAAAACAAGAACAGAACGAAGAGTCAGGATTACGAGTGAGTATTCTGCATTGAATTTATTTTTAGTTTTATATTTATTACAAGTTTTTTATATATCTGTATTCATTGGTGTTTTGTATATTATTTCGTTTTATGCAAAAACAAAGTTTTTCACAACCATTCCTTTTAGTTATGTATTCGTAGCAAAGTAGAAAACAATATAATTATATATAAGTGTGTATATATATATATATATATATATATATATATATATATATATATATATATATATATATATATATATATATATATATATATATATATATATATATATATATATATATATATATATATATATATATATGTATATATATATAATATATATATATATATATATAATATATATATATATATATATATATATATATATATATATATATATATATATATATATATATATATATATATATATATATATATATATATATATATATAAGGATTTTGACAAAGGAAAAATCTATTTCTGAGTGAGGCCCTGTGTCACCCGGTGAAATTCCTTAGTAGCACGAATTTCTAGGTATAAATATTGCTAAATATACCAGAGAAAAAGCTATCAGGAATGCTGAGGTTACTACCCCAGATCGAGCATCTATAATGAAAATAGACGTCGGTATGGGCAAGGGTGAGTGAGGTCATCACTACCACAGAACCACACTCTGAAGACATCCCAGTGGCAAAACCCCCGGAAGAGCAGAGAGCCGACCCAACTCCCGCACTCACCCGCCCGCCAAACAGCGACCCCAGCGCCATCTGAACTCATTCCAGGCTAGCACTATCCCCAGGCTTGGTACATGCCCATGCAGGGGAAGCTAGAACCTGGGAGGGTCACCAGGTGACACAGGGCCTCACTCAGAAATAGATTTTCCTTTGTCAAAATCCCTTTTCTAAGCTCGTCCCTGTGTCACCCGGTGAAATCGTGACAGAGAATCATACCAAGACTGTGAAGATTTAAGAAAATAAATATTTAAGGTGATCATGTATAAAAACGCGTACTATAAGAGAATAAGTTTAATTATATCTTAGACTTATTCAAAATTTCACAATAAAGAAATTATAATAATGGACATGTAAAGTCTATATAATCAAATAAATTAACATGAAAACTTAAATCTATAGTAGAAAACATGAAAAAAGAGGTACAAAATAGATAATACAAAAAATATAGAGGTACCTCAGGACTTAAATCTACAAAATAGTACATATCAAAAAACAATCACAGAAAACATGTTAAAGCTAACAGTTCCAAATATCACATAAATTGAGGAGCCAGGCAGTGAGGTATGATTGGCCAGGAAATTTGGCAGGGTAAATAAATGAGGCAGGCGGGCGGGGGGAAAAGGACAAGATTAGAGGATAATATTAAGGTGGGGGGATGACACTCCCTACCACCACCGTGGGAAATTTCAGAGCTTCAAGTGATTTTAGGTAGTGGCGTTTAAACACTAATGGAGATTTCCACCCCGTATATTTTGTCAATTCAGCAAAATCCATATTATGAAAATAATTGGTAGAGGCAGCTACCGCTCGGATATCATGAACCTTGGGAACTGAATCCGAATTAGCTTGTTTAATAAAGTATAGGATTTGCTGTCTTATAGCCTTTAAAGAAAGTGTTCCACCTTTTTCCCTGATAAAAAGAGGACCAGACAAACACTGAGAAGTTCTATGCAAATAAGCCCTCAAGGTAGCGACTGGGCATAAAGTTCTATGCAAATAAGCCCTCAAGGTAGCAACTGGGCATAAAGACAGGTCTTGTGGAAGAGGAACTACCTTCCAAGGGGACCATCTATCCTGAGGGTCTTCATTTTTCGCTAGGAATCTTTGATCTGGGGAAAGCATGACTTCTCCTGACGGGAGGAAATCTATGTGATCAACACCTCTAGAGAGAGCAGACAATTCTGAGATTCTGGCACCTGAAGCTAAACTAATCAGGAACAAAGTCTTCCTTAACAGATCTACAGTAGATAAGAGCATTGGGCGTTATTAATATCTGAGGCTAATTTTAAAACGTCATTAAGGAACCAGGTAACCAAATGAGGGCGTGTCATCGCCTTAAACGAGCACATGCTCTCGGGATGGAAGAAAAGTATGAGTCTGTTAGGTCAATCTTGAAGCCATACAAAAACACCTTTTTCAAAGCTGATTTTGCTGTTGTAATAGTGGCCGGGGCTAGGCCTTTTTCAAACAATGATCTAAAGAAGGTTATTGCTAAATTAGTGGTCATAGTTTGAGCTTCAGATGCCTTCAGAAAAGATGCCAATTTTTTTGACTGCTGAGTCATACTGTCTGAGAGTAGAATCTCTCTTATCAGATTCAATAAACAGAGTATTAACAGGATCAATATTTGCTCCCCTTTTGGCGGCAAATTTCATAAAGTCCATAAAGCCAGAGCATTCAGAACTTTTGAGGAAGCTGACACAGTCCTTGTTTGTACTGTCTGAGTCAGCCTGGGTCTGGGTATCTGATGACATCGCAGGGAACTGAGTTCCAAGAGAAGAGGGAACCAGTTGCTCTTTGCCACTGGGGTTATATATATATATATATATATATATATATATATATATATATATATATATATATATATATATATATATATATATATATATATATATATATATATATATATATATATATATATATATATATATATATATATATATATATATATATATATATATATATATATATATATATATATATATATATATATATATATATATATATATATATATATATATATATATATATATATATATATATATATATATATATATATATATATATATATATATATATATATATATATATATATATATATATATATATATATATATATATATATATATATATATATATATATATATATATATATATATATATATATATATATATATATATATATATATATATATATATATATATATATATATATATATATATATATATATATATATATATATATATATATATATATATATATATATATATATATATATATATATATATATATATATATATATATATATATATATATATATATATATATATATATATATATATATATATATATATATATATATATATATATATATATATATATATATATATATATATATATATATATATATATATATATATATATATATATATATATATATATATATATATATATATATATATATATATATATATATATATATATATATATATATATATATATATATATATATATATATATATATATATATATATATATATATATATATATATATATATATATATATATATATATATATATATATATATATATATATATATATATATATATATATATATATATATATATATATATATATATATATATATATATATATATATATATATATATATATATATATATATATATATATATATATATATATATATATATATATATATATATATATATATATATATATATATATATATATATATATATATATATATATATATATATATATATATATATATATATATATATATATATATATATATATATATATATATATATATATATATATATATATATATATATATATATATATATATATATATATATATATATATATATATATATATATATATATATATATATATATATATATATATATATATATATATATATATATATATATATATATATATATATATATATATATATATATATATATATATATATATATATATATATATATATATATATATATATATATATATATATATATATATATATATATATATATATATATATATATATATATATATATATATATATATATATATATATATATATATATATATATATATATATATACATATACATATATATATATATATATATATATATATATATATATATATATATATATATATACATATACATATATATATATATATATATATATATATATATATATATATATATATATATATATATATATATATATATACATATATACATATATATATATATATATATATATATATATATATATATATATATATATATACATATACATATATATATATATATATATATATATATATATATATATATATATACATATACATATACATATACATATACATATACATATACATATACACATATACATATATACACATACACACATACACACATATACATATATACATATATACACATATACACATATACACATATACATATATACATATATACATATATACATATATACATATATACATATATACATATATACATATATATACATATATACATATATATATACATATATACATATATATATATATATATATATATATATATATATATATATATATATATATATATATATATATATATATATATATATATATATATATATATATATATATATATATATATATATATATATATATATATATAGATATATATAAAGATAAAATTCACAGAAACAGAAACACTGGAGAGCTGCGAGAAATGGCCTCTCGGTCCTATACTTTAGCAGACTGCTAAGCAAAAGACCCAGCGTCAAAGGCCTCGCAGCACTCCATTGTTTCCGTTTCCAGTGTTGCAAGGCCTTTTCGACGCTGGGTCCTTTACTTAGCAGGCTGCTAAGTAAAGGACCTAGCGCCGAAAGGCCTCGCAGCACTCCAGTGTTTCTGTTTCCTTCGTGGATTTTATCTTTATTTATATATTCATCACGTTACATATTTTCGTGAGTCTGCTAAGTAAGGGACCTAGCGTCGAAAGGCCTCGCAGCTCTCCAGTGTTTCCGTTTCCTTCATGGATTTCATCTTTATTTATATATTCATCACGTTCCCATATTTTCATGATTCAGTTATATATATATATATATATATATATATATATATATATATATATATATATATATATATATATATATATATATATATATATATATATACACGAGGGTAAGTCAAAAAGTTCCAGGAAAAATTGTTGAATGATGTATTTACACAGGAATGAAACAACCCAAATACTTGGTAAACAATTATCTGTGATGTAGTGATCCATATAGACTTGTTACCTCAGCCATCCTCTTGCTACCGTGGTGTTAACATCTGCTTCAGAAAAGTAACTTCTTGAACCCATGGAAAATCAAAATTTTGAGATGAGAGCTAACATCAAGTTCCTGACCAAGCTTGATTGGAAACCAGGAAAAATTATTGAAGCTTTGCAACAAGTTTATGGAGATTCTTCTCCATCTAAATCAGTTGTTTATGATTGGATAAAGAGATTTAAGGATGGTCGGGAGGACCTCAAAGACAACCCAAGAGAGGGAAGACCATTGACTGCAAAAAATGAAAGAATTGTGGCTTTGGTGCAGAATCTAGTGGATGAAGATCGTCGGATTACTGTCGATATGATAGCTAATGAAACTGGGATCTCCCATGGTTCCGCATTTTCAATTTTAAATGAAAATCTTGGTTTGAGTAAACTTTCAGCACGTTGGGTCCCAAAAGCGTTGCGCGAAGACCAACTGCATCAAAGAGCTGAACTTTCTCTTGCAGTTTTAACGAAGATTGAATCAAATGAATCAGAGTTTTTGACCGGATTGTTACTGGAGATGAAACTTGGATCCATCAATATGACCCAGAAAGTAAAATTCAATCAAAGCAATGGTTACCAAGAGGTTCAGCTGCACCAGTGAAGTTCAAAGTGGCGAGATCTGCCCAGAAGGTTATGGCAACAGTGTTTTGGGACTCAAAAGGAGTGATTTTGATTGATTTCCTTGAAGGACAAAAAAACAATCACCGGGAACTACTACAAAGGTGTTTTGCAAAAACTGAAGACTGCATTGGCTTAAAAACGTCGAGGAAAGTTGCACCGCAGAATTTTGTTCCATCATGATAACGCTCCAGCACATTCATCAAGGGTTGCAAGAGAAGTCCTACGGAAATTTAGGTGGGAAACTCTTCCACATCCTCCTTATAGTCCTGATCTTGCTCCTTCAGATTTTTTTCCTGTTCCCAAAACTCAAGGAACACTTAAGAGGAGTCCGGTTTGAATCTTTGGATGCTGCTAAACATGCAGTTTCAACATGGTTTAATAGAAAGGCCCCAAATTTCTACAAAGAAGGGTTGCAGAGGTGGAAACAGCGCCTTGAAAAGTGTATAGAGTTAGATGGTAGATATGTAGAAAAATGATGTTTGAATTTCCTTAAATAAAGAGTATATTGAATTTTTCCTGGAACTTTTGACTTACCCTCATATATATATATATATATATATATATATATATATATATATATATATATATATATATATATATATATATATATATATATATATATATATTTAGAAGAATCAGGGGGAAAACAGACCCGACAAACATCTCAGGTTGAAGAGGTAAAGGCATGCATGTCTCTTACAAGATCAAGTTTATTCTGCCAACGTTTCACATCAAATGATGCATCTTCAAGGCTGGAAAATTACAGACAATAAATACTTAAAACGTCACTTATGCAATGGGAAAAACTTCTTTAAAAATTTTAAAATTTTAAACATTTACAAATACAAAAAATTAAAATAAGAACTTGAAAAGAACACCTACCAAGGCAAGAGCTAAAAAGTGACTAAAAAGACAGGGAGAAAATAAACAAATGAAAGAAACCTATAAAAAACGTGGAGAGTAAACAAACAGGCAGTTATGCTATAAACAGTTGAGTGGACAACGATTGGGTGTTTAGTGTTGGCACATTAGTTTTTATAAAAAGCGACTCCAACACCATCAACTCGTCGTCCTTATATCCAAGCGGGTACCACAAATCTTAGAATGGTTCCGAACATTGGATAGTTCGGGACTGGACAATGTGCAACCCGTCCTGAAGCTGACACCTTGGTGGGAGCAGAAACGGACCTTGAGAAGCCTCCTCGTACATCCAACGTAGGTTCCCAAACTACATCTGGGACAGGTATATTGATAGCTCAGTGCTAACGTCGACTGGAGTTGATGGATGCGCATCTGTGTCGTGGGATCGAGACTCGGCAGTGCCCGTCCATTTATCACTTATAAATTCCCCTTTGATGATAATTCCCCATCAGGGATATTCCCGAGGCAGCGTGGATTTGATATTAAGCGATATTTGTAGCTTCATGATTGTA
>NC_089762.1:7583546-7781046 GCF_040412425.1 Macrobrachium rosenbergii | reverse complement strand
GAAGTAAGAGGGAGGATATCGTGGGGCTGACCAGTTCTGCTTCAACTGCCAATGAAGCGAGCATAGGTGGCTATACCCTTCAGGAATGAGTTTCCCCAAAGACAACCCGCCAAAGCTGATGAAGTTGTTCCTCCAGCGACAGAAACAGCACTACAACCTCTCTGAGCTTGTTTACCCAAGTTACCATAATAATTTTCCAGAAATACCGCTCCAGCTTGGGTTACTGAGGTTCTCCATGGGAGGGGCTGTCTAGCCCTATCAGATCCTCAGCAGCATGACCTGGGTCCTCTCCCGAGAGAGAGAGAGAGAGAGAGAGAGAGAGAGAGAGAGAGAGAGAGAGAGAGAGAGAGAGAGAGAGATGCACCTGTCTGCTCCTTTGTCATTCTGCTGGGAGATCAGTGTCAAGTCAGTACTACAAGTACCTGGAGAAACATCATGCTCCATGGAAGACCCACCCTCCCTATACTCAGTAGCAGCCAAGCAGATGGTATGGGAGAATGGACACACACTGCCAAGCACATGCAGTACCTGAGCCTGTGGAAAACCAAGAAGTGAGCCTGAAGTCACGTGTACAGATCATCCTGGTGTTGGTGTGTAACAAGATGGGATCTGTCATAAGCAAACTAACTGGCACGTGTATGATCAGGAGCTCCAGCATACACCAAATGAGGAGGCAATACTGATTCAACCATGAGTAAGCTGGCTGTTTGGGTTCTACCTAGTGTGGCCCTTCGAGGAAGAGCTAACTGCACTACTTGCACATACACAATCTGGAGACTGGGCACACATAAAACAAGCAGACCACATTGGCTTCAAAAGTGTTCCTGGGGAAACATGAGAGGAAGAGTTTGGAGTAGTCCTCATAGCAAATGAGCTGAAATGGTACTGAGTACACTCAGTGCGGCCCATACTAGCTGGCCGGAGGCTTAATGATTACTCATTGGCATACAAGAGCTACCATCCCCAAGAGACTGAGACAGGAGCTATCTCAAGCCTAACTGGACTTCTTGCAAGAAGCCTTTCTTCCCTTTCCTGACTCATGCCTTACTCATCCCAACATCTGAAGACTGTTAGAGGCTGGTGTCGAGAAATTACGTTCTCTCCATTTTCTGAACCATTGTAGATGGAGTTCAGAAAAATTTATTGGTGTTCAGTTGTTTATTATACCAAATATCTGAATGCTTTCAGATTGTCATGTTGTATGTCTATGTATTATTTATGTTTAAGTATTTGTATATTCATGAGTGAAAGTTTTCATTTTCCTTTGTAAAGGAAATGTGATTACCTTGATACTCCCTCTTAGTATTTATAACTAGCAATTACCCCTTCTTATCGTTGTTGGAATAGTTACGCATACGCCCACCAGTCTTACCTTTATGCTTTTTTGACAGGAAGCAGGCAGAGACGGTCGAGAGCTCCGGTGTGAAAGGGGGAGTATTCGTGTTCCTTTGGAGGTTGTCTTAAGTGTATATTAAGACCCAAAGGGATCTATCGGAAGAATTTGTGACCTTTTTATTGTGATAGTTTGTTATTGTGTTAATTTTACCGTAACTGTAATATGTGTAATTTGGATTAACCTTTAGTTTAACGTAAGTTGTTTATTCCTAGACAGCCCACGGTGATTCAGTTGTTGTGATTCAGTTGTTGTTTATTAGTAATTTAATTAATTTGATGTGTTAAATATTCGTTTCTTGTATTAAATTGTAAAATTTTACATAGTGATTGATTCCGAGACCCCTTTCCTTTTCCCCTGTGAATCAGTTAAGTAAGGCCAGTACCGAATTAGGTAATGCATTATGCTTGGTAGGAATTGCTCCCCAAGGTGATCTGCAACAGATCTATCAAGTCTCCTAAACTAAGGGTGTTCGAGTTTTATAGTTCAGAGAGGGAGGAACAGGCCGATAAAACTCAATTGAGTGTAGTAGTCTGCATATCGAGTAATAATTTCCCACACCCTTAGATAGTGGTCCTTCGAACTGGATACCATTAGTTTAGTAGATAGTTAGTTCTCAACATTCTTGTTTTAGTCAAATGAATCAATCGCTAGTTTTTTTTTTTTTTTTCGCAGTTCTTCCGATGGTGAAATGGTATTTGCATTTACCTGGTTTCATTATCATATTTATGACGGTGTTTTGTGCTTATGCTAAGTGGGTTTGATAACCTTAACCAGCAGTTACCAGTCCCCATGACTTGAGGTTCAGATAATCATTGTGTGTAACATGTTTTAGGATTTTATTCCATTTGCGCCATTATCACTGTGTATTGTGGTGTATTTGTATTTCAGGATTCGGTATATCAATGTGTATTGTGGTGTTATATTTCAGGGTTAACAATGAATATTTAAGTGTTAACAATATTTTCCTGTCGTCAGTGATTTGGTTGTAGTTTTATTGTCATGGCTACAGAGACAGAAGCGCTAGGTGCAAATTTGCATGCTGATACACTCATTCAGACAGTGTATGATGATGCTGTCCATCATGTTAGAGAGATAGGGTATGATGATGCTGTCCATCATGTTAGAGAGATAGGAAGTGAGATAGAGCAGTACTTGGCAGGCACAGGTGAACCTGCTCTTGAAATTCTTCAGAATTATAGTAGTGACCTGCAAGGTGCTTTGCAGAATCTGGAGAATACTTGGCTTCATTATCAGTCAGTGTTGACTAGAAATCCTGATTTATTGGGTCCCAAATTACGAGACTATAGAGCTGCTGGTCGCAATGCTAGGAAAATCAGAAATGATTTATCTGCTAAAATTAATGAGAAAACCCTGTCTAAGGTTAGTGATACAGGTATTTCTCCTAATAAGGGAATGGTGCACTTCCTTGCCAAGGTTACCACATATAAAGATACCAGATTTTGATGGTAAGTATCAGGAATGGCCAGCATTTTGGGATTTGTACAGTAGTGTCATTCATAACCGTACTGATATAACCAGTGTTTTGAAGTTCAGTATTTTAAGGTCCAGTCTCAAAGGTAATGCTTTTAGGGTCATAGATGGTCTTAGTATTACTAATCAGAATTATGATGTGGCTATACAGATGCTGAAAGAGACCTATCTCGATAGTAGCCGTCTAACTCGTTCCTTGCTTAGAGAGTTTAGTAATTTACCCTCTCCCAGACATAATTATGAAGAATTGTTGAATTTTAGACTTGCTTATAGGAAGCTGATGTTGCAGGCAAGTAATAATGAAGTCAATGTAGAACAGTCTGAGTCTCTCCTTACAAATATTTTGCTCCAGAAGTTGTCACTTGGAGACATCAAAGTTACTTATCAGCAAATATCAAACATTTGATCTTTCACTCTCTCAGATTTCAGAAGGGTTGAAGTATGCACTAGATTGGTTTGAATACTGTAAAGAACTAAGTTCTCATGATTCGAAATCAGTTGGTCATAACCCTCTAAAAGTAGCTTCCATTGTGTCTCGGTCAGATTCAGGTAAGGTAGGAGATAGATATAAAATAATTTCTGCAGGTAGCCAGCGGTCAAATTCGGTTAATATTCAACCAAAACATAAGCCCTGTTTGTTCTGTAATGAAAACCATGCAGCCAAGTATTGTAGTAATTATCGTAGTGTGGAATCTCGTAGACAGAAGATGAGAGAACTTAGTTTATGCTTTTTATGTTTACAGCCAGGTCATGTAGTTAGTAACTGCAAAACACAGGTGAAGTGTAGACACTGTGATGGACGTCATCATACTTTCCTTTGTTTCAAGCTGTGTAACAACAAAGTACTGAATCCTTCAAAGTCCATGGACAGAGTTAATGTTCAAAGCCAGAAATCTGTCAAAGGTGACTCCGTACAGAGTGTTAGTTCAAGTTCTGTTACCACAAGTGATTTGGGTAATAATGGTTCTGTATCTGTACAGTCAAGTGCAGTATTACCTCGTTATTGTTCGGAAGGTAAGTTAGTTTCAACTGCAATACCTACAGCAACTGTTCAAGTTTCAGGTGGTGGCACAAAATTGCAAACACGTACCTTTTTGATACAGGTTCCCAGAGATCATTTATTTGTCCCTCACTTGTACAGGAGTTAAACCTTAAGACTTTGGATAGGATTACACTATCCCTTTCTCCATTTGGGTGTGACCCAGTGTCAGTTACTTGTGATCTGGTTAAGGTGGTGGTTCGCTTGGGTAAATCAAGAATTTCAGTTAAAGCACTGGTTCATAATAATGTTGACACTAGTATTTTCACTCCTGGTATAGCTAAGGTTGCCACATTCCTTCGTAGTAAAGGTGTTAAATTGGCCGATCACTACCTTACTAGTGATAATGTTAATTGTATTCAGTTGATTATTGGTGTAGACTATTTTCACAAATTTATACATAATCAGTCTAGTACTATGGGTATTTGTACTTTCAGTACAGCTGGTGGTGCCCTCATTTATGGTCCCATGCCTCAGTGGTCTTATGATCAGTCAATGAATATTGTAGCCACCCAGTATGTAATATGTGCACGTGTTGGTGTAATGGACCTCTGTAGTGAGTGTTGTAGCATTTCCAATCTTTGGGAATTGGATGCCATAGGAATAAAGGAGTTTGACCTCTCGCCAGAGGAGAGAAGAACGGTTGAACAGTTTGAGCATTCTATTCATAAGGTTAATAACCAGTATGTGGTAAGTTTGCCATTTAAGTCAAGTTGCAGACCACCTACAAATTATCGTACAGCACTTGGACAATTGAAGTCATTGATGGGGAAATTCATTAGTGATCCCTTACTTTGGCACCATTATAGTAGTATTTTGTCTGAGTATTTGAATTTAGGATTTATTGAAAGTGTTCCACCATCGGAACCAATCAAAGGTCACTACTTGCTTTACCATCATGTAAAGAAGGACTCGAGTACAACCCCAATACGTACTGTATTTAATGCCTCTTTTAAAAGGTCTGGCACTTATTCTCCAAATGAATGTTTACTTACAGGGCCATCTTTGACCACTAAGTTGTTTGAATCACTTCTTGCATTTAGAACCAATCCTTGGGCAGTTATTTCAGACATAAGCAAAGCATTCCTCAGGATTGGGATTGATGAATCATCCCGAGATTGGTGTAGATTCATTTGGATGACAGACCCCACAGACCCCTCAAGTATTGTATCATACAGATTTAAGGTTGTATGTTTTGGTGCTACTTGTTCACCTTTCCTTTTGCAAAGTACCTTAAATTATCACTTTACTAACCATTCACACCCATTGGCAAAATCTCTGATGTCTTGCTTTTATGTAGATAATTTTCTGTGTACTTATGAGAATGTTGAACAAATGTTAGCTGACTACCCTGTTATTAATCATATATTAGAGCAGGCAGGTATGCCACTACAGGAATGGGTGTCAAACAGTGCACAATTTAATGAATATATTTGTGCAGAGAAATTGGTAAATGACAAAAATGGTGTAACTTCAGTGTTAGGAATTAACTGGAACATTTTTTCAGATGTATTAAATGTGAAACCCTGTAGTGTGAATGACTCATCAGTCACCAAACGGTCTATTTTGTCATGCGTAGCAAGTGTCTTTGACCCATTGGGTTTAGTTTCCCCTGTAGTAATTTTAGGGAAAACATTAATTTCAGATTTGTGGAAACTAAATTTGAAGTGGGATGAACCAGTCAGCCCAGAGATTATTGAGAGATTTAATAGAGTTAAAGAGCAATTGCTTACAGTTTCTACCATAGAATTTCCTAGATTTTCTGTTTCCCAAGGAAAATGTCAGCTGCATATATTTTGCGACTCCTCTCAAAAGGCCTTTGGTGCAGTTGCATACTCAGTTGATTTGAGTTCCCAGACCAGTAATTTGCTAGTTAGTAAAGCTAGAGTTTGTCCCCAAAAGAAGCTAACCATGCCAAAGTTGGAGCTGACATCGGTAAATATTGGTTGTAAACTGGCAAACACTTTGATGAAAATATCACACCTCAAATTTCAATCTTGTTTTATTTGGAGTGACAGTGAAGTCACTATAGCACGAATCAGGAGTGATAAGTGTCAAGACCCTTATGTAAGAAATAGGGTTAAAGAAATTAGAGACTCAGCATTTCCCATTATGTATGTTAGCTCTAGGAGAACCCAGCTGACCTTTTGTCCAGAGGTTGTGATATTAAAGTATTGTTGGCTTCTTCTTTGTGGAAGTATGGAGCAGATTGGTTGATTAGCGGAGATTATCCTCCTCAAAAGGAGTATTTAGATTATATGTCATTGAACGTGTGTTAATGAGATCATTGCTGAACCAGTAAATGTTATGCCTCCCCCCATAATTATTAAATTTGTTACTCTAACTTAATTAAAGTAAAGCGAGTAATGCTTTTAGTATTGAAATTTATCAGTATAATAACTGGTTACCAATTTCCACTTGACCCACTGCTTTACTTAATAAGGTTGGCACAGCAGCAACATTATCCTGGTTTAGTAGCATATCTTTTTAACAGTAATCTAAAGGTTTCAGCTGACATTAAGAATTTTGCTTTTCAGTTAAATCTATCTGTGGATCAACAGAACTTAGTGCGCACCAAAGGACGTATCCATTATGCTAACTTGAAGGAAACTGCAAAGTCACCTTATTTACTCCCACCTCAAAGCCACTTGACTACTCTTATAATAAGATATTTTCATGTACTCAATCATCATTGTGGAGTTTCAGTATTGTTAGTTCTTCTGAGAGAGCAATTTTGGATACCAAAATGTAGACAGGTAGTCAAATCTATTATTAACAAATGTGTGTTTTGTAAGAAGGTTGCTGGTAAGGTTATGGCTAATCCTGGTCCTCCGCCTACCAGCAGAGAGAGTCACTTTAACCAGGCCATTTTCTTGTGTTGGTATAGATTATACAGGAGCTATTTGTTATGCTGAATCTGATTCTGATATTCAGGGGAAAGCTTATGTGTGTTTATTTACTTGTGCTTCAGTACGTGCAGTACATTTGGAGTTGGTATCATCAGTTTCTGCATCAGACTTTTTGCTAGCCTTTCGCAGGTTTTGTGCATTATATTCAGTGCCCGATGTTATCATTACAGATAATGCCAGAAACTTTGTAGGTTTTCAGCACTTCTGGAAAGAAATAAGTGACGAGCCTGAGGTTATGGAGCATATGCAGAATTTATCTGTTAAATGGAAGTTTTCTGTACCAAGGGCTCCATGGAAAAATGGGTTTTTTGAACGTTTAATAGGCGTCACAAAAGGATGTTTAGCTAAAGCCCTTTATAGAAAAGTTGTATCCTTTGAAGAATTGAGAACCCTTACGTCAGAATTTTCTGCTATTATTAATAATCGTCCACTTACATACCTTTCAGAGGAAAGTATGGAATGTTTGACTCCTGCACATCTTATATTTGGGCGAAGTGTGTGTTTGTCACCACCTCTGAATATCCTGGCTAGTGATGAGATCCCTTATGCTGAAAACTTGGATCTAAGGAATCAGTATGCTAGGCTGTCTAGCGTGCCGTGTAAGTTTCAGAAGTTGTGGAATAGTGATTACCTCACCGCTTTAAGGGAAAGACACTATAGCAGTGTTAACAATTGTGAATGCCCCTTTAAAGAGGGTGATATTGTCCTTGTTGATTTGGGAACTTCTTCCCGTAAATGGTGGCCATTAGGTCGCATACAAAAGCTCATACCTAGTACAGATGGTGTTGTACGGTCCTTACTCATAAAGGTAGGTGACAAATTATACCATAGGAGTCTAAATAAAGTAGTACTTCTTGAGGTTGATACGTCAGAGGTTACTCCTCAGTTTGATGAAAATGCAGGTTTGCTCCTGCACCACATCCCGTAGTACCTCCATCACCGGAGTCCCTACCTCAACATCGTCCTATGAGATGTGCAGCATTAAAGTGTGATGCCAAGCGAAAGGAGCTGATTGATGAGGATTTATTATGAACATGATCTGTTGTAATGGATATGTGTTTCAGGTACATAAATTAATTTTTTGTGCCTTGATTTACTGTACAGTATTTGTTGGCTATTTTTGTGGGGGGAGAATGTCGAGAAATTACGTTCTCTCCATTTTCTGAACCATTGTAGATGGAGTTCAGAAAAATTTATTGGTGTTCAGTTGTTTATTATACCAAATATCTGAATGTTTTCAGATTGTCATGTTGTATGTCTATGTATTATTTATGTTTATGTATTTGTATATTCATGAGTGAAAGTTTTCATTTTCCTTTGTAAAGGAAATGCGATTACCTTGATACTCCCTCTTAGTATTTATAACTAGCAATTATCCCTTCTTATCGTTGTTGGAATAGTTACGCATACGCCCACCAGTCTTACCTTTATGCTTTTTTGACAGGAAGCAGGCAGAGACGGTCGAGAGCTCCGGTGTGAAAGGGGAGTATCCGTGTTCCTTTGGGGTTGTCTTAAGTGTATATTAAGACCCAAAGGGATCTATCGGAAGAATTTGCGACCTTTTTATTGTGATAGTTTGTTATTGTGTTAATTTTACCGTAACTGTAATATGTGTAATTTGGATTAACCTTTAGTTTAACGTAAGTTGTTTATTGCTAGACAGCCCACGGTGATTCAGTTGTTGTGATTCAGTTGTTGTTTATTAATAATTTAATTAATTTGATGTGTTAAATATTTGTTTCTTGTATTAAATTGTAAAATTTTACATAGTGATTGATTCCGAGACCCCTTTCCTTTTCCCCTCAGTTAAGTAAGGCCAGTACCGAATTAGGTACACATTATGCTTGCTCCCCAAGGTGATCTGCAACAGATCTATCAAGTCTCCCTAAACTAAGGGTGTTCGAGTTTTATAGTTCAGAGAGGGAGGAACAGGCCGATAAAACTCAATTGAGTGTAGTAGTCTGCATATCGAGTAATAATTTCCCACAGCTGGTAAAGTTGTCTAGACTCTCCAGCTGAAGAAGCTGTCATAGACTCTCCAGCTGAAGAAACCGGTAACATGATCACAACAAAAGGATCCCCTTTCTTATTGGACACTGAAGCAGCAGCAGCAGGTCTTTTATAGTTCAGAGAGGGAGGAACAGGCCGATGGACACTACTGGAGGCTGGGGAACTCAGGTGGTGATCCAAGAAAGCTGTAAAAGAAGAATTTATGGGAATGCTGAGTGAAGGCTACATCTTTCACAAGTACTCACTTGATAACAAATGTATACCTGGAACATCAGATATATCAGGAGGAGGAATGGGTGGTAAATGAGATGCATGGGTCAGGGTCCCACCAGGGACATTTACTCAAGCACTTGCATTGTCATCCATGGAAAATGAGTAGTCAGCACCTTTCCTACTAGAAGTAACCCCCAAAACAAGAGTACTCACTGAAGGAGAAATGAAGGAGAAATGAGCACTCATGTGACAGCTCACACCCTTAACAATGCCTTTGGTCTTGTTTTATTCCCTTACTATGATGTGGAAAAACAAACCACAAAAACAATAACAAAATATACAAAAAGCAAAAATACCCAGGGAACGTTCAGTGGAGGAGAGCAGCTAGATGTCCATTCTAGAAGACAAAGAAAAAATGCCAGGTGATGGCAGGTGAGTGAGGCATATTGCCCCACTCCCACTCCCTAACCCAACAGTTAACCATCTCATTACCAAGTCCAATGACCATTTCCAAATTGTGATAGAGGATACTCCTATATAAAAGGCTCTGATTTATATTTTCATAGGCACAAGGTTTCTTACAGCTTAAGAATAACAAACCTATTGCTGTTTAAAGTTTGCAAAACTCTGAATGCTTCTTTCAAATGCACTTTGTTTTGCTTCGGGGTAGATAACTTCAACAATATTCTAAAACCACATGCTTATCAACAAACAACTCAAATTCACCTTGAATCTCAAAGCTGTAACAACACTAAAATTATCACCCAACAAGAGAACTAAATTCACTTAGCACCTGCATTATCCACACCATAAGACCAAAATCCCTTGAACAATACTGTGGAGTCATTAGTAACTCTAATTTTCCAAAAAAAAATTATTTCTGGCATTACCAATAAACCTGAAGCTCACACAATGAACTTCCAACAAAACGGCTGTACCCTTATCACTTCTGCACCTTCGTTGCATAAACGTTTCCACTCTCTATTTATAACACCAACTATAACTTTTCAAAATAGTTACCGTATATCTCCACGCATAAGACGACCTTTAAATCGTAAAATTCACCCCTAAAAATTTGGGGTCACCTTATACTACCATTCTAAAAATCAAATCTTGAATTCTAAGTGATGTTTATCAGTAGGCTAGCCTCGGCCTTGGTGCGATCCACCGACATACAAAGAAAGATTCACATTATAAGATAAACTGACAATAAAGGTAATAAAACCATTTTTACCTTATATATTATTGGCATATCTTCATCATAAATAGCCTATTCAAGGAATAATTCCATATCAATGAAATAAACTTTTAGCTATGTGAGGCCAGCCAGCTGACAAAATGTAAATATCAAGTTATGGTTGTGCTCACAGCAACCTTTATCTTTCAGTAACATAATTACAGTAGTAATAACATTTAGGATAACATAATATTCTTTTTTCATTGAAAATTCTGGCTGTTTATAAAACAATTCAGTCATAAGAATGATAATTGTGTACGATAATCATCATGCTTTATCATATTTTTGTTAGGGGTTGCTTATGATTGGTGATGAAATGTAAACAAAACAATGGTTTCCCTTCTGGTGACGTATGTAGGAAAAACATGATATAGAATTGACTTTGTCATTTCATTTGTATAGGAAAAACACGATATAGAATCGACTTTGTCATTTCGTTTATATAGAAAAAACATGATATGGAATCAACTTTGTCATTTCGTTTAACGTATATACTCATTAACGCACAATCTCGCACACCGTCCAACCCCCCAAATTTTCACCCATAAAATTTTTTATCATGTATCTCGTGTATCATGCAAGTTCCTCTTTTGAGAGACCAGATTGCTATGGACAAACCTCTTTTACCCCATCTCTTTATCCCGTCTTCTAGTTAAGTTAAAAGAAGTAAAAGCTAATGATAAAGGTATCGTTAGTTACGTTATACTTGAGCCATAAACAACCGACCACGAAACAACTGTTTTGCTATCGGTCTAGGCCATGGCTATAAGTTAAGTATACCTTAGTTTAACCAGACCACTGAGCTGATTAACAGCTCTCCTAGAGAGGGCTGGCCCGAAGGATTAGATTTATTTTACGTGGCTAAGAACCAATTGGTTACTTAGCAACGGGATCTACAGCTTATTGTGGAATCCGAACCACATTATACCGAGAAATGAATTTCTATCACCAGAAATAAATTTCTCTAATTCTTCATTGGCCGGTTGGAGATTCGAACATGGGCCCAGCAGAGTGCTAGCCAAGAACGATACCCTCCTGTACAATGAGGAACTGGCTGTGGCTATGAACAAGTGAATCGTATGACAACAGCTGTTTAGCTTGCATTTCGACCATCGTACGCTAGTAAACAATTACTGTAGTTATGTTACAAGTGATGTTAAGTAGAATAGGACTGATGTATATTTTACATTATACCGTTGTTTGCTATGGAGAAAAGAACACAAGGAAATATACTGCTAAATTTAAGCTGCAAGTTGTAGCTGAAGCTGAGAAAACAATGTTCAAGCACTAATGACTATAAACTATTGTGCATCTGCAACATGGATGAAACTCCTAAACTTAGATATGACATCAAATGCGACCGTACACAATATTGGAGAGAAAAATATTTTAATCAAAACTACTGGGCATGAAAGAACACATTTTACTGTTGTTTTAACATGTATGGCAAATGGGACAAAACCTTCTTCCACGGTTATCTTTAAAAGGAAACTGAACTGATGCCAAAACAAAAATTCCCGGAAGGTATCACTGTCCACATTCACGAGTACAGTATAATTTGTTAAAAGATCCATGGAAAAGATGTATATTGTTATGTTTGTATTTTATAATACGATACTACATGAATATTTACATATGCTAATTTTATATTTCATGTATGATGCGACCCCCTTAAAATTAGCTTCAAAACTGGGTCTTCAAAAGTCGCATGATACGCAAGTATATACGGTATTTTGAATTTCTAAGGATACAGTAAGTAAAACAGCATTTGTAATAACATCATCTTTACAAAACCAATATTTCACAAGATACCTGTTATTGCAAAGGCTAGCCTATACACAGATGGTTTAGTAATTTAGCAGTCGTCTTATACTAAAGATATGTGGTAATTCATGAAAATCTGTCATAATTTTTTACCTCGTCTTATCTAAAGGTCATCTTATATACAAAAATATACAGTATTTATCTTGTGCACAACACTTTATATTAATACCTCTACAGCATTAGAAAATAAATGCAATGTTTAAATAAAAATCCTTACCTTGACTGTCGGAACTAACATTCAATAACAAAACCACACACAAAAATACAAAGAATTCAATGCCATTATTAATTCCAAATGAAACTACAAAGAAATTAACAGATAATACAACAAAAGATGAAAAATCTGTGAACTAAATTTTAGTTATGTTCTTACTTCCCTGGACAGGAACTACAGTATATGCAAAATGTAACAAATTTTACATACAAAAGTCAGAAAGTACCTAATGACTGCTATTAGGTAGCTACTCAGTTCAAATGATGTTATTCACTTTCATACAGTAAAGATATAAAGGTTTGCATTCATGAAGAAACACAACTGGGAAATAATACTGAACAATAACATGTAATAACATACCTGAAATATGCAGAATTTATTGGAGAATTATGTTCTAGAGAGTAAAGGCAACTCTTCTGTGATTTCAAGCTCCTTACATCCCACACTTTCATGGTTCGGTCAACTGAAGCACTTATTATGTAATTTGAGTTGCTGTAAAAAGAATATTTCAGTACTTGGTACAGTAATGTCAAAAAGTGGGTAAGACAGGCTACATTATAAACATTAAACAGCTATTTCCCTTTGAAGACAGTGTTTCTAATCATGTTTACACTTGTCATTTGCATTCTGGGCTAGTCTGGTATTTCTCTGATGTCAGAATCCATGTACAGTAATCCCTCAATTATCCAGATCTTAATTATCCAACAGCAGTGGGCCAGCAGCATAAGATATATAGTCGTCCCTTGCCATACCGTGGTTCACTCATCGCGGTCTCACTGCATCGCGGATTTTTCAATTTATTATATCTAAATTTGCATCACAGATTTTTCTCCATACAGTATCAGGATTTTGAAGTATTTATTATTTTTATTTTTGTGCTAAAATAAATATTTTCTACCCTAAAATTTGTATTTTCATGACTGAACATAATTTTTATAAAAAAATTATTTACTAATTTTCAAATATTAATATTAATGTAAACAGCAAAAAATAAATAGAATGCTAAATTAAAATCCCACAAAACCACAAAATAACTTACCAATGTACATAAACACCCCTGTTTATTACCAATGTACATAAACACCTCTCTCTCTCTCTCTCTCTCTCTCTCTCTCTCTCTCTCTCTCTCTCTCTCTCTGTACACCCTTTTAAGGAAAAAACTGCAAAATTTCAATAAAACTTTTTTGGTCACGTAGTTGCTTGTTTCGTCCTCAAGGAGTTACCTTCCATGGTCTACCAGAGCTCCATGGTGATCCAACAAGTATCAAAGAATTCTCTTCTAGTTGGTCTTTTTGGCCAGGTATTGTGTCGTAATGATTAACATTATAACACATGTGGGAGTATATAATGGACTCAAAGATAAGAGGGCACTTCCCTTATCTTCAGTGAAGCTGAACCCAGTTTTTCCAACGTCAAAGGAACCTGCAAGAAAGAGAAGTGACTATTGTGCATGAGCATTCGCCCTCTTGTTTACAACTGGGCTGTTAAAGACCAAGGAGCCATTAACTCTCTTTGGTTTGTAGCAAACAGTTCACGTCATTACCAGCGCTCCGAAAAAATTAAACTTTTCTCCGTTTTCATTATCGAGGATCATGGAAACATCAAAAATAGCAAGATAAGTGCTTAATATTAAGTAAACATAAAAAAATAGCAAGTTAAGTGCTATTATTAAGTTCCAGTTAAAAGTTTTAGTTTTAAACTTTGAAAGTGATAATTTCTTTGTGAAAGCCGGAACCAGGCTCGTTGATTGCTACCTAGTTTTGTAGAGCGAAAATTGTTTTAAATTATAACTACTGTAAATGTTTTTACTAAACAAAATGTTTCACAGCTTATCATTAATATAGAAAATCCTATCAGAATATATAGTGCAGCAGATTGCTGTAAAAATCGTTCAGATAGTGAAACAAGCATGAAATTTGGCACAAACATTCCTAAGACTACGCTCTCTTAGAAAAGGGCGCTGGCCACCAGAAAATCCAAGATGGCGGCTATTTTTCAAAATGGCCGCCATCTATGTTGAGATTCACTGGTTTGGGAGCATCTATTGGATGGAATATGCCAGTTTTTTTTTTTTAAACCTCGACTTTTAGGTTATAAAAATGTTCCATACCACACATTTTATTGAAAACCATTACTAAATGAATTGTAACCAAGATGGCGTACAAAATGGTTGCCATAAAAGTTTTTTCTTCTATCCACAGCGCTAGCAGACATAGAGACCAACTGTTTTTATTTAATGGTATATTCATGTGATCAGACAGTTTAACTAATATGCTATTTTCAACTGAAATAGTAATGGTATGGTCACATACAACATTGTGTCTAAGACTGTAACCATAAAAGAAAAGAAGAGAAATACGGACTAAACGCAACCAATCTATGTATAGGTCTCTCAACCTACACCTTTGAAAAATTCGAGGATAAGAAGGTAGGCATAGCATGACACGTTGGATGCTCAAGCTAGATTATCTACTGAAGAGAGGGCAATATTTATCTAGACTTCACATTTGCAAGTGCACAGAGCTGTGCAGGGAAGACCCAGCTTGTAGCACTTGCACCTTTCCCGACAGCCTGCTTTGCATCCACATTTGGTAAGCTGTTGGCAACTCTTGGCTAAGGGCGAGTTGGTTGTCCAGAGGACTTGCCATGCTTCACCAGACTTTTGCCATCCCCACTCAGCAGGGTTCTCTGGCTGTGGCTGACACTGGGTGGCCTGCCCCCACACACAACCAGCCTGGTACGCAGCACGCTTGGTGTGTTGGAGGAGAGCTCCTGGTTGGTGGAATGGCCTCATATGCCCTTTGTTTTCTGGCAAACATATCAAGTCTAGCCTCATCCACAGTGCCAGCAGTGCTGGATCTTTCATACATAAGTATGACAAACCTCTCCAGGACCTTCAGGTCACTCTCTTCCACTCTGAGAGGGTAGTGACTCAGTTTGGAGAACACAGTGGAGGCCTCTGGAAAGATGTTCCATGTCTGCCAGGCGGTCTTCTTGCCCTTGCTCCGAAGGCTGACACTGTATCACAGCCTGTGAACGCATGGAAGAAGAGCATGCCATTCACCTTCTCCTGGCCCAGAGAGTTGCACAGGTCATGCACAGCAATCCAGCGCAGGCTCTGGCCTTGGCCAAATGCCACCCATAGCTTCTCTAGCCCTAGATTGTGGAGAGTGGAGAAAGCACTGACTGCAACGACAAGAACATCTGTGTCATTTGCTTTAACCGTGATGGTCTTGGCTCCATGTTCTGTGGCATATTTGGCATGCAGAAAGATGCGGGTGTCAGCTTCCTCATGAGAGCACTTTTCCAGTCCCTGAAGACTAGCCTCATGAGTGCTGAGGACAGCAGACCCTTTCGTGGCAATGACAACATTTGTGGCAGACATCTGGGCAACTTTGTCTGCCAGGAACTGGAACAACTCTGTCTTGTTGGCATCGTGTCTTAGGAAATTGCGCCAGTTGGATGGAATTGTGTTCTTGTCTGTCACCTTGCGCCTTCCTCCTTGACCACGTTGGAGCCTGGTCTCAGCTTTGAGGCTGGATGTATTGTATACATCAAATACAAGATGTGATGATGTGTACTTGCTGCTATAGGATTGTATCACAGGCAAGAAGTCGCAAAGTGCATAGCCCTCAAAGGTCTTTCCTTTCTTTGGTGGCAAGGCATGGACCAAAGCTGATCCATCTACAATGAGGACATCAGTCTTTGGTTCTTTGTCTTCTAGTGTAACATGACTCTCCAGGACCGAGGTCAGCTGAGACTTCTGACATGTGTACAGCCTACCACCCTCACTAAGGGAAGCTGGGAATGTTTGATTCTCGTGCTGGAAGAATTCCTGCAGATCACATTCACGGCTCTGACAGGATATAAATAGCTTTGAGAAAAGCTGGCAATCCTCCTTCAGAAGTTTCTGCTTTGACTGTTCTACAGGAGCAGCTTCTTGCCTGAAGAAGTCAGTTCTGTTCTTCTTTATCGGCTCATAGAAGGAGACTGCATTGTTTGCCAAAGAGTCTGAAAACTTCTGAAATTTAGTGCGGCCTCTGTCAAGGTGTGTCTGTAGAAGTTCTGCTGAGCTAGGGTGGGCAATGTCTTTGTTGTCAATGGAATACAGATCCTGGCTCTCTTCCTGAAAAGGACTTCCCAAGTGTTGCAAAGCCAATGACAGCTTGCTGACTCTCTCCAAGAATGTCTTCTGCGCATGAGGTGTTTGTTCATGGTGTGTTGTCTGCTCATTAGACTCCTTACTTTGAACCTCTGTTTCGTATGCAGACACCAAGCGGATGATCTCTGGGCCAGCCACCATCCATCTTCTGAGTGCTGACGGATCTTCAGTCAGCCCAATGGCTCCGCCATCAGCCTTTATAAAGGCATTGGTCTGCTCATGAGCTTGGTCAAGAGCCATTGCTGAGAACTGGTGACTGGTCTTGTGCACAACAAAGTTGCCAGCCTTGAACTCCTTGTGCAACTCTGGGTGTGAACTCTCTAGGGTAAGCATGTCCCTGAGGTGAATAGGCAGCCAACGAGCATAGTTTGTATTATTGTTGGAAAAGAAGTAGGGTATCAGCTCATGCAATGCCTGGCAGTAGAGGACAAAATTGGCCTCACGGAAGGACATGACTGGTTCGGCGCAGTTTTGCACGACTAGTCTCAGTGTTGCTGGTCTGGTCATTGGATTGTCGCTTTCTTGCACGGTCCAGTTTAGTGTTGTTAAACAACAAGCGACAGTTCACATGGTATTTTGCTGCATTTTTCCTGAGAGTGGCCTCTATGCCATCACCTTCATCCAGCCTTGCTGGATCCATTATCAGTGGCATTTCATTAATTTCACTGAACATGGGAATGTTCCTTGCCAGCATTGTGTACCCATCATGGTCTAGGACATGATGACTTGGAGGTGATGTCAAGTGCTCACCTCTTTGTCCTTCTGACAAAGACAACACAAACTCCAGTTTGTTTTTCTACTGCTCAATATTGGATTGGCATCACATTCTGCCATGATTTCACTTTTGATTAAGGCCGAGGGTTATCCTTTTACCACCTTAAACAAAGCACACATTCCTGTATGGGATTCAACTAGGTTCGGTCTCCCTACACCTAGCCCGATCATTCATCCAGTGCCATTTAAGTCCCGTGTGATCTGTACACCATCCGGGTAAGTACATGAACCATCATGTACAGCCCCATACCCTTGGCTCGGCTCTCCCGCTGGCACATCCTGTCTATTCAGGTGCGGCTATCTAACTATAGCTGGTCTGGGGCTGTTAGAAAGCATTTGGGACACTAAACTAAACTATACTACAACTACTAGTCTAAGACTACAGGATTAGTAAAGCTGGATTAGCTGGCACTGAACCCCATGCTGAGTTACACAGCAGTGATGTCACCAGTGTGCCCTGGTTGTGTGCAGACATACACTCTTTTACATTTATTAATTTTCCTTCAAAATTGATGAGTTATTCGAAAGAGATGGCCTCATTAGGATCTAAAACCACAGAAACCAAGATCCATGCTTAAAACGATAATTGTTGAACGGGCATTATTTCTCATTATAATTATTGTTTCTACCTTTTCTTGGCAGCCATATAGCCCCATATTTAAAGGTAAACTGTACTGGGAAGCTACAGAAACATAATATTCACAAGAAATAGTATGGAAGAGCTTTACCATATTGCTAGAAGCAAATACATGCCATTCTAGTGAAAAATTAGCCAAAATCTGTCGATACTGGCCGCCATCTTGGAATTTGGCGCCATATTAAATTTTTTGCGTGGCCAGCGCCCTTTTTCTGATAGAGGAACTTTAAAGAGCACTTGTGCAAAATTTCATGCTTGTTTCACTATCTGAACGATTCTTATGAAATATGCAATTATCTGCTGCACTAATATGACGTCTACAATAATCTAGGCAGTAAGTGAGAATAACTTAGTTTAGATTAATAGTGGATGTTGTCTGTAGCCCATGTCCTTTGATTAGCGTACATATCCTTAAGTGGCCTAGCTTAGACCAAGGACCCTAGGATCAGAGAATAACAGGATCTGGGCAAAATAAAATGAAAGCCTACAATAAAGTTACGTAGTAGTATACTGTAAATTTTTTCATTTTATATAAGCCTGTCTGCTTAAGCATGGGCTAATTAATCCAGGATTAGCCAAGGCATTACCTTATATCAAGTTAAGTGATAACTTTTTACAAAACATCCCCTTTTTGGACTAAATTGTTAGCCTAGACCATGTAACCTTGGCCTAGATGAAATAGTAATCTGTGTTGGATGAGCTGGCAACCTAGCCTTAAGACTACATACTAAGGTAATTGTGTTTTATGTAACCCATGCCCTTAAGTGTGAATTAAATACAGTGTAATCCAGATAAGGCAGTAGCCTAGATTAGAGTAAGTTATAGCCTGGCTATGAGGATAAACATTAGTGAGTTACTGTTTTATATAGTAGACCAAATAGCCTAGGATTGGATATAACCAACAACCTGGGTTAGACAAAAAAATAGTAGACTAACTATAACGTTACATATTAGTAAGTTTTCTGTTTTTATATAGCCTAGCCTGTACATTTAAGAGTGATCTATAATAATCTGGATTAGGAAATACCCTATACTAGCCTAGGTTAAGAAAGAACAAATAAGCCTACAATTATATATAAATGTAAGCAGGTTGAGACATACTCGGCAATAGTTGGTTCCTTTAATGTTGAGTAGATGGTTACAGATCAAGGGATGAGCCAGTACTGTCCTTGCCCAGACTCCGTGCAAAGAGATACACACAATCGGGAAAACATATCGTACAACATTAGGCTGAACATCCCTACACCTCCCCTCTAAGATTACAGCTCCACATTTAAAGCAAATAAAACATAAGCATTAATTTCTCCTTTCAATTGCAAAAACTAACAAAACTGGCAGAGGTAATAACACATAAAACAAAAGGAATTCAGCTATAACAAAGATAGTTCTTCGGACACCGCGCTGAAACATACGTCAAGGTAAACATGAGAAGAGGAACACTTATTAAACACAAATAAAACTAATTACTCTGTGATATAATCATTGTGCCATTGTGGAGGACGACGTACCCTAGCACTACTTCTCTCTCGGTTGGGTACTGGGTGAGTCTCCTCTGAGGTGGTGGGAGTAGGGTCTCCCTGAGGTGGTGTGGGTAGTAGGGATCTCAAATGCTTACGATTTCTTGTCGAAATTCTCCCGCTCCCATCCAACCTTATGCAATATTGGCGGTATCTTTTCTTTTCAATAACCACCCCGCTTCTATTCCAGGCTCGTGTGGTCACATCTTGGATAGCTACCCTCTCACCTATTTGTAGGGGGGAAAGATCCTTGGCTTTCTCATTGTACTTAAATGATATTCGTTGCTCAGCAACACTTCTTTCTTTCTCTCTTGCGGACAAGGTTTCTGACCAATGCTCGGTGACAAAATGATAACTTTTAAACATTGGCACCGAATCTCGAAGTTGGCGCCCCATGGCCAGCTGTGCGGGAGACTTATCTATACCACGTAGTGGTGTATTTCTATATTGCAATACTGCCTGAGCTACCTTATCACTGTCTAGCCTTCCATTAGGTAAAGCATTGCCCACTAACGTTCGTTTGGCGGTGCGCACAGCAGCTTCTGCCCGCCCATTGGACTGGGGATAGTGAGCAGACGACACTCTCATTGATACCCCCCACCTACCGAAGAAATGTTTCATTTCAATGCTCGTTAGATTCGTGCCCTCGTCCACTGATATTTCTTCAGGTGCACCCCACTGCATAAAATATCTTCTAAAAACTGGGATCAATCTCGCGGACGTAGTTTCGTTAGCGAAGAAATAAATTTCCATCCATCCGGTCAGTCGATCGGGCGTATACCATATAATGCCTCCCTGCTACTTGGAATAAATCAGCCACAGTTCTCTGAAACGGATATTCGGGTGGGGAGTATATATAATACTTTCCCTTTGTTGCGAAGGTGCCGCAACGTTGCAAGCATGACACCGTGCCCTGTAATTTGCTAAGTCACCTTCAATCCCAGGCCAATAAACCGCCTGTCGTGCTCTCCTGATCATGGAGTCAGTTGACTGATGACCCGAATGTAGATTGGTTGCGATGCGTGTACGTAATGCCTCCGGAACTACCAGACGAACATGTCCCTCATCATATGCATACGTGACTAATCCTGCAGTGACACTCAGTCTATCACGTACACTGAAAAAAGGTTTTAGGCAAGGCTCCACTTGAGACCTCGATGACGGCCAACCCCCTTCGTTGACACGTCGCTGCAATAGTAAATAATCCGGATCCTTATCTGCCTCCCCCCTTATGGTGGCCCAGTCCATAGTAATGACGTCATCCGCCAGTGATGACGTCATGGAGGCAATACAAACTTCGTTCATGAGTTCTTCCTCTTCTTCGTCTTTGACGGTAGTTTCACTGCGAATCACTGGGTATCTTGATAATGTATTGGCTGCCGAATTCTTCTTTCCTGGTATATATCTTACGGTAAAACTATATTGCATAGTTTTCTCCTTCAACCTTAGTAGTCTCGGGTTTGCAATGTCTTTCAGGCTCCTATCCCCAAAGAGTTTTACTAAAGGTCTATGGTCCGTGATTAAGATGAAATTTGGGCATCCCAATAAAAACAACCTCGATTTCCTAAGGCACCATACTACTGCAGCCGCTTCCCCCTCAATGACAGCATAGCCAGCCTCCGCCTCCGTCAGGTGCCTGCTGCCACATAATGCCAGTTTCCATCCCCCCTTACAACAAAAAGGGCATTGAAATCCTCGCAACTGCAGTATTGCTGCAATATAACAAACCCCATTCCTTCTCTGCACCAATCAGTAACAACAGCAGTGCGCCTTGTCTTATCATAATATGTCAGTCCGTCGACCAACATCTTGCAAATACTATCCCGGCTGCAACAAAACTATTTTGGAGGCGTTGGTCCCAATAAACTTTCCGATGGGGGGGACTTCTTGAGAAGGTCCCTGAATGGTTCCATTACTGGTGCTACAGCCACGAAAAGGTGCAATTTGGTTCACGAGCCCAAACCAAGATCTTATATCCGTGATCGTTGGGCTGGCAGGCATGGGGAAGTTCTTGATGGCACTCATACGCTCATTAGAAGGTCTATAATTATCCCAATCCAGTTCGTACCCCACAAACTCTACCTGTCTTTGACAAAATCGGAATTTATCCGGTTTAGCATAATCCCATTCTCTCCACATAATTGCAAAAATCAAAAAGTATGCCAAAAGGCTCCTCGACACTGTCGTCATATAACAATACGTCATCTATGCACTTGTACTTCCTATGTACATCAATGATGACGTCATCGAACCTTTTCGTGTATGCATCGGGGGCCGAGCAATGACCCATAAGTGTTCGACAATACTGGTATCTCCCCCATGGTGTAATAAACGTTGTCAATTGTCGGCTTTCCTCATCTAACGGCACCTGGTGGAATCCTGCATAGGCATCAACTACAGTTTTATATGTACGAAGTGGCACACTTGAGACCATATCAAAAGGAGCACATGTGTGATGTGTTTCTCGTTTGCAATTCTTATTAAGCTCTTGATAGTCCACGGTCCTTCGTGGTTTACCATTTTTCTTTGTTACTACTACCATCCTGGCACACCAGTCCGTAGCTATACCTGCAGGGACCTCTCTAATTACCCCTAATTTGACATCTTCATCAAGCTGAGCCTTAACATTGGCCTCCCAATGCTTAGGAACTGGTATGGGCGTATGACATGCATGAGGGGTGGCACCTTCCCTCAGGTGAATGTGGTGAGGGGCTCCTTTCATCATCGGCAAAGGGTTTCTTGAAACGTTGAAAGTAGTCTTTGCAAAACGTTGCAGCAGCCAGTCCCTCAGCCTAGGGACATTTTCCTCCGTGGCAGGGTATGGCATCTCACGCTCACGACCAACATCCCCTGCCCGTGAGCGACCATTTTCTTCGTGCGTCTGGTGGGGGTTAGTCGACACAGGGGGTTTCTGAGTGACGTCATGCACGGTAGCAACAGTATGATGGGAAAACTTTGCATGCACTAGGCCTAGTGATTTACACACTCCCAAGGACATATAAAAATGAGTAGCACCTTGCACAACAATAACACTAGTGCTAATACTATCCTTTTCTGCGGATTCATAAATTTCACATTTGCGTAACAGTTTCTGCACAGTATTGAAATTTTCATGATCCTGTAGGATTTCTTGCTTAAGTCCCACATTGCTTAAACCACTTGTTATCCGCTGAACTAACACAAAATCATTCAGATCAGCACGGCAGTGAGGACATTTAAACCCACAATCTAAGGCCAATTGTTGGGACCTGTGCACAAAGGATTTCGCGGTTTCTTGGTCGCCTTGTTGCGCTGAAAAAAACTTGTCCCACGCCACTGCCTTATTAATGGACTTCGTTGTAATCTCCTCCAGTTTGTCAAATGCCTCAGAGGACGTTAATGAGTTCCACTGAGCCTCTGAGTGTGTTGCATCTATAGCCATCCTTAGTTTCTCATCGCAGTTTAACCGTATACTTTCCTAAGGCCAGCCAATCGCTCATAGAGCGGCACCATTCTCGAAAACTGCTTTGTGTCATCTCATAGCTACACTTATCAGGGAACATCGCCTTAACACCTGCCGAGGCTGATCCATGTGGCCTTCCTTGAGCCATGAGGCCAACCAAAGCCTGTAACAAGTCCTGTCCCTCGTTGCGCCGGTGTGCCGGTGTTGCATTCCTGCTTGCAGTGCCCCTGGGGGAACGTCTTGCTGTGCCCCTGGGTGTACTGTGAGGGCCTCGTCTTAGCATCTTGTAGGTCCTGCTGTAGAAAGAGAATCACTGCGCCATGTAAGCAGGTTGAGACATACTTGGCAATAGTTGGTTCCTTTAATGTTGAGTAGATGGTTACAGATCAAGGGATGAGCCAGTACTGTCCTTGCCCGGACTCCGTGCAAAGAGATACACACAACCGGGAAAACATATCGTACAACATTAGGCTGAACATCCCTACAATAAACAGTATCATAGGCTCAATAAAACAACCAAGTTTTATATGACTTGGTAGCCTATCTGTATGGCTACATATTAGTAGGATCTTATTTAGCCTATGTCCGTAAAGGTGACATAAACCTAGAACAGGCAGTAGCCTAACCAGATTAAGTAGGAACTCCTTTTTAAGGAATATCCTACTATTAGCCTAAAACAGCAATGGCCAAATATCAGATGCAAGGATAGTCTCGGCCACATAAAACAGAAAACCAGATTATAAAAGGATTATTTTCTGAATAGTTTATATCCTTAAGTTTTAAATAAGCTTAGAATAGGCAGTGGCCTACAATAGGTTAAGTGGGTACCTTCTAAGAAACCCTCTATTCTTAGCTTAATGTAGATTATACTAGAAGCATTAACCTAAGCTATATAAAACAGTAGCTTAGGTTAGTTAAACAAATTAGTTCATAGCGGTTAGTCTGAATGGCATGACAACTAGAATTAAAAATTTCACACTGCCATTCCAAAAGGACTAACAGTGTATGTTGAATCTATATTTTTTATTATTCAATGTTAACTTGTAATTTGTGCAGTATTATTTGGTATCAAAATTGTTCAACATTGTTTGTATTAAGAGGTACTTATTTACCAAGATTAGTTTGTATTTTTGTGTATGACTTAACATCTGTAATCATTGTTGACGGGAATGGTCCCTTTTAGTAACCTGCCTCAAGTACACCTTCCTTGTATTACGAAATCTTGCCGTGACGCTCGAAGCCGTGGCCATGGAGAGGAGCGTACATTTCGGTGCCCAGAACCCGGGATTTCTTTGGTTGTATGCATAATCCCAACCCTGATAAATACGACAAGATGAAGGAAGGAAAGCTGAAGAAGAGCCGGTCTGCCGCCCGTGGATGGGTGACCCGTTCGTCGAATGCACTGATGGATTTGCTTGGCGATCGAGAACTGAGCAGAGTAGAACTGCAAGATGCTGTGGCTGACTGATCGACGTCTAGCTCATTTGGATGGAGTGCAGTCTGCCTTGGAGCTAGAAATTGGTGACTCACAGGACTTAGAAGAAGACACTGAGTATGCTGATACGTTTCAGCCAGCGTCAGGTAAGGGTTCCCAGAATACAGGCTGCCCAAAGGTTATTAGCCCTGGAGAAACTTGAGAAGCCACCAAGTGAGAGTGGGTCTGCGGATTCTTTAGGCCAATGTAATGTGCGACTGCCTAAATTAGAATTACCTAAGTTTAGTGGAGTTTTGACTGAATGGCAGTCATTTTGGGACAGATTTGTGGCATTAGTAGATGATTTTGATATCACCATTATTAGTAAATTCTGTTATTTACAGTCACTGTTAGAAGGGGAGGCAAAATCAGTAATACAGGGATATTCCCAGACTAGTGCTAATTACCCCATAGCCTGTAAAATGTTAAAGGAATGGTTTGGTAGGCCTGAGCATATTATTTTTGCACATATTCAGGACCTTCTTGGTATCACTATGCCTGCTAAGAATCCTAGTTCTAGAAATGTTTCCCCTTTGCGGAAATTACAGGATGAACTTTTAACACATGTACGTAGTTTAGAGGCATTAGGAGTGGATGGTAACCAGTATGGGGTATTTATGAAGCCTGTTATCCTGTCTTGATTGCCTCCTGACATTCATTTGGAGTGGTCCAGAGAAGGATCTGGACATGAAAGGGACCTTGATTGGTTATTGAATTTCTTGTAGAGAGAAATACAGCGCCGAGAAAGGTCAGATTCATTTAAGGATATCAATGCAGTAAAGACTGATAACCATAGTGTTGAATCTGAGAAAAGAAGTAAATTTCAGGGTTCTGCCTCTGCTCTTCAGACCTCTTCGGAGGTGTCCTTTTATAAGTGTATGTTTTGTGGTAAAAATCACAAGAGTGAAAATTGTTTTGGTATCTTGAAACTTTCCATTGCTGAATGTGAAGAGGCCATTTGGAGTCCTAAACTGTGTTTCAGATGTTTGGAAAAAGGTCACATTTCCAGAGGTTGCCAGTCAAAATGTATAAAGTGTAAGAGAAAACATAATGTTTTATGCTGCACTGGCAATAAGACTAAAGTGTGTAATAAGAATGATCAAAATGTAAGTGGTGCTATGTCTCAGGATAATATTAATGAAAATGTAACTCATGCTGGGATAGCTCATTGGGGAAAAAGGGTATATGTGAAGCTACACTACTATTTGACACAGGATCTGAAAGGTTTTATGTTTCCAGTAAATTTGTAAAAAGGGTAAGGCCTAAGTGGATAACTTCTGAGTACATATCATTTTCTTCATTTGGAGGAGGTAAAGCTTCCAAGAGTAACCAATGTAATGTGTATGAGATGAGTTTAGTTGGTTATAAGGGTGAGAGTCATTCTTTAATGGCAGCTGAAGTACCTGACATTTGCACACCATTGTTCCGCCCTATTGTTCCTGATGAGGAGGTAATGGCATTTTCTAAATTGCAATTAGCAGATGATTACATGAACAACCGCTCTGTAAATGTTGATATTTTGGTAGGCCTAAATGCCTATTGGAGATTTATGGTACCTAATAAAACTGTACAATCTAAAAATTTAGTAGCTCAGGAATCTGTGTTTGGGTGGGTTTTGTCAGGGTCTTGTAATATTCCTCTGGACAGAGTAAGTGTAACTTCCCAGCTTTTATGTATAAATAATGTATCAGAGACTGATTTACATAAATTTTGGGATCTTGAATCTGTGGGAATCTCTTCAAAAGAAGCTGTATCCAATGAATTTTCATCCAGTACTGTTTTACAGAAATTTTCTGATAATGTAAAGTTTATTGATGGTAGGTATGAAGTGTCTTTACCATGGAAATCTGATGTTGCTAAACAGAGTTTGAAAAATAATGAAAAGCTAGCACGTAATAGGTTGGAAATTTAAATTTGAAATTTGTTAAAACTCCTGGTTTAAGGGAAAGGTATGATGAGGTTTTTGAAGAATATGAAAAAGATGACATTCTTGAGGAAGTGCCACTTTCTGAGATTTCTAGTGTATATCCTGTTTATTACTTACTGCATCGTCCTGTTAGCCGTGAGAGTAGTAATTCTACCAAGGTAAGACCTGTTTTCGATGCTTCAACTGTAAGTTATAATGGTATTTCTTTGAATGACTGTTTGGAATGTGGACCTTCTCTCAATCCTGATCTTGTTGAAGTGTTGATACGACTTAGAAGATGGAGGGTAGCTTTAACAGCAGACATAACTAAAGCTTTCCTTCAAATCAAGGTGCAGAGGGAAGACCAAAATGTTCACAGGTTTTTGTGGCAAAATAAGGGCACTGTCCGTGTAATGAGGCTTGTTCGTGTTTCCTTTGGTAATAAGAGTAGCCCATTCTTGTTGAATGCTACAATTAAACATCATTTAAAGTCATATCCTAATTCTGAAGTAGTTGACAAACTGAATTGTAATCTGTATGTGGATGATTGGCTGTCGGGAGCTGACAGTATTACTGAAGCTTGTGTAAAATTTGATAAAGCCTGTAAGATTATGTCTGAAGCTGGTATGTCTTTATCTAAATGGAATTCAAATTGTAAGAGTTTAACAGATAAATTTAAAGAAAACCTTAATGACTGTTGTGGAAGTAAATCTATAAAAATCCTGGGTATGCAGCGGGTTTCTACTCATGATTATTTTTCATTTAGTGAAGTAAATGTTGGGTCTCAGATGGGTGTGGTGTCCACTAAGAGAAGTGTTCTCAGCCTAATAGCCAGCTGTTTTGATCCTCTTGGACTTGTTAGCCCATTTGTTGTGTTTGCCAAAATTCTTTTTCAGGATGTATAGAGAATTGGACTTAAATGGGATGATGTGTTACCTGAAGAGTTGCATTGTAAATTTCAAAGGTGGTTAAGGGGTTTTGAGAAACTTGGCTCAAGGAAGGTTCAGTGATGTTACTTTGAGGATCTTTCATGGAAAGACCTAACAGGTTTAGAGCTTCATTCCTTTGGGGATGCATCTGAAAAGGGATATGGTGCTTGTGTATATTTGAGAGTTCCTTTGCAGGATGGTTCCTTTAAAGCTTCCCTTGTTATGAGCAGAGGTAAGGTAGCTCCTATAAAGAAGGTCTCACTGCCTCGTTTGGAGTTGTTAGGGGCAATGCTTAGTGCCCGGCTTCTAGTTTTTGTCAAATCTGCCCTTCGTTTTAAGGAAGATGTAATTTCATGTTGCTGGACAGACTCTACAGTTGCACTGTCCTGGATAAAAGGAGACCCTAGAGGATGGAAACCATTTGTAGCAAATCAAGTTGTGGAAATTCAGAGCTTAACATCACCTGATTGTTGGTATCATTGCCCAGGAAAGGATAACCCTACTGACCTCATTTCTAGAGGATTGTTTGCTGAACACCTTGTAGCTTCAGATCTTTGGTTGGTAGGCCCCCCAGTGGCTTCAAGAGTGAGTCTTTGTCTTTGCTTCAACCTGAACAGTTAAGGATTTCATTAAGGGATGAAGGTTCTGAGGAAAATGTAGTAGCTTGTATAACTGTGGATTCATTTTCCCAAGTATTTGAATTTTCTAGATGGAGTACCATATTTGACGGCATATAAGACGCACTTTTTTAATCAAAAAATGGCCTAAAAAATCTCCCTGCGTCCTATGTACATAATGTAGGCTCAAAATTTAAGAATTTTGGCCGAAATTATACATGAAACGTCACATAGATGTTGTAGCCTAGCCTAACATTCGGTGTTATCCTAATAACCTATTAAAAACCAAGGTTTATTATAATTATTTATCATTATCACACTTACCATCACCGCAATTACTATTGCTAGTATTATAATCAATATCTACGTTGTTGTTATCGATATTTTCATTAAAATGTGTTAATATCATTATCGCCGTCTACAGCGCATCGCCACATTCCACATTTACAGACTTACAGTACGTGTGCTGCCACCTATTGGTGATTATCTCGAGAGCTTTACGGATAACAAGGCTGAAACGTAGTAAATTCCAGAGCTTGACTGCATACTTTTATAATATATAATGGATATATATAACATATATTACCGTAGGTAACATCTTTATTAATGTTTTTGTTGATTCTGCTGGTAAGAAACAATGTTTACAAATGAATGTTGCAATCTATTGGTAAACCTATGAGGTAGCTTTCAGCAGCAGACGAAACATTCGATCGTAGTAAATGGCTGATTGTATAATACATATTTTGATAAATATAAATATGGTAGATAAATTCTTTATTAATGTTTTTGTTGATTCTGTTGGTAAGAAACAATATGCATATGATAACCTAATACTACAGTTTTTACTTACCAAAATCATATGAGCATAGGCTAGGAAACATTTTTTTTTCCCTCAATGTCCTGCTGAAATTAGGGTGCGTCCTATGCAGACATGCGTCTTATAAGCCATCAATACGGTAAGTTTCAGAAAGCCCTTAATATAGTAGCTTCGACCTTAAGATTTATTAATAATTGCAAACCTCAATCTGTTATATGCTCTGGTCCTTTATCATATTGTGAATTAACTAAAGCTAAGACTAAATTGTACCTTTGTGTTCAAAGGGAAGCATATCCACTAGAATTTGAATCCCTGATTCAGGGTAGACCACTTCACAGGGGGAGCCCTTTAGTTAAATTAGATCCTTTTTCGGATAATGATGGTCTTTTGAGAATTAAAGGTCGCTTAGAATATTCGGATCTGTGTTATGAAAGCAAACATCCTATTATTCTTCCTTCTACTCATGTAGTGAAGACTTTAGTTTGTTTCCAACATGTTCTTCTGAAACACTCTGGCGTTTCTACCCTTGTGTCCACGTTGAGAAATGGTTATTGGATTGTGCGACTTCGAAGGATAGCCAAGACTGTGTGTAGAGAATGTGTAACTTGCCGCAGGTATGACTCCAAGGCTTGTAGTCAACCTGTAGCTCCTCTCCCTGAACTGAGAGTTAAATCAGCACCTCCCTTTTCTGTAACAGGATTAGATTTTTCTTGGCCATTGTTTTGTGTAGATTTGCCCTCCAAAAAATTCTATATTTTGCTTTTCACTTGTGCTGTCATTCGTTCTGTACACTTAGAACTCACTGATTCTCTCTCTATGCCGGATTGTCTCCTTGCCATCCGTAGATTTACAGCAAGACGTGGTCTTCCTTCAATTTTTTTATTCTGATAATGCAAAGACATTTGTTGGAGTTTCTCAGTTATTACAGCAACACTATGGCCCACTAGCTCCTCAGTGGAAATTTATTGTACCTCGTGCTCCTTGGTGGGGAAGTTGGTGGGAGCGTCTAGTTTGATCAGTTAAGTCTGCTCTGAAAAAGACATTGGGTGTCAAATGCCTATCTAGATGTGAATTGGAAACTACTCTTCATGAGGTTGAAGCTTGCATAATTCGAGACCTTTGACATTTGTGGGTGAGGAGGTGATACATCCAATCCATTGACCCCCTCACATTTTCTTATTGGCCGTACTGCGGGTGTCCAGCCAGAAGCTGTTGGGGAGCATTCTTCTTGTGTATCTTCTAAAGATTTATGTATGAGAGAGACTGCCCAGCAAAGACAGTTGGATAAGTTTTGGGAAATATGGAGTTCTGATTACATAAGAAATTTACCATGTGCCATTAAAGGTTTTGTATCTAAGTGTAATGTAAAGAAAGGTTCTGTGGTATTAGTCAAGGAAGATAATGTTCGTAGCTTGTCCTGTCAACTTGGTGTTATTATAGAAGTATATCCAGGTAAAGATGGTGTGATAAGAAGTGTTGATGTTAAAACTTCTAAAGGTATTATTAACAGACCAGTACAAAAATTGCATGATCTTGAGATTTCAAATGTTTTGGACACAGATGCCGAAGATAGTGTATCTTGTATTGTTTCCGAGGTAAATATTGAATCTCTGCCTAAACCTGTTTCTATTAATTCCGATCTGAATGCTGATGACTCTGATCCTGATATTTCACAATCCAGAGTTGAGCCTTTATCTTATACTCGCAGAGGGCGTTTGGTAAAAGCACCTGTGAAACTAGATTTATAACCTGTGTATGTGGTAAGAGTTTTCATAGGAGTAGCAGTGTACTCCTATGGTATGGCAGGAATGGCGCCTTTTAGTAACCTGCCTCAAGTACACCTTCCTTGTATTACGAAATCTTGCCGTGACGCTCGAAGCCATGGCCATTGAGAGGAGCGTACAGTGTATATGTAATACAGTCATATACAAATATGAAAACTAACCAAAACCTTAGAGGGTTTAAGTTAACATAGATATTTACTTAAATGTACAGTATTACAACTGCACACTTGTAATCGAGTTAACCTGTAATATGGAAACTACATGAGGAACTACAGGTGTGTCCCTCACTTAAAAACAATTAATACTAACTTGCTTCTAATAACTTGCTTTATATCACTACAGTTCAAGTGTTCCGTAGCAAATTCTCAGTTCACTTTTTGCCAGTGGGCATGGCCCATACCACCTGCCATGAGCATAGTCCTTGTAAAAAACTAGGAAAATTTCCTAGGCCATCAGATGTGAGCGAGACTTGTAGTATGCTCCTGGCAGCAAGTTTTAAGGACGAAACAGCTGCTTTTAAACTGTCTCGATGGGTCCTAGGGTTCAGTACGGGTGAGGAAGGGGGGAGATTATATCAGTCCCCAATTCCCCCCAGGTTAACCCGCGGAGGAAGTAGAGGAATCTTTAAATGGGGTTGACATTCTTACTAAAGAATATGAAGTGAACATTACCACTGAAATGGCCCTGCTGAACCCAGAAGGCTCAGAGACAAATTTTAGCTAGCCATGGGAGAAACCTTGCAGAAGAAATTCTACTCCCCATGCAGCTATTGTTGCTGTATAGGATCTTTCCCACAAAAGGGATACTAGGATCCACTTGACTCCAACTGAAAAGACTACATTTTTGGAGGGGTATAGAAACTTACCCAGGACTTGTGCCCCCTTGATTAACAGGCAGTTAAAGTTCAGTTGCTGAAGTTAAGTTAGACTGCACAAGCTCCCCCAAAAGGGATACACAGTTTGCTGGATTTGATCAATTCCGTAACGAAATTGAGTACCATCAAAGATGACCTTACCACAGAACGGCAATATATTAGGGACATGAAGCATGATTCCGAAAAGTAAAGTAAGTCGGCCATGTACACCCCAAAGTGTAAAAGTACTACATCCTGTAACTGAAAAGTGAGTGTGGATACAAATGCTGCCCAAACAAGGTCTAATGTTAGAATTCTGACTAGAAACAACAAAAGGGTCTGTTCGGAATACAGAACTTCAGATCAAAACATAATAAGAACTCCAATACTCACCCCTGTTTGTACTGATAATCTTTGGCAAGGCGCCTCAATGTGCATTTTCTCTCCCGATGGCAAGTATGTAATTACTGAGAGAAAACTATGATCAAAGTTGTACATGCAGAATTTACAAATGGCAGCATTCCCTAATACAGAATGGCACCTGGTACCATTTTCACCAGACATGGAGAAACCACTAACAGAAATGGTTTTCTTACCTGTGCCTATAGCATGAAAAGCTACAAAAATCACCCTTTACCATGTCAATGAAAAATGGATCTCTACTTCCATTCTGAATAAGACCAAAGTTGCTCACCAAGTAGTCCCAGCCTTCTGTCCCCTCACTTTCAAAATTATTAATCATGTGAAGACAGATTTTCAGAATTTGTAGTGACTAAAACAAGAGACAATGGCAGAATTAAAACCCATCTGCCACGGTCACCCCAGTTTGATAAAATTCCACCTAGGAATGGGCAAATCCCCCTTCACCAGGTCAAGGAAAAATGGATCTCTACTTCCATTTTGAATAAGACCCAAGTTGCTCATCAAGTAGCCCCAGCCTTCTGTCCCTTCACTTTCAAAATTATTAAACATGTGAAGACAGATTTTCAGAATTTGTAGTGAAATTCCACCATGGAATGGGCAACGCTACAACTCCTGTTTGAAAGGAAAAAGCTCCCTACGCAGCAGTTTGGGACCCCTATGAGAAGACTCTCAGAGGGGACAGCCTTGTCAAAATTTTATGCTAGGTTCCAACTCCTCAGTATTATAACCTCTGCCATCTTGCTGGAAGTTGCCACCAAAAAGGCTTCCAAAAGATTCCAGGATAATTTTTGCTGTTGAGGCCAAAAGTCGTATGAGAACCTCATGGGAAGCACTCTGTGACTTCCTACAATGGCACATAAAAGTGCGAATGGAAGCATTGGAGGTATCCATCACATCACTCTCCAATGTCACTGCATTATTACATTCTAACCCCTTCTGTAAGGACCTGTTTGAGGATTCTGTTGTGGCTCAACTCAATGAGCATGCCCGCCAACAGAATTGTACAGTGTATGCTCTTCTGGAAAAGGGGAATTCAGGAAACAAAGAACCCAAAGTTTCCCATCACCCAACCCCAAAAAAGGCTCGCTTTGATAAAAAATCACATAAGCCTTCAGTCACCCCTAAGAGTTTTCCTCAAAAAACAGGTAGGTGGTCAGAAGGGACAATTCCCTACAAAGGGGCAACAACAACAACAGCAAGGACATCCTATTTACAAGGTCCAAAAACCATCTTAAAGGGGGGGAAAAAGGAAAAGCAACAACTGGAATGTCTATCAAAGGCGACGGCAGAGGAAGAGGTAGATACTAATAAGAGTTGTATGGTTGGGGGTTGGCTTCGACGACATCACAGACAATGGAAGTTTTCCCCATAGAGGCACATCATTATCTATATGTGCAGAAAGGCCCTGTTAATGGGGCCCATAGAGAAACATGCATATGTTCGCCATCAAGTATGTCTCTTCAGTGTCCTCAAAAATGATTTTTTTCCTCTAAAAGAAGTGATCCTCAACCAGTCAGCATTGAACAAGAACACTGTTTAACAAAAGTTTCAGATAATTACCGTTGCCTATGTACGTTGAATCATTCCATAAGGGACTTGGACAGTTTCCATAGATCTGAAAGATACATACTGGAACGTCCCTATAGCCATTCCCTTCCGCCCCTTCCTTAGGTTCCAGATAGGGAAAGATAAGTACAGTGAACCCCCCGTATTTGCGGGAGATGTGTCCCACACCCCCCCACAAATAGCTGAAATCAGCGAATACTTAAAACCCCTCTAAAAACACTTAGAACTGCCCATTTTGACAGCTTAAACACAGACAAACCCTGTAAAAATGCATATACCTGAGTATTTTAATAGTTTTATCACAAAAAGTGCATTTATTTATTAAAATTATATGAAAAGACAGTAATTAGTGAATATTTCTCAGTGAAAAATATCGCGAATGGGCGAATTTTCCACGAATAATGGCTAAATATGTTCCACAGAGAAACCCGCGAATGCGTGAGTCCGCGAATCATGAGAACGCGAATACGGGGGTTTACTGTAGATTTAAAGTCATGCCCTTTGGGCTAAACATTGACTAAAGAATATTTAACAAAATTAGCAATGGTATTCATTCGAGAACTCAGACAAAAAGGAATACAACTAATAGCCTACCTAGACAACTGGTTGATCTGGGGCCCCACAAAAAAAGTGTTTAAAAAACCTAAGACCAATACAGTATAGCCCCCATACTTGTGGGGGATGTGTACCACACTCCCCTGCGAATAGCTAAAACCCACGAATACTTAGAACCCTTCTAAAAACACTTAGAACTGCCAATTTTGATAGTTCAAACACATACATAACAAACTAAAATGCTTATACAGGTATTATCCTACTTACGATGTGGTTAGGTTCCAAAAAAAACCATCGTTTGTTGGAAAAAACGTAAGAAATACTAAAACGTATCTCGAACATAGCCTAGCATGCACTAGGGTGTTCGGTGCCATGTACTGTCGACATATATGGTAGCCAGCCTACACTATAAAATGTAATCTTTACATACACAGTATAATTATTAATATCAGCTAATTCTGGAGGTTCATGCAAAGTGGCTTATGATAATTCAATACAAACTGAATAACAAACAAGAATTAGCTTAGCCTACACTATGGTATATTGTTTACATACATGGTAGCATAGCCTACATTATACTCTCCTCTATATTCACATATCATATTATACAAATGTCAACATAACGAATGTGCATCTTTTCCATGGATCTTTAAAAATGTGATGCCTTAATTCACTTTATCCAATAATATTGTATATATTCTTATACTGCTTTTATACTATAAATTGTGATCATAGCGATCAATGTTTTGGTTTGGAAATGTTTACATGGCGTTTATTTCGCTGCATTTAACTCAGTTCTGAGCGCTTTTCTTGCTTCTAGTTAGTGTAAATGTATCTCTAGATACTTAATTTATATGGGGCAAGGTTATTTTTCGTTATACGAAGTGTTTTTAAGTCGAAATATAGCTTAATTACGTCTCATTGTGAAATGAATTCATCTATTATTTTCGTTGGTAGATGATGATGGCTGTTTGGGGGTGTCTGTTTCGTGTAAAAAAAATTCAAGATTCTGTTTGCTATTTTCACTTGATTTCATCATAATACAAGCTTTACGTATTTATCGTTTATCTGCGTAAAAATAACAGCAATGTGTTCTTTCATGCATAGTAGTTTTGATTAAAATACTTTCTCTTCCATTTTAATTATGATTGAGTTTAATCTATGTTGCCGATGCACAATAATTTACAGTATAGTCGTCAGCAGCCTGAACATTGTTTTCTCAGCTTCAGCTACAACTTGCAGCTTAAATTTAGCAGTGTATTTCCTTGCCGATCTTTTATCCACACCGAATAAGGGTATAATGTAAAAATATATCAGTCCTATTCTACTTAACGTCAATTGTGCCATAACATACGGTAATTGTTTATTACCGTGCGATGGTTGAAATACCAGGTAAAAGGCTTTTGTTATCCAATTCAGTTATAAGCAAAAAACAGTTTCTTGATCGGTTGTTTATGGCTGTATGCATTTACGCAAGAGTATAACGTTACTAACGATACTTTAATCATTCTCTTTTACTTTTTTAACTAGAAGATAGGGTAAAGAGATGGAGGAAAAGTTGTCTATTGTAATCTGGTCTCTCTCACTGCCTGATAACGCTGCTGCCTGCGCCCGCGCGAAATTTAAAAATATTTTACAATAATATTGTGGTACAGTATCGGTATTAATTGTTTACCCCATTGCAAAATCAAATTATCGTAAGGTGAATTATCGTAACTCGAGCATTACCTGAGTATTATAATAGTTTTATCACAAAAAGTGCATTTAGTCATGAAAATGAGATGATAATAGAGTATTTAGTGAATATTTCTGTAAAAAAAAAAAAAAAAATACTGCGAATTGGCGAATTTTCCGCAAATAATTGGTAGATATGTTCCAAAGAGAAATCCGTGAATACGTGAGTCCGCGAATCATGAGAACATGAATCCGGGGGGTTTACTGTAGTCAACAGACTACAGTCTAAAGGTTTTATAATAAATTTGAAAAAATCCCACCACACACCCAGCAGACATTTTCAGTGGCTGGGACTGTGTTGGGATACTCTTCACAGCCTGTTGTCTCTCCCCATCATACTCAAAACAGAACAAGGCAAGTCCTCAAAAGGTTCTTTGCACAGCCCAGAGTTTCCAGATGGCAATTGTAATGTATGACTGGCCTGCTGCAGTTCACATCAGTAATAGATCCAATACTTAGATTGCAACTAACAATGTGAACAAATTCTGGCTATCACATGCAAGAAAAAAAATGAGACCAACCTCATCAAAAGATTTTAAAAAGTTGGGGAAATACTTCAGTCTTGGATCCAGAAGGAATCTCTGGTGAAACAGGTCACCCTGACTCCTCCATCTGTATGAGTGAAAATACACACAGATGCTTTGTTGACAGGTTGGGAGGATGTTGGGAGGATCGTCAGGGCAGGGAGGTGATCAGCTACTCTGAGGAATTCTTATATCAATCTCCTGGCGCTGATGCCTGTCTTTTTGTCTCTCAAAAAACTCAAACCTCCAGAAGAGAGACACAACATAACTACAATATCCTATGTAAAGAGGTTGGGATCATGCTCACCTCCTCTCAATATGATAATGCTAGCCAACAGATGGCGCAAGCATGGAGGTGGCACATGTCTGCATTCCACCTCACAGGGGGTCTCATTGTAATAGCAGACTCTGTATCAAGGAAAACGAAAGCCTCAACAGAGTGGATGTTGGACAACCAGTCTTTTCAAACAATAGCCAACATGCTTCCACAATCAGAAGTGGACCTGTTCGCCACGTACGAGAATCACAAACTCCTAATATATGTGTCTCTGAACCTGGACAGTCTAGCAACCGCCAGAGATGCCTTTCTAAAGACTGGAACAAGGGGAGGACGATATCTTTTTCCTCCATTGTCCCAGATTTTTCAAAGATTTTGAGTAAATTTCTAACCTTCAAAGGCACAGCTTACTTAATAGCCCCAAATTGGTCAAACAGGCATTGGTTCCTATTACTTCAACAACAGACAAAAGGGTCAATTCCACTATTGTCCAATGTTCTTTCCCAGACAGGAGGAGGGGAAGTCATTTACTCATCCTCCTATCTGAGCCGAGACCTTCATATATGGACTATTTAAAATATCTCTTGTGAAAATTACTCACCCAACATTGCTAGGTACCTAGAGCAAAAATTACAGACATCATCTGTCCGGCAATACCAGTCCACATGAAAGATACAGTTAGATTATATCCATACTGAGAGCCCAATTGAGATTTCTATAGTAATGGTTTTTATTTTTCTTATATACTCTTTTGAAGACAAACATCTTGCAGATACAACAGTCCTGGCATACAAGGCTGCATTACTGGAACCCTTGCTTTATGGATTCGGGATTGACTCCAGTATAGAAGTTGTCACTTCCCTTCTGCAGTCTTTTGCTCTACAAAGGCCCACTCCCAAAAGGCTTCCAATTACTTGGTCCCTGAACAAGGTGCTTAAACTTCTATCAACTCCTCAATTCAGCCGACCCAATACTACCACACTGCACATGCTACAAAAGGCGATTTTCTTGATTGCAGCAGCATCAGGAGTTCATATTAGTGAACTGGGCTCTCTCAGACACGGGCGACGCATCACATAAAAAACAGCTGACCATCAATTATTATTGTCTCCTGGCCCAGAATGAGGATCCCTTAAAAAGGAAATCTATTCTTATATGAAAACTCAATTTAGCAGACAAGACATTATGCCCAGTTCAAGCACTGAAGGTTTACCTAGAAGTCATGGCAAACATCCCAGAAGGTCCTATTTTCCTACATCCTAGCACAAACTAACCACTCTCCCTAGAAGGGCTGAGAATGACTATAGTGTTTCTCATTAAAAAGGCAAATCTACACTCCTTTCCTAGGTCACATAATATTAGGAAAATACGTCGTTGGCCTTCTTCAGAAATGTCTCTGTTGAAGAAGTCTCCAAATGTACAGGGTAGTCATCAATTCAATTATTGCCACATGCTCGAACAAATTCGACTACACTGTGTATCAGTAGGTGGCACGGTTAGTCTTAACCCCTACGGCAGAAAAGCAGGGGTCTTATTGATGGTGAGTATGCTAACTATTGCTGGGAGAAGGTTGACAGTACTGCAACCAAACCCAGCATGCTTAGGTAAGCCAACGTAGAAGTACATCCTATAACGTAAGTTCGTGTATAGTTTCTTGTTCCTTGGTACCAAAACCTGAAGAGTATTTGGAGTAAAGAAAGGGACTTGAAATTTGTGGCTTGACCTCAGACCAGAAATGTTTTTCCCTTTGGGGTGTTGGAATTATAAATTGAGAGGTTAAGCCTTTTTCATCACCTGCCAATTTATTTGTAAAGCTCCTTGAGGATGAAACAAGTGACTACACTGCCAAATAAACAGGTTTTGACGTAGGAAAAACCTACTATTGGTAGTTGCTGTTGAGTTCTCAAAATCCTCCCACTTCCCTGACAAAAAGGCATGGGATTTGGGCAAGGGATCATCCTGTATTAACCAACAGAGAGTAAGGGCTCCTTGGTCTTTAACGGCCCGCTAGTAAACAAGAGGGTGGAGGCGCATTTGCAATAGTCACTTCTCTTTCTTGCAGGTTCTTTTGACATTGGAAAAACTGGGATCAGCTTCGCTGAAGATAAGGGAAAGTGCCCTCTTATCTTTGAGTCCATTATATATTCCATCACGTTATAATGTTAATCATTACGACACAATACCTGGCCAAAAAGACCAACTTGAAAAGAAATCTTTGATATCAGCTTGGTCACCATGGAGCTCTGGTAGACCATGGAAGGTAACTCCTTGAGGACTCAACAGCGACTACCAAAAATACGTTTTCCTACGTCAAAACCTGTTTTTTCTGTTTCAGTGGAAATTATGGTACCTCCAGTCCTCGAGAACCCCTTCTGAGTGGCACCAACTTTTTGCCTCTTCACTTCTACATCAATTAATCATGTGAAGGCAGAATTTAAGAACTTTGCAGCTACTGGGAAGCATAAGAAAATAGCAGAAATAAAGCTATTTATTTCCACTATCCCAGTATCAAGCAATTTCACAAAGGAATGGACAACACTGGTGTTTCCTTCTGAATGGGGAGAGTTCCCAACCAATGTGCCTACCCAGGACTTTTGCGCCATTGTGGGCTAAATCTCAGATGGGGCAGCCACAGAGTTCTATGCAAGGTACCACTTATTTTCTGTCCTAAAATTGTCCACTATTCTGGTAGTGACTACAAAAGAGCCAAGTCTTCTAGCCTTGTTTGGGTTGCAGTTGCAAACGTTTTGCAAACCTTATGGGAGCATTCACTGATTACATGGAGTAGCACCCCAGGGCCAAAAAAATAAATTTTTGTAATTTCCAGATGAATACTGCTGCCATATACATTTGTTCATCCAAGTAAGACTCATACAGCCTCTTTCAATCTAAAAGACACCTAATGACATGCCCCTATAACTGTTCCCTTCCACCCTTTCCTAGGGTTTTGGATAGGGAAGGACAGGTGCAGATTCAAGTTCATGCCCTTTGGGTAAGACATCTCACAGAGAATTTTCATGAAACTGGCAACATTAGTTGTTCCCAAACTCAGAAAAGGAATTCAACTGGCAGCCTACCTAGATGAGTGGCTAACTGGGGGAGCCACCAAAGTAGAATGCCTACAAAACCGGAGAGTAGTAGTCAACAGAGTCCAATCAGAAGGTTTCCTGATAACTGATAAACTGGAGTAAGTCCCCCCTCACACCCAAAAGGAATTTTGTGTGGTGGGGACTTTACTGGGACACCCTTTGTGGTCAGTTGTCTTCCTAGCCAGTCTCAAACCAGAATAAAGAAGGATTGGCAAAGATTCCTTACCCAATACAGGTTTTTCCCAACATCATTTGCAATGAACCCTGAGCCTGTTACAGTTCTTGTCTAGGGTAGCTTTAATCCCTAGTCTGAGACTTACTGATATAAACAGAGTCTGGCTCTTATATGCCCAGAAAAGGTTTCGTAGTTGTCTCCACCCATGATGTTAGATAGTTGGGAAGATATTCCATCTGTCAACCTGGAAGAAGATTCTGCGAACCAGGTCATTACTCCACCACCCATTTGAGAAGTAATACACACAGATACCACTTTGAAAGGTTGGGGGAGGCCATTGGAAGGATTGTCATGTAGCAGGAAAATGAGCATCTGCTTTTAGGAGGTGTCACATCAATTTAACAGAGCTCATGGCTGTCTTCCTGTCTCTCTGAAAACTGAAGCCTCCAGAGAGAACCTACATTTTGCTGGTCCTGGACATTATGATTTCGATGACACATATCAAGAAGATGGCCTCCTACTCAGCCCCTCTCAATGAAGTCACACTGTCTATCCTATGATGGCTCAGACAAGCAAGTGGCACTTGTCAGCAATCCACACTGTGGGGTCACTCAAAGTAATAACAGACTTCCTCTTCCGATGGACAGCAGGCCTCAAAGAAATGGATGTTAGACAAACCATCCCTTCAAATAACAGCTAACATGCTTTCACATCCAGAGGTGGATCTGTTTGCCATGCACAAGAACCAGGAACTCCCAGTGTCATGTGTCTCCAAACCTATACAGTCAGGCAACAGCAAGATGCATTCCTTGGAACAAATGGAGGAGACACTGCCTTATTTCCTCCATTGTCCCAGATCTGAAAAGTTCTGAACATGCTGCTAGCTTTCAACAATAGTAAAGAAAAAAATTATAATGGTGTCTTATGTTTTACCCCTGACAAGAGGAAAAGTCATCTACACATTCTTCTTTCTGAGCTGTGACATTTATGTCTGGATTTTTAAAATCTAGTTTGCCATGAAGACTATTCACATGATATTGCTCCTGGCACATAAACTATGGATTTCATCTAACCAGTAATATCAGTCTGTATGTAAAGTGGTTGGATTACCTCCAAAATGGGAGCTGGCTGAGCCTCAGTTGAAACTTTTCTATATTTTTCTGATCCACCTGTTTCTACAAGACTGCATTAGCAGTGCCTTTGCTTTATCAGCCTGGCATTGATTTAAATATAGAAATTTTCAAATGCCTGCTCCAGTCCTATGCACTGCAAAGACCAGTTCCTGCAAGACTCCCCATTACTGGATCCATGAATAAGTTTTTTGAACCCAGTCATCTTAACCCTTAAACGCCTACTGGACGTATCATACGTCGACTAAAATTGTCTGTTGGGTGCCAAGTGGACGTACCGTACATCGACTACAAAAAATGTCAACCTTCGGTCAACTTTGACCCGACCGAAATGGTCGAAAAACGCAATTGTAAGCTAAAACTCTTACATTCCCTTAATATTCAATCATGTACCTTCATTTTGCAACAAATTGGAAGTCTCTAGCACAATATTTCGATTTATGGTGAATTTTTGAAAAAAACTTTTTTCTTACGCACGGGCGGTAACTCAGCCGAAAATTTCATAAATTCTTTCGTCATTTTGTCGTAATTTCTGCACTGTTCTATATTAGCCGTTACATAAAGTTTTATATATGAAAATGTGCGAAATTTCATGTACAATACAGCAAAATACAACCCATGGTTGTAGCTTTTATCAGTTTGGAAATATTTTCATATAAATCACGATAACTGCCAAAATTTCAACCATCGGTCAACTTTGACTCGACCGAAATGGTAAAAAAACGCAATTGTAAGCTAAAACTCTTACATTCTAGTAATATGCAATCATTTACCTTCATTTTGCAACCAATTGGAAGTCTCTAGCACAATATTTCGATTTATGGTGAATTTTTGAAAAAAACTTTCCTTACGTCCGCGCCAGAAATTCTTTCGTCACGTTGTCGTAATGTTTGCACTGTTTTATATTGATCGTTACATAAAGTTTTATATATGGAAATGTGCGCAATTTCATGTAGAATACAACAGAAAATAACTCATTGTTGTAGCTTTTATCAGTTTTGAAATATTTTCATATAAATCACGATAACTGCCAAAATTTCAACCTTCGGTCAACTTTAACTCAACCAAATGGTAAAAAACGCAATTATAAGCTAAAACTCTTACATTCTAGTAATATTCAATCATGTACCTTCATTTTGCAACAAACTGGAAGTCTCTAGCACAATATTTCGATTTATGGTGAATTTCTGAAAACAAATTTTTTCCCTTACCTCTCTGCGCTACCTAACTAGGGCCGAACATCTCAGAAATTCTTTTTCGTCATGTTGTCGTAATGTTTGCATCGTTTTACATTAGTCGTTACATAAACTTTTATATATGAAAATGTGCGCAATTTCATGTAGAATACAACAGTAAATAGCTCATGGTTGTAGCTTTTATCAGTTTTGAAATATTTTCACATAAATCACAATAACTGCCAAAATTTCAACCTTCGGTCAACTTTAACTCGACCGAAATGGTCAAAAAACGCAATTGTAAGCTAAAACTCTTACATTCTAGTAATAGTCAATCGTTTACCTTCATTTGGCAATAAATTGGAAGTCTCTAGCACAATATTTTGATTTATGGTGAATTTTTTAAAAAAACATTTTCCTTACGTCTTCACGGTAACTCGGCCGAACATCTGAGAAATTCTTTCGTCTCGTTGTCGTAATATTTGCACCGTTTTATATTAGTCGTTACATAAAGTTTTATATATGAAAGTGTGCGCAATTTCATGTGCAATACAACAAAAAATAACTCATGGTTGTAGCTTTTATCAATTTTGAAATATTTTCATATAAATCACGAAATAGAAAAAATTCGACTTTCGGTCAACTTTAACTCGAACGAAATGGTCGAAAACCGCAATTGTAAGCTAAAACACTTACAGTCTAGTAATATTCAATCAATTAGCTTCATTTCTCAACAAACGGGAAGTCTCTAGCACAATATTTCGATTTATGGTGAATTTTGGAAAAAAAACATTTTCTTACGTCCACGCGTTACGCATTCATGCATCATTTTGTGATAATATTTTCTCTGTGTTGCTTTGATCGTTTTAAAATTTGTTATATACCAAAATCATCGCAATTTAGTGTACAATACAACTAAAAAAATATTAACTCATTAGCTTTACCCGTTTTGCTTACAGCGCGATTTGTATACAATTATATATGATTTTTTTATTCATATATGATAATGATATTTTTTTTCATTTCTGATGGTTGCATACTAAACTTCAGGCAATGACAAAAAAATGAGCCAAAAATGAACTCTTAATCTTAAAAACTAAGCGTGCTGTGATTTTTTGAAAAAAACTTTTTTTCTGCTTCGGCGCTAACTCACCGAACACCGCCGGCATACGGGAGATGTTTTTGTAAATAGGGCTTAGGCGTTAAAGGGTTAATTCAATAGTCCTAATGCAACTACAAATCTTATGCTCCAAAAGGCTGGTCTTCTTGACTGCCTTGTCACCCTGGCTCTATTGGATGGGGACAAAGTTTCATCATCCACACACCTAGCTGTCACTGCTGTCTCCTGGTCTGTCATTTCTAGCCAAGAATGAAGACCTTTTGAAGAAGAAATCTTTTATCTTTCTATGGGAATTCAGTTCAACAGGTACGACATTATGCATGGTCTGATCACTCCAGTTTTACTTTGATGATGTGGCAAACATCCCAGAGTTATTTTCCTCATCCTATCACCAACAAGCCCCTCTTTCTGCATGGACTGAGAAGTGCCTTAGTGTCCCCAATCTGAAAGGCAGAACTCCACTCCCTTTCTGGGTCACAACATCCAGGGAGTGATTGCACTGATGGCTTTCTTTGGAGGAATTTCTTTCAAAAAAGTCTCTGAGGTGGTCATCAGAAGCTGTGTTTATCAAACATCGCTGCCATGACATAAAGTGAATTAGACTACACCAGTAAGTGGTATAGTGAGTCCCGGCCCTATAGGTTCTTTAGCAGAAAGCAAAGGGCCTTCCCAATGCCATAGTAATTCTGAGATATGGCCAGCATAATTAAGTAACTAACTTGAGAACCACACAGAATAACACATATATAAGTGCTATAAAAAAAGGGGTTCTGATGAAGGAAAATGTCTCTTGAGTGGGCGCGAAGAAGAAGAGTAGCGATATGGCTTCTGGCGTGGACTGGAAGAATCCGAATCAGAAAGTCGATGCATAGGAACACCTTTTCTAATAGCATTTAGTCGAAGCCTGGGAGCGCATGACAGGCTCGACGGAGGGGGCGACTGCCCGTGGGCAAACCCCACCAGCCTCCCTTGGACCTCGGGTATGTCTTCTCCCTGGTGCGGGGGAGCGGGACAGTGACCTTCGTCTAGGAGCACTGGTGGGACGGACAGCCACCTCCTCAATATTCACAGCACTATCACCTCACTGCACTGTCAACACTTACATTTTTTTCCATTAGAGATTTAATAGCTGACCCCATTTCCATAATAATACTAGATAACAGTAAATTTCTGATCAAACCTAGATTCGAGGCTGGCAATGGCACTAAGAGCGGAATCATGGAAACCTGGAGCAGGAGCAGATGGTAAAGTATTAGGAGTTAGGGTAGGAGGACGAGGAAGAATTGGAGGAGAGATAGTTCTGTCATTCCCTACATTATCCAAAGGAATGGACTCTGCATTAGCCCTACTTTCAGCCCTAATGGCTGCTTTCCTCTTCTTATCCCTTTCTAATTTGTCTAGATGAGATTTCAATGTTTTCCATTTCTTATCCTCCCAATCCTGACACTCTATGCAAGTATTATCCTTACTACATTCTTGCCCCCTACATTTAGTGCATTTTATATGAGAATCGTGTGAAAGCTTAGTTAGCCTAGTCCTACAACCCTCGGAACAAAAGCAAATACTAGATGAACTGGAATCCGACATCGTTAACTAAATAAACTAAAGTTAACTCGAACAACAATTCAAAACAATGGCAGCAAGCCACAAGGCAACAAATTCTGGGTACTTCACCAAAATTCACGCAAAACCAAGCCGAAAGGCGAAGAAGCAGCTGCGTGAAAACTTCTGATGTTAACCGGAAGCCGGCAGAAAACAAATTGAGCTTTCCGCTGGTTTGTTTCCTCAAGTCCAAAATGGTGGCGGGACGTTATCACCTACACACTAACGATAACAGCGCCACCGCGCGAATTTTGAATTTCTAAGCTGCCGTAGGTTAGGGGACCATAGCTATGCAATTACTTGGTAAGTTACTTATTTAAAAGAAGTTCTTTTACTCTTATCACTGTCAAATGAAAGGCACTTTTCTGGCCAAGACCAACTATGAAAGAATTCTCTGATACTGACTGGTCTGTCTTAAGGAGCCCTGGGGAACCTAGAGACCAAGAGAGTAACTCCTTTGAAGAGTCATAGCAACAACCAAAACTAGGTTCTTCCTTTGTCAAAACCTGTCTTTTTACTTTTATTTGAGTATTCCTAAGCAATATACTTTAGTAAACTACAAGAATTCTGGAATATACAAAACTAAAATACATAAATCCTACCTAGGGCAGCATTCCAAATGAGTGATTTTCTGCTTATGCAGCTTTCCTTTCCAAATCTCATTTCCATCCGTTGTCAATATGGTAGCATGTCCCTTGTTATCTCCCACCATGAAAGTATGCTTGTCAAGTAAATCTAGTGATGTATACCAGTGACTGAAAAAAAAAATTTTTTTACTTCTCTACGAGAGAGAGAGAGAGAGAGAGAGAGAGAGAGAGTCATACCATCTGATGATACCAAACAAAGACCTGTGAAACTTCATCAACAGATACAATTATAACATTTTAAATTTTATCACCTAAAAAATGATGACATTTTTTTTTATTCACAATGGATTTCATTTTTTCCCTCAAAATCAAAAATTACTTTAGCTGACAAAGTTCTAGTTTTGGTGTTTTCACATTCATTTAGTTTTATGACATCTCTGTAAGTGTTAAGTTTCTTTATCAAATTATGGTTACATATTGGTCTGGAAATCTCAAAAATTTTGTTACCCTTTGTAAGTTTGCATATGATAGACTTTTGCTGCAACTAGAAAATTCTCCACCATATAAACACAAACAGGGATGTTAACAAGAAAAGTCTGGTCTAAATAAATCTAAGGTTCAGTACACTGGCTAAGAAAATAATCACAATGAGTGCAATAATGCTGTGCTAAATATTGAAAATGCATTTTCCATCTGGAAAGATGACTGCCATCATAAAAGCATTCTCAAGGATTCACTTGTGCAAATCAAGAGCCTTTATGATGCCTTCTCAATAATTGATGCTGGTGGGGATATTGCTTAGAATTTCAGGCAAGTAAGGACTGACATGAGAGTGTCAGGCAGCATATCCCTTTAAAAGACTGAAGATGACAGGTGAGAAAAAATCAGTATAGCATAAATTGGTTAAGGGAGTTGTATCTCAATATAGCTTGAAAAGATAATACTGTATATGAGGAAGGACTTACAAGAGCAAGCATTTCATTTAACTGTACTGTTGGTTAAGGATGCTATAAATCAATGTAGCTTAAAAAGATCATACACTATATGAGGAGAGACTTGCACAAGAGCTAGCATTTAATTTAATTGCACCGTTGGAAAAGATGCCATACAGGACCTTTAATAGTATGCAAGAAATATATGCCCCTGGATTTAGATGTTGACCTATAAATATAATACCATACTCTATTTTTAATAGTTTTGTGAGTGATTTTGCCTGCATATGTTTACAAAAAATCCAGGGAGCAAAGGCCTTCCTTTTAAATTGCTATCGCTTCTGGATAATTTGCCTTACCATCCAGCTTGCACCAGTTCAACATAAGGGTCCCAAAAATGTGCACTAGGTACCAGACAATGTCTTTGATCCAGCTTATTGTCTATCAACTTTTCAGTCTCTTAACTACACAGAGAGACTGGTTATGTAGTGAAAGTAAACAAGGCAGAGGCGAAGAAGGATACTTAAAAAGAAGAACCAGTACATTCACTTTCCTCCCTCTCTATGGTTACAATGCATTCATTCTATGGTGTATGAACGAACAGAACTCCTTACCCTTCTAGATGGGTAGGAGGCCAGTTGTCAACTGACACTGATTTTGTCTTTAATGGTAATAAAAGTTTTCATAAAGATTTACTTTAAAGTAAATGTCATCTTGTTTGCACTGTATTTTGTTGTGGTATCAATAAATTAATTAATTTACCACAGCTGGGTTGCTAAACTGAGAGGGAACCAACCAGATACCATTCCAGGTACAGGGGGTGAATGAATTATTCAAGAAATGAAAACAGTTTGACGTCATCAAATTAAGAACTTTTTCCTAATGCTAAGGTACTTTACTACCAGGTTGAGATCATTTGCTTTTTGAACATGGTAGGGATTCTAGAAACATTTTCCTACAATATAAGGCCAAATCCAATAAATACTGTAAATGGCTCAAAAATGGAAAGGTAATAAGGTGATAATTGTTCTAATGGGGGATTGTGCTTTCTCCATTCCTTCTCTGTATTCCCAATATGGAATTCTTTTAAACTTTAAAGGTCATTAGAAGCTAGCTGAGAAATCATATGGAATTCTTTTAAACTTTAAAGGTCATTAGAAGCTAGCTGAGAAATCATTAGAATTTAAGTAAGTATATCTTTAGTGTTTTTTGTAGAATAAGTACATTCATATTAGTTTAGTATCTTATCTAGGCCCAGCATGAGCAAGGGAATCAAGAATGCAGACACTCTTTTCCCTCCGCTCTCACTTTATCTAGAAACAGCCAGGGGTCCCAGGATTGTGACAGGGCTTTTGTGGCACCATTACACAGGCCTAACAAGAGGAGATCCCCCATCCATCCTCTTCTTCTGTAGAAGCTTTGGCCTCTACAAGGCTGGGGCACGATCACAAACAGCCCTCACCCACATTTGCACAAGCAAGTTCGCTCACCATGACCTGTGGGGTGTTGTCACCAGGGGTTGATGAATGCTCACGGCCTGGCTCACCCGGTAGGGGCTCAGTCTTTACCAGGTTGGTCAAGGGTGCCAGGTATTGTTCATCTACTGCCTCTACTTCTTTGGATGTTTCCAAGAGGCAAGGGTCATATAGGCCTGGGGGCCAGATTTGGGAGCATTCACACTCCCTTAAGAGCCTTTTCCCAAAGGGGTATGTGACTATGGATCAGTCTTAGGACTGGGTGGGGCATACATCCTGGTGGTTGAATGATCTCCTGGGGGTTTTGACGTGCTTCCCTCTCCAGGAGGGGGAACATCTCAAAAAGCCTGGTGCCTGGAGGGACACAAGGGCCCAGTGCCCAAGATTCAGATAACTGAAGTTCAGGGGCATTTTTCTATTACTCTGTATGAGCAGGATGCTGGTTTCTGACATGGAAATTCATTAAGATCTACTAGCCTAGTAACTTATTTCCTCAGACCTGACTCATCAGAGGAATAATATATTTTCTCAGCCAGTATCATATATTAACACTGCAGAGCTCCAAGCATTTTTCTAGTGGGAGCCCTGGTCCTTCACCATAGCTATGGTGGCACTTGTCTATACGTAGGATTTTTGCCTACCTGGCCCACCAGAGCCAACTTAGTCTGGAGGGGGATGTAGTGTTGTTTCAATCAAAAGTCACATTGGCACAGAGTCTGGGTTTCACCACACTTTTTCATGGAGCGAGGTAAGGAGCTGTGGCGGACAGGGTGCAGCTGAATAACAGTACTTTTCTCCTTGGAGTAGAGAGAATTCCAGACTCTGTTGCTCCCATCGAGGATCCCAGACTTCTTCTATCTCTACGAGAGGAAGTCTCATTTTGGTTTTTTCAACCACCCTTCTCTTCTTAGGAAGGGCAGTAAAGGGAAGAAAGGGGGAGGATACTAGGGTGGCATTCTTCCCCACCACCTGTCATTGTTAGGGGGGTGCCTATTGAAACAATGAGCAACATGGCAGTGACACATAACAGATACCCAGTTGATAGATGCCTATGGGAAGGGTATGTATTTCTCTTCTTCAAATCTCCAAAACCCCTCACTTTTCTTCCGGTCCATTTCCACTCATAGGTTCCCGTCTCACAAAAGAATCTCACTCTTTGTAGGAAGTGAATGCTAGGTTAGGGAAGAGCACAGAAGTTGAGAGAGAGTGACTTCACACTTTTGATACACTTCGAGGATGGGTATTTTAAAATAACCATCCACCAATCCTCCCGAATGTATTTCAGATTTACTGTTAGGGAGGTCTTTCATTCAGGGCTTCTGACCCGCCAAATCTTAACGACATGAAAGCTAATGACAGCTAGAATCCATTCATGTGGGATACATTTTTTTATGTATCCTGAGAATCATGCAGTCCTGGCAAGCTAGTTGCCACTTTTGCTACAACAGAGACTGCCGTCTCAAGTATTTCTAAGCAGAGGGTAAAGTACCTGAATATGCTGATATATGCAGCAGCAATGAGACTCTGTCATTTGGATTCTTGAATGGGCAAACTCAGTGAGGTCACAAGCAAGTTCTTGTTGTGTTAGGAACAATATGTTCAGCATTGTCATTTTGTTCCAGGTCATCTGTCACCCTTTGAAAACTTAATCCTCAAGGGCAGCCTCTACCAGCTCTTGGCACAGTCTCAAGGAGTTCTGGTCTTTAGGAAGATTGAGACTGGGTGACAGGATCATCACAGTAGGAGTGCTATTAGGAGGACCCCTTGCAGTGGCCACGTATTGCCTGGTTTGTATTTATAAATACATTATCATACTAATATTTTTACAACTAATTATAATAATATATATTTTCAATGCTGTTACACACACACACACACACACAATATACAGTACAGTCATACCTCAATCTTTAACGATTCGAGTTGCGTGAATTCACACACACGAACTTTTCACTGGAACCTAACTAATTGGCATACGCGATTTTTTCACAGACATACGAAATTCTTGAGAAACCCTGCAAAAGTGGTTATGTTTAATTTTTGAAGTAATTTATAAATTTTCATGCTTTTATGTGTAAAATCTGTATGAAAATGCATTTCATGCTTGTATGTGTAAAATCTCTATGAAAAATGTATTATTTTTATTTTTGTACATGCATAAATATGATGGAAAGTTAATTTCAGCACATTCAGTTAGTGTACTTTTACAAGATGTGGTACCCATTTGCAAAGTTACTGCACTTTTTAAAGATGACACCCCTGCAGAAAATGCTTGTATAATGTTTAAAGTACAGTACAGTACATTTATAAGTTTTCATGCTTTTAACTGTAAAATCAATATGGAAAATTTATATTTATATTTTTACACATAAATATCATACAAAGTCATTGCCACTAGGACTCTTTACATGACCTTGAGATGAGGTTGTTCAGTCGCGCTCGTTTGATAAAATTAATTCGTTAATGTAATATCAGAGATGTAACTAAAAGTTGTACAAGTGTCATTCTTTGACAATTACTTTGTTAACACCAGAGAAAAGTGCTGGTGCAATCTGTATGTGCATGTAATTACAGCACGTTCAGTTGGTGTACTTTTACAAAATGTGATACCCATTCACAAAGTTACTGCACTTTTCAAAGATGATATCCCTGCAAAAAGTGTGTTTAATTTTTGAAGTACAGTAAACCCCCATATTCGCGTTCTCATGATTCGTGGACTCACGTATTCGCGGGTTTCTCTGTGGAACATATCTAGCCATTATTCGTGGAAAATTCACCCATTCGCGGTATTTTTCACTGAGAAATATTCTCTAATTACTGCATTTTCATATAATTTTCATGAATAAATGCACTTTTTGTGATAAAACCATTAAAATACTCAGGTATATGCATTTTTACAGGGTTTTTCTGTGTTTAAACTATCAAAATGGGCAGTTCTAAGTGTTTTTAGAGGGGCTTTAAGTATTCGCAGATTTTAGCTATTCGCGGGGGGGGGATGGGGTACGCATCCCCCGCGAATACAGGGGGTTCACTGTACTATTTTATAAGTTTACGTGTTTTTAAGTGTAAAATCAGAATGGAAAATTTGTATTTATATATTTGCACATAAATACGATACAAAAGAAGTACAGTAGTCCTGGCAGAAGAGTTTCCTCTATCCAAAGTGGAGGACTCTGAGGAGCTGTAACTCCTCAAGTACGCTGTGCAGTCATATCATTGACATTCATTGGACTGCACAGCTTATTCATCATCACCTTCAAATCAACATTCATCACTGGTGAGTACCCATACGTACTGTTTTTTTATTACAGTCCAATATTTTTAATGCGTACGTATCTCTCTCTCTCTCTCTCTCTCTCTCTCTCTCTCTCTCTCTCTCTCTCTCTCTCTCTCTCTCTCTCTCTCTCTCTCTCTCTCATTCGTAGTTAGCGCTCAAACATATTTTCACAACTTATTATTTCTCTGTACGTCATTACCTGTACAGTATATAATTTTAAATTGATTGAATTTTACCTGTACTGTACTACCTTCTACGAACATTATGTACATGTTTTCGATATTTTAAGGAATTGTACCTTTGTTATGACTGTGACGCAAAGAAAACGGCTTTTACTCTAAGTGAAAAAGAAAACAGCATCCCATGAATTAGGGGTAACATTAGTATACGTACACACCTACTGTAAATGGGCTATTATGAAACTTTGCAGTACTCAATTTTTTGTCAACCATTTACTGTATTTCTTTTTTAAGGGTAATAAGCTAAATTTTAAATAAAATTACTACACTAACTTTAGTTCATTTACAAGTTAGCTTAATACTTTGGGAGCATGATTAGGGTCATATTTAGTACTTAAACTCTGGAAATACAGTAAACATTTATTAGCACTTTTAAAGACCATGCCAAACTTACATGAAAATTCACCTTGCATGAGGGGCTCCAGAACCTAACCTCACGTAAGTTCGAGGTATGACATATATATATATATATATATATATATATATATATATATATATATATATATATATATATATATATATATATATATATATATATATATATATATATATATATATATATATATATATATATATATATATAATATATGTGTGTGTGTAACAGCATTGAAAATATATATTATTATAATTAATTGTAAAAACATTAGTAAGATAATGTATTTATATATACAAACCAGGCAATACATGGCCACTGCAAGGGGCACTCCTAATAGCACTCCTACTGTGATGATCCTGTCACCTAGTCTCAATCTTCTTCAAAACCATAACTCCTTGAGAGTATGCCAGGAGCAGCCCTTCAGGATCAGGTTTTCCAAGGGTGACAGGGACCTCGAACGAAATGACAATGCTGAAGATATTGTTCCTGACACAACAAGAACTTGCATGTGATCTCACTGAGTTTGCCCACTCAAGAATCCAAATGACACATATATACAGTATATATATATCTTCCTCATGTCAGGACTAATGGGGAACCTTTCTCATTTTAGGTCTGATGTAGTCAAAGAGAGAGAGATGTGACTGGATTATTATATGGGAGTTGTGTTGATGGAACTAACAAGTTGTCACTAGCCACTGAAGTTATTAAAGAATACTGTCTCAGCTACGAGGGTTTACAAGCTTTTTTGGTGATGGGATGAACTTGTAGCCTGCGGGCTGTTTCCTTTTTTCCAAAGACAGATATTCAGTGGCAGACTGGCAAGGCCAGGTTACCAGCTTGCTCAATGGCAAGTGGGCCCCCTACACATAAGACCATGGAAAATTTCATCACCAAACAAATTCCTTTCTAAATGTAAGATTATATATACAGGATGTTTTGAAATTAGTGCGCCCAACCCTCTAAAGCATAAACTAAAATTGATATGGACAAAAACAAAAGTAATTCAGAACAATTATTTATTTAATATTTTGTGTGGCCTCTATCTGCCTGTACCACAGCCTGCATTCTTGAGGGGTATGACGTCTTTTGACTCCTAAGAAAGGACTTCAGGCATTCCAAGATTCTCACTCTTTTTGCGATGACAGTCATATGGATTTTTGTTCCAGTTTCTTTTAACAAAGGATTCATCTCTTTTAATGTATTTAGCTATCCAGGAACGTGAAATGAAGGATGTGCCAGCATCCCTGGCCTCTCTGAAGGTTATAGCCCGGATTCGGTCAATCCACCTGATTTCCTCCAAGTCGTTAGCCATGGCTGTATCTAACTCCGTCACTCAGTCTAAAAATACAAGAAATGTAAAAGGAAAAATAGCTTAATAGAAACTTAAAATAATGTACTTGGAGATAGGCTATAGCAGAAAACTTCATAACTTTCCATTTGTTCTGTGGAGGGGGGGGGCTCTAATTTCGAAACACCCGGTACAGTATATATATACATACACACATACACACACACACACACACACACACACACACACACACACACACACACACACACACACACACACATATATATATATATATATATATATATATATATATATATATATATATATATATATATATATATATATATATATATATATATATATATATATATATATATATACAGTATGGTCCCAGTTTTCTGACGGGGTTCCGTTCTTGCGCTGTCAATAAATCAAAATCGTCATGAAGCCGGAACATCGCCGAAAATCGTCAAAAATCATAAGAAAACCTTACTTTTAATGCTCTGGGTGCATTGAAAACGATGTAAACTGCATTATTATTGAGTTTTACATCAAAAAAACCTTCAAATTATGATTATTCTGCCATTTTGGGGCCATATTTCTTCCGTCGGATCGGTCGACGACGGAAGCGTAACCCCCGAACATGCGTCGTAAGCCAGGAAATAATTTCTGATGAATATATTTGAAAAGCGTCGTAACCTCGAACGTCAGAAGCTATCCGTCGTAAACCGGGGACTGCCTGTATATATATACAGGGTGCGGCATAAATAACGTCCTTTGTTTAAGTGGAGCAAAATTAAAGCCTGTTTGATTATCCTTTATTTTTTCAAACATGAATGTATTGCCACAGGTTAATAGATAAATATAATATATTAACAAAATTAATATAATGCTTATGCAGTTTAATAATGTTCAATACAAATGATATTTCGGCTTTGCACCCTTGGGATATTAAATTCAGCTGATAACAATCTTGCGGTTTCAGCACCATTTTTATTGTTTTGATAGTACAATTGAATTGCTTTTACTCTCTGTTCCTTTGTTAATCTCATGGTTGTATAAAATATCTGAAAAAATGAAGATTTAGCAAATTAATTAAAGAAAATAATAAAAAAAAATATACATTATATGATATAAAATTAAAAAGGGCCTTACTTATGCCACATTATTAAACCAAATAAGCATTAATATATATATATATATATATATATATATATATATATATATATATATATATATATATATATATATATATATATATATATATATATATATATATATATATATATATATATATATATATATATATATATATATATATATATATATATATATATATATATATATATATATATATATATATATATATATATATATATATATATATATATATATATATATATATAATGCCCACGGACGACAAACTTATTATCAGCTAAAAATTCCCTTCGGTAACATATATGAAAATATATTATTTCCGAGGTAGAACGAATTGGATATTAAAGGACATTTGTAACTTACTGATTGTATATGAATCACGGTGATGTGATAAAAAGTCATATATATATATATAGAAGAATCGCAGGGGAAACACACCTGACAAACATCTCAGGTACATCACATGATGCATCTTCAAGGCTGGAAAATTACAGACAATAAATACTTAAAATGTCACTTATGCAATGGGAAAAACTTCTTTAAAAATTTAAAAATTTTAAACATTTACAAATACAAAAAATTAAAACAAGAACTTGAAAGGAACACCTACCAAGGCAAGAGCTAAAAAGTGACTAAAAAGACAAGGACATAATAAACAAACGAAAGAAACCTATAACGAATGTGGAGAGTAGACAAACAGGTGGTTATGCTATAAACAGTTGTGTGAAAGGCAATTGGGTGTTTAGTATTGGTACATTATTTTTTATAAAAAGCGACTCCAACACCATCAACTCATCGTCCTTGCAGGCAGTTCAAATAATTTTTAAATTATTTATATCCAAGCACGTACCACAAATCTTAGAATGGTTCCGAACATTGGATAGTTTGGGATTGGACAATGTGCAACCGGTCCTGAAGCTGACACCTATTTATTTAATAAAAGATATGTGGACGACACCTTTGCCGTGTTTAAACGCGATTTTAATGCAGATTCCTTTTTAGATTTCAATAATGCCCAACATCCCAATATTAGGTTTACAGTTGAGAAAGAAACTCGTAACTCTTTATCATTTTTTGACTTACGCATCACCAGGAAAAATAATGGGTTTCAAATACTCTTACAGGTTTGGGCACCAATTTTTATAGCTCACGTAATTTCAATTTATGTTGAATTCTCTCTCTACCCTCCTCCACAGGGCATATTCTCTGACTTCCAGCTGGACAGCCTTTCATAAAGAAGTAGAGTTCTTGGCTAATTGTTTTCACAACAATTGTTTCCCATCCCACTATTTCCATTGAGTACTTAATAAGCTCTTAACCGCAAAAATGAAACAAGCTATTCCCACATATACCGTTCCCTAATTATGTATTTATGCTAAGTTCCCTTTCCTTCATGACAAAAGTTTTAAAAAGAAATGTATGAATTTAATTCATCATGAATTGCCAGCTGTAAATCTGAAGTTGATTCCACAAAATCCTCTAAATATCCGTTCTTTTTTCAGAATGAAGGACAGACTAAGCCCTTCCTTGACATCCAACATTATCTATAAATATAAGTGTCCCAGATGTAGTCTGGGAAGCTACATTGGATGTACGAGGAGGCTTCTCAGGGTCCATTTCTGCTCCCACCTAGGTGTCAGCTTCAGGACCGGTTGCACATTGCCCAATCCCGAACTATCCAATGTTCGGAACCATTCTAAGATTTGTGATACCTGCTTGGACATAAATGATTTTAAAATTATTGGATCTGCCCATAAGGACGACGAGTTGATGGTGTTGGAGTTGCTTTTTATAAAAAATAATGTACCAACACTAAACACCCAATCATCGTCCACACAACTGTTTATAGCATAACTGCCTGTTTGTTTATTCTCCACGTTCGTTATAGGTCTCTTTCGTTTGTTTATTTTCTCCCTGTCTTTTTAGTCACCTTTTAGCTCTTGCCTTGGTAGGTGTTCCTTTCAAGTTCTTGTTTTAATTTTTTGCATTTGTAAATGTTTTAAATTTTTAAAAAAGTTTTTCCCATTGCATAAGTGACATTTTAAGTATTTATTGTCATTAATTTTCCAGCCTTGAAGATGCATCATGTGATGTGAAACGTTGGCAGAATAAACTTGATCTTGTAAGAGACATGCATGCCCTTACCTCTTCAACCTGAGATGTATATACTGTGTAATATGTATATGTATATATATTATATATATATATATATATATATATATATATATATATATATATATATATATATATATATATATATATATATATATATATATATATATATATATATGTATAGTGTTGCACTCTAGAATGGTATATTATCAGAGGAACAGTGACTCATGGGAGGACTTCAGTTTTATGGCTGGTGTGAGTTTTGCCTTGTGAGCATTTGAAGACCACCACAGTGACGATACCTTATCTGGGCCATAGGAAAGTGAGTACAATAACTCATGAATGCTTATATCTTTTCCAGATATTTTTTGGAAATACCTAGTTGTGCTGCAGTGAAATTCTGCTATGTCTCCATGATGCATTTTCCCATTCTGTTTCCATTGTGCATTTTTCTGTTTTGAATATGAATGTCTTGTAACACCATTTCAGGTTTTAATATATATGTTTCTTTCAACAGGAATTCTGGGTTCGTCCTGAAAGGACGAATATTTCGGAAGTGATGTTTTCTGAGTCCAGTCCCGTGTCAGCCGGTGAAATTCCATTACAGCACGAATTTCTAGGTATAACAATGCTAGATATACCAGAGAAAAAGAGCTTTCAGGAAAGCTGGGGTTACTACCCCCAGTCGATCGTCTTTTAAAAGACGTCGGTATAATGAAGGGTGAGTGAAATACCACTACCACGGAAATATACTCGAAAGATCTCTCCTTATCAAAACCCCCGTAAAAGAGCGGTGAGCCGTTACAGCTCCCACACTCAACACCCGCCAGGACGGCGACACCAGCGCCACCTACTTCATTCCATTTTCTAGCACGTGATCCGTTCGCTTCTTTTGTGTGCTCGTCCCCTTTTTGGATTGTTTTTTCATCACCTACAATGGCATCGAGCACCTTTTCCATCTCTAAGTTAAGTACCATCTTCTTGTGGGGTTTTTGATCTGTTTTTGGCTGTTTGGGTCTCGTATTTTCATAAATATGGAGATCTTCTTATGACGCCACGGCGTCCCCGTCAGCCATGTCGATCATGAGAGGCTTACTCCTTCTGTTCTTTCGGTTGGAGTTGTCTCCTCGTCGCTATATATATAGATTTTAGCCCTTGAATTCCTTCCTGGTGGTTCCGTGCGGTGGCTCCCCCTCCATTTTTAGTTTTTGTTTTGCATTTTTGGCCTGTCGGCCTCTCTTAGGGTGATGCCCCGTCCAAGTACCCCCCCCCCACCAGGTTGGGTTCTTTTTCATTTAGTCTCATAGGCTATTATTTTATACTTGAAGATGGTGCTCTTCTTTTAGTTTTAGTAATTTTAATTTATTTTGTTTATTGTTTTTGGTTGTGTGGTTTACCTCTAGTGGGCCTCCCTCCCGAGGTAGGCTACGCTCCCTGTGAACGTAATTCTATTTTGATTGTTTTTATATGATGGTTGTAGTGTGGGCTCCATCCCTTGCCCTGGGTGCGGAGATCAGGTTGAGAGAGTTTTGGTGGCTGTTTCCTCCAGGATCGTTTTACGGGGTCAGAGTGAGCCCCTTAGTCCTCTTCCTCCAATTTTGGGGGAATCGAGTTCTTTGGATGTGTTTCCTCTAGGCTAGTCGCCTACTTATCCCCTACTCGATCCTGGTTGGCTCTCAGCACAAAATTTCTCTCCCTGTTGGTTCCTCCTCTCCTTTTACACCCTTTTCTCCTTCCTAACCTATACTAGGTTAGGTTTATATTAGGCTACGCCTATGAGGAGTTGGGCTTTGGGCTGTGTAGCTCCCTGGAGTAGGCTACCCTTCCAAGTTCATTTGGAGGGAAGGATGCAGTTGAGCGGGTGTCATGTTCTCCTTGTCTCCTGTCCCCTTCCGGGTAGCCTGCTCCTCTTCACTAACCCCCCTCCCTCCCCCCCCCTCAGCTTTGCGACTCGTGCGGGTGACGCTAGATGGCGTTTTCTCCGAGTCCAGGGACTCCTCCCATTGGTAGAGGGATTCGCTCCCTCCCATACCGTCCCCAGCTTCGCTGTGGTGGGGTGGGTGGTTCGTTTGCTCGAGCATGTTCGAATCCTGTCTCATACCTCTCATCTCCCCATCGGACTACGAAGTTAGGGTGAAGGTGTAGCCCCGCCGTATGTTATGAACATAGACACTTTACCCGTTTGTTTCTCCGGCGGGGAGGTGATGGTGGGATGATTCTATGTCACGCAAGCATAACGGACTCCTCCGGTCTCCGGAGTATTACCATCACTTGTTATTTTTATTGTTGATTATTGTTATGATTATTTTGTTTTACCATATACGTGAATCTGGTCCCACACCCGGGGGCTCCGCCGTTATTTTTCTGGCAGCCCTTATGGTTGGTTCCTGGTTTCTCGTTCCTTCATTCCCCGGAGTCTTCCGGGGTCTGAATCCTTACCTTCCACTCTGTGCATTTAAAGCTTATTGGCCCAGTTTATGTGGGGAGTTCTTCTACGCCGGAGTATTCCGGTTGTAGTTGAGTTTCCCGGCCTTGCCGACTTTATTTTGCTTGGAGTGTGAGGTTCATGTACTTTTACCTTTACAGACTGTTCGCTGTGAGGAGCCGGGGTGTACCGCCTCCCTTCAACAACCCTATGGACACGTAGTGTGCCGGACCCACGCTGGTTGTGCGGTCCGACTTGACGACCTGGTTGTTTGGCACCCCGATGGCTGTGAGGTTTGCTTTGCTCTCTCCTCAACCATCCAGGATGAGTCGGTAAGTGAAAGTCTTCTTTCCTCCGGTCCATGCTCCTCATGCGATATGTTGTTTATATTCTCCGTCTGACTTTTCATTCCTGGCTAACTGCAGGTTTCCTTACAGGCGGACGAAGCTTCCAAGAAGTCTGCCTTGGAATCCCTCCGGGCCTGGGTGGCTGGGTTCGGCAGGAATGTTCCGTCGGGGAAGCCCTACGTCCTCGACGCCAGGTTGAGGGACTTGCTTTACCCCGGCGCACGGGTGGCGGCTGCAGTGCCAGAAGAACTTGCCACCCCTATCATTCAGCAAATCCGTGATGCGACCCAGCCACCTCAAGTGGACATCATGTACGCCGAGGTCTCGGAGGATGTTGCCGCCCTAAATCTCGACTTGGAACCGATGAATACGGAGCAGGACCAGGTGGTAAGTGGTGAGGTAAGTGAGGATATTGGGGCGGGCCCCCCTTTGTTTGACTCCCCTGCTTCATCTGTCTCTTCGTTTGCAGGTTTTGTGAAGTCTTCCTCTTTGGGTGATAGAGCTCCGTCTGCTATCCCCAAGTTGAAGACTTCATGGAAGGCGAAGGGCTACAAGTCCTCGACTTCCAAGAAGGCATCGCCCTTCCCCCCGTCGAAGGCTAAGGTTTCAGGACCGGTAGCCTCCGGGAGTAAATCTAGTTCCTCCGGCAAAGGCGCGAGTAAGAGGGCTGCAAAACCAAGCCCTCCTCGCCAACCTTCTTTTGATGCGCAAGCCCTTGCCACTGAGCTGTACAAAAAGTTCACAGAGGACCTAGATTCTAGGTTTGAGAAGATCTCAGATAAGTTTGCCAACTATGATAATATACTGGCAGGTTTGGCTCGCCAACCTAAGGCAGAACCGCAGTATTCTATCCCCGACACTGCGGACCTCCCGCCGTTTGATGTCGGAAACCCTTGGCGGTTCGCACTCCGGGCCATCCAACATGATGGCAAACTTACCCTAGACGGTCTGGGCACGAGACGGTTGGAGGAGTTGGAGTTCTTCCCCCCCGATCTCTTGCCTCCTTATCCTGGCTTCGTAGGGCTTACTGAAGAAGCCTGGATTCGGTCAGACAAGGTACCTAGGGAGACTGTCATCATCCCTAGGGACCAGGCTCAGTCGGCTCTCCTGCGCGCACTGACGGAGTGGCAGGCAGTGAACACAAAATTGCCCCTTTCAAGGGCAATTTCACGATGTTCACCCTGGGAGAAGATCTTCCCACTCCTTGCATGGACAAAGTTGCTCTGGCTACGGCCCGAGCATGCTTTGACGGTAATCCCTTTCCTCAATTAAGGGAAACAGACCCTACTTCCCTGGTATTCCCAGGAAGTAATGAGTTCTGGGTGGACGCCCCGTCCACTTTCACTGTAGGCAAGCTGGACCCTCTTTGCGCTTCCACGCGGTTTAGTGAACAGCTCCCTAAGCTGCCGGAATCTTTGTTGAAGGCGGAGTTTGAGGCCCGGACTAAGTTAGCCCGGTCCTTGAGCTCCGGCTGTCTTACTGAGGCTACTGCCGTCTCCGGCTCGGACGAACCCTTTTTCCAGGTCCTAGCTAAGTCTTTCCTGGCGAGCTTCCAGTTAGACTTACATGAGTTTATTATGGCTAGACTGGAGTGCAGAAAATTTATTTTTACTGACGCTACAATCCGCCACAAGCCTAACAAGCTCATTAAAAGCTCGATCTGGGGACCTAACCTCTTCCCTGAAGAAGAGGTTACATCCGTCATGTCTGAGGCTACACGGGCCAATCAGAGTCTGCGTGCTCGGTGGGGAATTCCCACTTATAAGCGCAAGACCCCAGAATCGGCCGGCCCCCAGACGAGAGGAGGCAAAAGGTTCAGGAGACATAAGCGGCCCCATCAGGCGGTGGTTCAAGCCGTCCCGGTCTTGGCAGTGGCCCAGCCATCTACCTCTAAGTCCCAACCCCAACAGTACGTGTTGGTCCAACCAGCGGCGCCCTCCTATGTATCCTCACCAGCATACAACCCTACATATGAAGGCCGTGGATTTTTTCACGGCCTCAATAGGGTTGCAAGGGGAGGAAGGGGCAAGGCCCCCCACAGAGGAAGGCCTAACACCACCCCAAGAGGAAGACCTGGACGTGGTAGAGGGAACAAACCCGCTCCCTCCCACTGAGAGAACGCAGGTAGGCGGTCGCCTGTGTTGGTTCAGGGACCAATGGACCTTCAGCCCTTGGGCACACAGCATTGTGTCCAAGGGACTGGGGTGGAGCTGGATCAAGAATCCTCCCCCTCTAAACAGATTTTACCAGCCACCCACATCAATCCTACAGGATTATGTAACAGAATTGCTCAACAAACGAGCAATAAAGAAAGCAAGGCACCTAAAGTTTCAAGGCAGGCTATTCACTGTCCCCAAAAAAGACTCCGATCAGCAAAGAGTGATCCTGGATCTGTCGCGTCTAAATCTCTACATAAAATGCGACAAGTTTCGCATGCTTACGGTAGCTCAGGTTCGGACTCTACTTCCGCGTGGAGCCGTCACCACCTCTATCGATCTTTCAGACGCTTATTATCACGTCCCGGTTGCGCCGAACTTCTCTCAGTTCCTCGGTTTCAGACTCGGGAATCAAGCCTACTCCTTCAGGGTCATGCCCTTCGGTCTGAACATTGCACCCAGGATATTCACCAAGCTGGCAGATACGGTAGTACAGCAGCTCCGGTCCCAAGGAATTTCCCTAGCAGCGTACCTGGACGTTTGGATAATCTGGGCTCCAACTGTTCCGGAGTGTCAAAAAGCCACGTACATAGTCACCAATTTCATAGAGTCATTGGGTTTTCAGCTGAACAGGGAGAAGTCCCGCCTGACTCCGGAGTCTCGGTTTCAGTGGCTGGGTCTTCAGTGGGATCTGTCCTCCCACACGTTATCTCTCCCTCCTTCCAAGAGGAAAGAGATAGCATCTCTCACCAAGAGGTTTCTCAAAAATCCGTCGGCATCCCGTCGGTCCCAGGAAAGAGTCCTCGGGTCTCTTCAATTTGCCTCAGTGACAGACCTGCTCTTGAAAGCCAAATTAAAAGACATAAACAGAGTGTGGCGGAGTCGAGCAAACACCAAGCTCAGGGACAAGGTCTCCTCTATCCTCGAATCTTAAAGACAAGACTGCGGCCTTGGACCACAGTCAAGGGCCTGTCCAAAACAGTTCCACTTCAATTTCCCCCTCCGGCACTAGTTATCCACACAGACGCTTCTCTAGGCGGCTGGGGGGGATATTCACCAAAACAGAAAGTACAAGGAACGTGGTCCACAATGTTTCAGCAGTTCCATATAAACACCCTGGAAGCCATGGCGGTCTTTCTAACGCTGAAGAAAATCCGCCCTCCCAATCGGATTCATATCAGGTTGGTGTTAGACAGCGCAGTGGTAGTTCATTGCATCAACAGGGGCGGCTCCAAATCAGGTCGAGTAAACCAAGTGATGGTAGCTATCTTCTCCCTGGCGAACAAGCACGGTTGGCACCTGTCAGCCACCCACCTAGCAGGAGTCCGGAACGTGGTGGCGGATTCCCTGTCCAGGACTACCCCGTTGGAGACGGAGTGGTCCCTGGATGCGGAATCTTTCAAATGGATTTGCCGCCGGGTTCCGGGACTCCAAGTGGATCTGTTCGCAACGGAGAGCAACTTCAAGCTCCCCTGTTACGTAGCCCCCAACCTGGACCCTCAGGCGTTCGCCACAGACGCAATGACAGTAGATTGGAACAATTGGGAGAGGATTTATCTGTTCCCTCCAATAAATTTACTGCTGAAAGTATTACACAAACTCAGGACATTCAAAGGTCAACCAGCCCTAATAGCCCCCTATTGGCCGAAGAGCAGTTGGTTCCCTCTCCTTCAGGAACTGGGATTGTGGAGTCTTCGGATTCCCAAGCCCATTCTGACCCAGACAGTACAAACCAAGACTGTGTCAGCTTCCTCAAGGATTCAAGATGCCCTAGCTTTATGGACTTTATAAAGTTCGCAGCCCAAAAAGGAGCAAACATTGACCCTGTCAATACTCTGTTTTTAGAATCAGATAAAAGAGATTCTACTATTAGACAATATGACTCAGCAGTCAAAAAGTTAGCCTCCTTCCTGAAAGCATCTGAAGCCAAAGTTATGACGACTAATTTAGGAGTTTCCTTCTTTAGGTCACTGTTTGAGAAAGGTCTGGCTCCCGCCACTGTTACCACAGTCAAGTCGGCATTGAAGAAAGTATTTCTTTACGGCTTTAAAATCGACCTTACAGATTCCTATTTTTCATCCATCCCCAGAGCATGCGCTCGTCTGAGACCAGTATCACGTCCACATTCGGTTACTTGGTTTCTCAATGACGTCCTTAAGTTAGCATCAGAGTTGGATAACTTCCATTGCTCTTATCAGGATCTGTTAAGGAAAACCTTATTTTTAATTAGTTTGGCTTCAGGTGCTAGAATCTCAGAGCTGTCAGCTCTCACTAGAGGTGATAATTTTGTTAACTTCCTCCCATCCGGAGAAGTCCTCCTTTCCCCTGATCCTAGATTTTTAGCTAAGAACGAAGACCCACAGGACAGGTGGTCTCCTTGGAAGGTGGTGCCCCTTCCTCAAGATCAATCTTTATGTCCAGTCTATACACTTAAATCTTACCTCTCAAGAACTCCACAGAGTAAGTCGGGTCCTCTTTTTATCAGGGAGAAAGGTGGTACTCTTTCTCTTAATGGTATAAGGCAACAAATTCTGTATTTCATTAAACAAGTCAACCCAGATTCAGTTCCTAAAGTTCATGATATTCGAGCAGTGGCTACTTCTATTAATTACTTTCATAATATGGACTTTTCAGAGTTATCAAAATATACGGGTTGGAAATCACCTCTAGTGTTTAAACGCCACTATTTAAAATCACTCAAAGCCCTGAAATATTCTACTATAGCAGTGGGAAGTGTCATCTCCCACCTTAAATAATTATATCCTTTCCTTTTCCCCCGCCCGCCTACCTCATTTGCTTCTTTGCTTATTCTCCTGGTTGTTTATGCCTCACTGCCTAGCCCCTCATATTGATATATTTGTATCTGCTGATGGAAAAGTGTAATCTGACTAGCCATAATTGTTTCGCTTGCGGGGTACTGGACAGTTTTTGTTTGGCTCCAAGTACCCCAGACATTTGTGTGTGTTATATTCATTAGTCTTGTCTCTTACGTGTTTAGCTTAAGTTTACATGTATAGTTTTAAGGTTGTTTTTGCTTGTTCTGTGCACATTTCATGTTTCACTACTTTTAAGTAATTTTAAGGTTTTTGAGGTTTTTCCCCATCATACCGGGGACCTCCATTGTTTTGTAGTGCTGAGTTCGTTGGTGTGCCTTAGAATTAAGTTACCTTACTTTTAAGTATTCTTGCTTCATGAAAGAGATTGCTTAATTAAAGTTATTTTCGTTACAATTTTGCTTTTTCTTCAGATTACCCCCCTTTTTTCCAGTAGTAGCAGTCTTGGCATGATTCTCTATCACTATTTCACCGGCTGACACGGGACTGGACTCAGAAAAGGGATTTTGACATAGGAAAAATCTATTTCTGAGGAAGGTCCCGTGTCACCCGGTGACCCTCCCTGTCTAGCCTAGTACTCCCCCCCCCCCCCCTACTTGCACATGCCAAGTCTGGGGTTAGTGCTAGCATGGAATGAAGTAGGTGGCGCTGGTGTCGCCGTCCTGGCGGGTGTTGAGTGTGGGAGCTGTAACGGCTCACCGCTCTTTTCCGGGGGTTTTGATAAGGAGAGATCTTTCGAGTATATTTCCGTGGTAGTGGTATTTCACTCACCCTTCATTATACTGACGTCTTCTAAAAGACGATTGACTGGGGGTAGTAACCCCAGCTTTCCTGAAAGCTCTTTTTCTCTGGTATATCTAGCATTGTTATACCTAGAAATTCGTGCTGTAATGGAATTTCACCGGGTGACACGGGACCTTCCTCAGAAATAGATTTTTCCTCTGTCAAAATCCCTTTATTCTTTACATACTATTGACATTTAATGTGGTCTTGAATAATTATAACCTTATTACTTTGTTTTGTGACCAAGGTGTCAGTCACTAGTATAAGCTAGTTTAGAATTATTAATCTGAATATTTGCAAATCAGGATTTCCTCTTGTGATGATTTCCATTTATAGGGGGTGGAATTCACTCCATTTCATGATCGTAACTTCTGCTGAATCACTTTCGTTAAATTTGCAAATAAAGTCTAGTTTTGTATGTGTTTAATTCCAGTAGGCATTTGTTGAAGAATAGGTTCAGGGAGAATCATCGTCGAGGGAGAAGGAATCTGCTGACCCAGGATGAGCCACTGCTACCAGAGACATCTTAGGGAAGTAAGATAATAGATTCTGTTCTTAAAACAGATACGGCAATAAAAGATGGCCCTATTTGACCTGGGGATAGGGCCATTTAACAGTGGTTGGCAGTGGTGTTAGACATAGATAGATAAATGCATAGTTAGGGTTACGCTTCCGAAGAAACATACCTTAGTTATACAGGTACTGGCATCTCAGAATAGGATTTTGATGGTTCAGCAGTTCAAGTTATTCTGATGGTTCAGCAGTTCAAGTTAGAGATGTTGTTGTGAGACACGCCCGAGTCAGTCTATCTCAAGTGCAACTCTCCGTGTGTGTTTAATGATGCATCACGGGGACCAAGGGTTTCATGTGAATAGGGATTTATGGGCATTAGTTCATACTGGGGAGTGTTTAGGCATATATAATGTGCGCAGTGTGAGTAACTGCGGTATCTTGACTGCTTGTGTGTGTTGAAACACACGAAAGCACGCTTTTTTTTGTTCTTGCTCTCTGTCTTTCTTTGGTGAGAAGACCCCGCACCGTTAAGCAGAGGCGTACGTAAGTGTTATAATTTTTTTATTGTTAATTTTATTATGAAAATGCACTGCAACTAATTTTTGGGCGGTGGCTGTCAGTGACGTCATCTCGATTGATGTGTCAGTGATGTCATTAGTTTGGGCGGAGTCTCTTGCCGTCTTAGCCATACCCTGTATGCAGTGCATTTGAATTTGGGCATGCCTTATATTCTTTTGTTTTATTTTATATATAGCAATCAGCAGTTTGCATCAGCATTTAGGGTTTAATAAAGGGAGTATTTTATTATTGGGTTATCTCTGGGGACTTTGATAATTGGGTAGTAATTTATTTGACATTGTTGAGTTACTGTGTAAACATTTCTTACGCAAGTGTGTACACATTTCTTAGATTTTTTTAACATTTTTTTCTTATTTTCGTAATTACACACGTACGTGTGTTATTTTGGGGGCATGCATGCGTGTGTGAAAAGGTAGAGCCTGTTGCTGTGAGCTTACTCGGCAATCTTTGCCTGGTCAGGCAGATGTCTCTCCGAAGTTTTGTGCTCAGCGCTTTTTCCGTGTGCGTCGGCAGACCTCGGAGGGTGAGATAGGGGGAGTGGGGTACTGCACTGAGGGTCTCTCTCTCTCTCTCTCTCTCTCTCTCTCTCTCTCTCTCTCTCTCTCTCTCTCTCTCTCTCTCTCAGCTCGAGTTCCATTTTCTATAAGTGAGGGTGGATTCCCATTCTCTTTACTTGAGGGGAGGCTGAGTGTTTTTTTCCTTTTGCCCTTGAAGATGCGAAGTGATCTTGACCTACTTTTCAGGTCAGCTGTGCGCTCAGCCCGCCTATTTTTTTTCCCCATGGGACTTTGGTTTAAATTGTGGGTTTCATTAATTTTGAATTTGATTTTGGGGTTTAATTTAATTATGGGTTTAATTGATTTTGAATTCAGTTATGGGTTTAATTAATTTTGAATTTAATTGAGGGTTTAATTAATTTTGGATATAATTAACTTTGGATTTGATTGTGGGCTCGATTAATTCTTTCTTTTGAGTTTGGGGATTAATTGTTAGAGTAAAGTGAATTAACGTTCTGGGTTTCTTACTGTATGGGAATTCTTTCATGGGAAATTATTTTTTCGTGGGTTTTTTCTGTAAGGGGTGTCCTTTTGTGGGACTTGGGAAATTTTGCATTTGTGATCAGCCAAGAATAAGTTAACGGATTTATTTATAAAGAAAAACACTACAAAAAAAGGAGAGGAAATAGTGATCAGAGATTCTTTAGGCCAGCCTACGGTTGTGTAGGGCGCATAGATTCGGTTTGCGGTTTGAAGGATTTTGTTTAAATTCAGAATAGCCATACGTCGATGGCTGGCTTGAGTTCTCGGACCCCACAGGTTCATTGTTTTAATTGTAATATGCAGGGACACATTAAGAGATTTTCCCGTGTTAAATATTGTGGCAGTTGTAAGAGTTATGGTCATCCTTGGCAGTCCTGTCCATCTCGGAGGCAGTATAATGGTAGGCCCGCATTTCAGAATTTTGGTAGCTCAGATAAGAAAGTTCCTCACGCGAACTTTTCGGGGGGATCTTGTAATCGTCGGACATTGTCTAAAGACCGATCAGTTGCAAAGGAAAACTGGATGGGCATTTCTTGGAATATAGGACTTCTGTGGGAACCCTCAGGCTCAAAGCCGATAGTGTATGGGTCTGAGTAGGGGATAAGTTTCACTTATATTCATTATATCTATTTTTTCAGCTTGGGTTAGTTCTTCTGAGAACTCTATTTTTCTTTTTGAGTTACTCGAAACTAAACCCTGCGCATTCATCACTATGATGGGTTGCGTGTTATCCCCATTATCTAATATGGGTAATAATAAGGATTTTTCCATGTCTCTTTCCTTTTCTGGTATGTTGTTCTTTTCTTCATTTCCATAACTTCGGACATTAAAAAATCCAACTTTTCCAATATAGTTGATTTTCCATCTTCATAATTATTCATTTTGTGTTTGTACCTGCATCTATCTCCATATCTGCACCATACCTTTGCATCGTAGATACATTGCTTCGTTGCACTGTACCTGGGTGCTGATGCCTCATATCGTGATGCTGACATTTCATAACGTGGTGCTGGCTTGGTTTTTTCCTTCGTCTCATACTCTTTATTCCTTTCTTTATTTGTTTCATTTTTACTTTGATTTTTTATATGTATTTGATTTTGATTTTCGTTCTTCATGGCTACAGGATGCATATACCAGCACTTTTTGTTGAATCTGCACCCTTTTCCATCTCTCAAGTTTCTCCATATTTTTGGATGTAGATCGCTGCATTCAGCCTCATAGCCATCTAGATATGCACATTTGCCATAAATCTCATAGTTGTGATATATCTTGGGATGTCCATAGTGACATCTTTCATCGAATCTACAGTTCCTCTTTTCAAAAGAGTGCAGGCTGTCTTTCTTTTCTTTTTTTTTTCTTGCTCTTCCCCGTCAGTATGTATATCCGGGTACACCCTCTTTGGGATTTTATTTTTGGTTGTCAATTCATAGTTTATTTCTTCGTATATGTATGCTGGGAAGCGACTTGTTGGAGCCTTGCAGTGTTTCCATTCGCGCTTTTAACCGCCAGTCTAAAAAGTCTTAGATTGCTTCCCATAGGGTTCTCGTAAGACTTTTAGACACAAGCAGTTCTTCTTTGGAGGAGTGGTAGAGCTTTCGACTGGCACGCTGTTGGCCCAGCGTTCGACTCTCCGAGCCGCGAAAGAAGAATTAGAGGAATTTATTTCTGGTGATAGAAATTCATTTCTCGTCATAATGTGGTTCGGATTCCACAATAAGCTGTAGGTCCCGTTGCTAGGTAACCAGTAGGTTCTTAGCCACGTAAAAATAAGTCTAATCCTTCGGGCCAGCCCTAGGAGAGCTGTTAACCAGCTCAGTGGTCTGGTTAAACTAAGATATACTTAACTTTTAACTTGTGATGAAGATAGGAACTTGCTACAAAGAGACCTAAACAAAATATATAAATGGGCAGAGGTAAACAGGATGGTATTTAACTCTCATAAATTTTGAATCAATAAACTATGGTGATAAAGAAGGAATGCTATATGCATATAGAGGACCTAATAACGAGACAATCACAAATAAGGAAGCAGTTAAAGACCTTGGTGTGATGTTGAATAGGAATATGTTATGCAATGATCAAATAGCAATACTATTGGCAAAATGCAAAGCAAAAATGGGAATGTTGTTCCGACACTTCAAAACAAGAAAAGCCAAACATGATTATCCTTTATAAAACATATGTACGTAGTCCACTTGAATATTGCAATATAATATGGTACCCACACTACCAAAAGGATATTGCACAAATAGAGAGTGTACAAAGGTCCTTTACAGCTAGAATAGAAGAAGTTAAGGACCTTGACTACTGGGAAAGACTACAATTCTTAAATTTATATAGTCTTGAAACGAGAAGAGAACGCTACATGATAATACAGGCATGGAAACAGATAGAAGGAATTACCGAAAACATCATGGAGCTAAAAATATCAGAAAGAGCAAGCAGAGGTAGATTACTAAGGAAAACTAAGGAGAGCATACAGGACATTAATCCACCACGCACCAGCATCGATAATACAGCATCTATTCAATGCGCTACCAGCTCATCTAAGGAACATATCAGGAGTGAGCGCAGATGTGTTTAAGAATAAGCTCGACAAATATCTAAGATGCATCCCACCCAGAACGTCCAAGATTGGAAGATGCAAAATATACCGAAAGATGCATTAGCAATTCTCTGGTAGACATCAGAGGTGCCTCACACTGAGGGACCTAGGGCAACCAGAACTAACTGTAAGGTCTGTTAGGTCTGTAAGGTAAGCTAAGGGCGTCATCTATAGCTTTCAATGCTGTATTCTCACATAAGAGTACTGTTTCCTTTTGAGGTGTCTCCTTGTCTGGCAAAGGTGGTATCAGGTGCCATTCTGTTTTAGGGAATACTGCCCTGTCTCTAAACTCCACATGTACAACTTCTATCATGGTTTTTCTCTCATTTATCAGATACTTAACATCGGGAGAGAAAATACACATTGAAGTTGTTCACCAGAATATTGGAGCCCCTGTTATGCTTTGATCTGAAGCTTTGTAGTCTGAACCGGCCATTTAGTTGGTTCCAGTTGGAATTCAAGCCTTGGACTTTGTTTGGTCAGAATTTGTTTCCACTCTCCCTTTTCGGTTGCAGGATACAGTACTTTTGCACTCTGGAGTGTACATCACTCCCTTGTTTTCTTTAATCTCCTGTTCAGAATCATGCAATATGTCCATTATATATTACCGTTCTGTAGTAAGGGCGTCTTTGATATTACTCATAACTTCCTTACGGAACTAACCAAATGCTGCAAACTGTGTATACCTTTTGGGGAAACTTGCATAATCTGACCGAGCATCCACAGCTGAACTGTGACTGCCTGTTATCCAGGGGGCAAAAGTCCTGGATGAGTTACTATACCCTTCCAAAAATGTAGTACAGGTAATTTCAATTGGGGTTAAGTGAATCCTTGTATCTCTTTTGGGGGAAGGATCTTAATCAGCTTCTGAAAGCTGCATGGAAGATTGAATTCCTTCTGGAAAGTTTCTCCCATGGTTAGCTGAAGGTTGTGTCCCTGATCCTTCTGGGTTCAGCAAGGTCATGTCGGTAGCAATGTCAACTTCGTTTGTAAGAAAATCACCTCCAAGAGGAACTTACTCTATAGAGGGATGAATAAATTTGTATGTATTTAGCATTTCCCAACGTTTTGTAAGAGAGAGAGAGAGAGAGAGAGAGAGAGAGAGCAAGTGTAATGGTCGTTGGTGAGTGCTTCGGTTGTTGGAAGAGGGATGAGGTCGTTAGTTTGTTTACGGCGCTGTCTGTCTGTGGAATATGTGAAGGATTTTTCGGTTTTGGAGGCAGTTTTGAGTCAGAGCTAGTGCCGGTCAGTCGTTTTTTTGGTCTTAAACAGTTTGTTTGTGTGCTGATTCAGAGTTGTTGTTTTTCCTTGTTAGTGTGCTGTTCTTGTTGCTGTATGTTCGTGAGTCGTGTGGTTTTCTGTTTTGGTTGGGTTTGTGTGGTTTTGTGCGCTGTGTTGGCGACCGTGGACGCCTTACTCCATCTTCCAGCAACAGAGGACCAGGGTGAGTATTGTGTACTGTTTTTTTGTGGTTTTGAATTCCGCCACATAATATTTGGCGCCCAACGTGGGGCAGCTGGTGGGGCAGCTGCAATTGAGATTAGTGGCTAGTAGTGTGACTGGAGGGAATGGAAGAGGAACTGGGGAGGTTGAGAGAGGAGTTGCAGCTGGCAAGAGAGGAGAATGAGAGGCTGAGGGGTGAGAATGAGGAGTTGAGGAGTCAGTTGGAGGAGATGGGGGGAATGCTAAGGAGTGCGAAAGAAGAAATGAAAGGGGAGATGAAAGAGTCAGAAGAGAGAATGGAAGAGAGGGTGGATAAAAGTTGGAGGAATGATGAAAGGTGTGGAAGAAATGGTGAAAGGTATGTTCAAGGGTGTTTTTGGAGAAGGGGCTGTTGGAGGCAGGTTCTCTGGAACGTGTGAAGGGGCAAGAGAGAAAGAAAAGGAGGAAGAAGTGAATAGAAGCGTGAGTGATGAAAGTGATATGGGAATAGGAAGTAAGAAACGAGAGAATGAGAGGCAGGGTAAGGAAAAGGGAATGAAAAGCAAGGGAAGGAACAGAGGGAAAGTAAGGATAAGTCAGGGAAGAAAAAGGAAGAAGGGAAAGGGAAAGGAAACTGGTAAGAAGGGTAAGGAAGTAGAAAAGGCAGGAAAGAAGGGAGAGGGTGAAGGCAGTAGTGATAGTGAGGTGGATGGAGGTGAGTGGATAAAAGTGGATAAAAAGAGGGGGAAGAAGAGTGTAATGAGTAAGATGAATGTAAGTGCGAAGTGGACTCTTTGTATTCGGAAGAGGGTATGAAAGGACAAAGTGAAAGTAGCGAAAGTGGGAGTGAAAGTGAGAAAGAAGTGAGAAAGGCTATGTATGTGAGGGAGGTACCCGGTGTGAAAGGTATAATGAGTATGGAAGTAGGGATGTGCATAATTTCTTTAGGGAGTATGAAAGGTTTTGTCAGGATAAGTATGGGGAGAGTAAGAGAGTGTGGGCACGAGAATTAGGAGAATATTTGACTGGGTTTTTGCTTGATATGTATAGGGTTATTATGAGTGTAGGAGATGTTGAGTATGACAAGGTGAAAGCTAGACTAGTTGAGCAAGCGGGCGTATGAAAGCGAGTGTTAAGTATAAGAGGAAGAATGAATTTGATGAGGCAAGAATGAAAGCTGGGAAACCTTGTCACTGTATGCTTGTAGGCTGGAGACGTTGGCAAGGGAGAAGTTTGGGGATGATGGGATAGATGAATGTAAGGAGTTAGTACAGAAGTTGTTAGGGACAGTGCCAGATGGAGTTAGAGAATTTGTGAACTTGAAGCGGAAGGAGAAGAAAAGATGGACGAATGAATGGTTGACTTGGGGAGAAATTTTGGAAATTGTAGAAGATTATGAGCTTGACAGGGTTATAAAAGAGAGCAGAAGTGTAAGTGTAAGGGCTGGGGTAGATGAGAGAGTGCCAGAGTTTGGAAGCTTTAGGGATGCAGTGTTGAGGGGCCCAATGAGAATGGCCGATAGTGTAATAGATAGGAGTGTAAGAGCAAGTAATGGGGAGGTGCCAGTGAGGATGAATGGTGGGTTTGTAAAGGGAACAACGGGTTGGACGGGTTAGGGATAGTAGTGTACAAAGGGAAGGTCGATGAGTGGAAGTCGAGCGAAGTGTTTTAGATGTGGAAAGGAAGGACATACAAAGAATGAGTGTAGGTGGGCTTTAGGAGCGTGTTTCTCGTGTGGGCAATCGGGACATTTGGTAAGGGAGTGTACGAAAGATAGGGGGTTAAATGCTACAGGTGCGGACAGGTGGGTCATATTGCTAATGGTTGTAGGGGTACCAGTGAATGTAATATGTGGCAACTGTGGTAAGAATGGGCATTATGCGAGAATGTGTTCAGAACCGAGAGCGAAGTGTGACGAATGTGGAATGGAAGGGCATGTATCAAGTGTATGTAGACGAAAGAGGGTGACTATGACAGCGAATTCGGGAAACTGAGTGTGAAGGGGGTTCAAATGGGTGGATCCTCCAGGATGCAAGCGGCGGTGCGTGATGCATGTACGTGAGGGGTTGTTGCATGAGGGGGGCTTTGCTGGAAAGACTGACGAGTGCATGAAGCAATTTGTTTGATAGAGTATGGTAGAAAACGTAAGAAAGGGAAGAACGTAAGTGAAAGGAATGATCGTAAGTTGTGTGATAGGGGTGTGAGTGCCAAAGTGAAAATGAGTGATAAAGCGTGTAATACGGATGAATGGGATGGTATGAATAGAACGTATAGCATATGCGGGTTTGATATAACCGAGTTGACTGAACGTGTAGGGGTAAGTGAACGGTTGGAGGTGAGCGAAAGTGTAAGAGTAAGAGAGCGTAGCAGTGATAGACGAGTGATTGAAAGCATGAATGAATCGTTGCAAGAATTGGAAAGGTCAATGAGCGAATGGGATGGGTTAGTTGAAGAATTGGGGGAGGTATTTGGGAACGAGTTAGAGGGTATAGATGAGATTGTGGATGAAATTGAGAGTGGTAATAGTGAAGAAGATAGCGTGAATCTGAGAGAGAATGGAGGAGAAAATGTAAATCTGAATGTTGCTGGAAGAGAGAGCGAGTCTGAGAGAATGATTGCGCGAACGCGTTCTAAAGGACCTGCTGGTGAGCATCCATGGGTGTTACGTAAGGCGATTTGAATGCAGTGTGAAAGGTGTTGGTTGGGAAATGCTAAAAGGGGGAGAATTATAGAGGGATGAATAAATTTGTTTGTATTTAGCATTTCCCAACGTTTTGAGAGAGAGAGAGAGAGAGAGAGAGAGAGAGAGAGAGAGAGAGAGAGAGAGAGTAATGGTCGTTGGTGAGTGCTTCGGTTGTTGGAAGAGGGATGAGGTCGTTAGTTTGTTTACGGCGCTGTCTGTCTGTGGAATATGTGAAGGATTTTTCGGTTTTGGAGGCAGTTTTGAGTCAGAGCTAGTGCCGGTCAGTCGTTTTTTTGGTCTTAAACAGTTTGTTTGTGTGCTGATTCAGAGTTGTTGTTTTTCCTTGTTAGTGTGCTGTTCTTGTTGCTGTATGTTCGTGAGTCGTGTGGTTTTCTGTTTTGGTTGGGTTTGTGTGGTTTTGTGTGCTGTGTTGGCGACCGTGGACGCCTTACTCCATCTTCCAGCAACCGAGGACCAGGGTGAGTGTTGTGTACTGTTTTTTTGTGGTTTTGAATTCCGCCACAACTCTATTTCCTCTGCAGGGTTAACCTGGGAGGTACTGAGGACTGATGTTACTGTGTTTTGGTCCAAATATAGATCTTCTGAGAAGGGGTTAAATATTTGCTGCTCGAGTTCTACCGGAAAGATATAACCTCCCCTTCCTCCCCATTGCTGAACCCTAGGAAGCATCGTGACAGCTTAAAACGAGCTGTTTCATCCTTAAAACTTGCTGCCTGGAGCACACTACAAATTTCGCACATACCTGGCGTCCAAGCAAATTTGTCTAGTTTTTTACAAGGACTGTGTTCATGGCATGTGGTATGGGCTGTACCCACTGGTAAAAAGCGAACCGAGCAATTTGCTACAGAACACTTGCGCTGAGGGTCCTACATAATAGCAGCCCTGTAGTGAAAGAACCAAGTTGTTGCTAGAAACAAAACAGCATAAGTTGTTTTTAATATGGGGCACTTTTGAATGCATCACAAATTTCTTGAACTAATGAGTTATTGAACTCAGTGCCATTATCAGATATAATGAGCTGTGGGGCAGAATACCTTCAAAATATCTTATCAAAGACAGTGACTGCACACTCTTTAGCTCCTTTACTAGTTAATGGTATCAACTCTGTATATAGTGAGTGAGTCAATACACACTAATACATTTCTATTCCCTTTACTCGTGGTGTGAAGATTAGTGATAAGATCTATGGCTACTCTTTCAAATGGAGTCTGTGGGATAGGATATTTCCCTAGAGGTATTTCTTTATCTGTTCTTCCCTTGTAATTGTTGCAAGTATTGCAGCTCTTCACGTAATTACTAACATCCTTGTAAATTCCTTTCCAATGAAAAGATCTCTCAACTAGTCTAACTGTCTCATCCCTTCCTGGGTGAGCTCTCATGTCATCATCATGCATTAACTCAATGACTTTATTTCTTAGGCTCTTTGGTACTATTCTTTTATGGAGCACTCCTAGTAATTGATCAAATGGGTCACACTCATGACACATCCAAACTAGTACGTCGTCTATGACGTTTACCATCCAATTCTGTTACTTAATTCTGCTCGTTCCTTTTGTCTAAATTCTCTTTTATTCTCTACAAAACTGAAGATCTTTAAATCTTCATCACTTTTTTGCTTACTTATGAAATTTTGTCTGGAAAGTTCTTCTGTGTAATGCATGGTAACCACATTGCTTATGAATTCGACCTGTTCTGCTTCGTGACCTATCACGTTCATACTATCACCTTGTGTACTATGCCTTGATAAGGCGTCTGCCACTTTATTGGCCTTCCCTGGAGCATATTTCAACTCTATGTCATAGTCTTGGGCTGTCATAAACCAACGAGCTCTACATCTGGAAAAATTCGGATTCTTAAGCATTTCTACAGCAGCTGAATGATCAGTGAAAACAGTTATCCTATACCCAAATATGATATACCTGATGTGCTTTAAAGCATCTATTATAGCTAAAGACTCTAGGTCTGTTGCTGAGTAGTTTTTACTTCTGTGGGCTTTAGCTTTCTATTGTAATACGTTCTCGCATTATATTTGTTATTATGTCTTTGCATTAAGCATACTCCTATACCAGTGCAACGTGCATCTGTAGCTAAAGAGAATTCTTTACTGAAGTCTGGGAAACTAAGTACGGGAGAATGAGTTAACCTTTCCTTTGGTTCATCAAATGCTTCTTGTTGCCTTGTTTTCCATATGAATGACACGTTCCTTTAATAACTCCGTCAGCGGAGCAGATACACTGTAGTTGTAAAATTCTTTAAGTACTTGCGGTAAAAACCCACTAATCCCAAAAATGACTTCACATCCTTCTTACACTGAGGTGTAGGATACTCTTTGATTGATTTAATCTTTAAGTCATTTACTTCCACACCCTTTTCACTTAGTGTGTCCCAGGTGGTCTATTTTACTTCTGAGGAAATTGCACTTCTTTAACTTAATTTAAGATTCGTCTTCCTCAGTCTCTTTAGTACTTCTCTTACCAGTTTTATGCGTTCTTCAATTGTATCTGTTGCTATTATCAAATCGTCTATATAGCAATGTACATCCTTGCCTAATAAATCACCTAAAATCTTATCCATTAATCTCACAAAGGTTACTGGGCTTGACTTCAGACCAAAACGCATTCTCACATATTGATATCTACCATTGCTTGTACTAAAGGCACTTAATGGTTTACTTTCCTCGTCCAAAGGAATTTGTAAAAATCCTTGCAACAAATCTATTGTGGTAAAGTATTTCTTGGATCTGATCGTTGTGATAAGATCTCTCATAAACGGCATTGGATAAGGATCATTTTCGGTTATCTTGTTTAACCTTCTGAAATCTACCACTACTCTGTAGGTTTTATTCTTTTTTGGAACTAGCAAAAGTGGGAAGGACCATGGAAATTTTGATGGTTCTATTATTCCTTGCTTATCCATTTTTTGAACATTTCTCTTTCAATGATCTCCTTCTGGGAATGGGCTACTGTATAGGCTGGTATGCAGATTAGGTTTGTGTTTGGTGAAATTTCTATTCTATGCGTTATTTCACCTGTATTACCCAGTGTATCGCTATCCATAGCGACTATGTCTGTATTCACTTAGCAAATCTATGAGTTTCTCTCTAGCACAGTCTTCCTTAATATCTTTCAAGTGAGACCTATCTTAGCTCTTCTCAGTTTCATGTCCTGGGATGAATTTTCATTTTCTTTATTAATTGGTGGTACCGTTTCCTTCTCTACAACCTGAATGGGAACGGTGTACAGTCATACCTCGAAATTAAGCGAGGTTAGGTTCCGGAGCCCCTCGTGCAAGGTGAATTTTCGTGTAAGTTTGGCATGGTCTTTAAAAATACTAATAAATGTTTATTTCCAGAGTTTAAGTACTAAATATGACCCTAATCATGCTCCCAAAGTATTAAGCTAACTTTTAAATGAACTAAAGTTAGTGTAATTTTATTTAAAATTTAGCTTATTACCCTTAAAAAAGGAATACAGTAAATGGTTCACATAAAAATTGAGTACTGCACAGTTTCATAATAGTGCATTTACAGTAGGTGCGTACGTATACTAATGTTACCCCTAATTCATGGGATGCCGTTTTCTTTGTCACTTAGAGTAAAAGCCGTTTTCTTTGCGTCACTAGGCAAAACGTCATGTGTCCATACAATATCGAAAACATGTACATAATGTTCGTAGAAGGTAGTACAGTACAGGTAAAATTCAATCAATTTAAAATTATATACTGTACAGGTAATGACGTACAAAGAAATAATAAGTTGTAAAAGTATGTTTGAGTGCTAACTAAGAGAGAGAGAGAGAGAGAGAGAGAGAGAGAGAGAGAGAGAGAGAGAGAGAGAGAGAGAGAGAGAGAGACAGAGACTGTAATAAAGTAACTCTACTGCTTTTGTATCGTATTTATGAGCAAATATATAAATACAAATTTTCCATTCTGATTTTACATCTAAACACACGAAAACTTAAAAATTAAATACACTTTCTACAGGGGTATCATCTTTGAAAAATGCAGTAACTAAGGGTATCACATCTTGTAAAAGTACACCAACTGAACGTGCTGTAATTACATGCACATACAGATTGCACCAGCACTTTTCTCCGAGGTGAACTGAGTAATTTTCAAAGAATGACACTTACACAACTCTTAGTTACATCTCTGATATTACATTAACGAATTCATTTTATCAAATGAGCTCGACAGAACAAACTCATCCTTGTGACAAAGACTTTGCAAATGGACATACTACTTGTATGATATTTATGTACAGAAATCTAAATATACATTTTCCATATCGATTTTACAGTTAAAAGCATGAAAACTTATAAATGTACTTCAAACATTAAACAAGCATTTTCCGTAGGGGTATCATCTTTGAAAAGTGCAGCAACTTTGCAAATGGTTATCACATCTTGTAAAAGTACACTAACTGAATGTGCTGAAATTACCTTTGCATCATATTTATGCATGTACAAAAATAAAAATAATACATTTTCGATACAGATTTCACACATGAAAGCATGAAATGCATTTTCATAGAGATTTTACACATGAAAGCATGAAATGCATTTTTCATACAGATTTTGCACAATAAAACATGAAATGCATTTTTCATACAGATTTTACACAAAAGCATGAAATTCATTTTTCATACAGATTTTTCACATAAAAGAATAAAATGCATTTTTCATACAGATTTTACACATAAAAGCATGAAAACTTGTAAATTACTTCAAAAATTAAACACCCACTTCTTCAGGCCTTCTCGAGAATTTCGTGTGTCTGTGAAAAAATCGCGTATGCCCATTAGTTAGGTTCCAGTGAAAAGTTCGTGTGTGTGTGAATTCGCGCAACTCGAATCGTGTAAGATCGAAGTATTACTGTATACCTCTGCTAAACCTAATTCTGTGCCCTGTGTTAGCCTAACCTTTCTTCCTCTGTTATTTATAAGCTGCAAAGCTATTTTACCCTGCCTGACTTCATGCAGACTATAAGAGTAATATACCCCCTTTACTTGCGCTCCTTCAGTAAGTGTGAGAATTTCCTTCCCTTCAAAAATTGGATTTACTGTACATTCTATCCATGCGCTCTCTCCAGGTTTGTCTTAACTCCCTTTCTAATTTCAAGTAAGTTTCTTGGTTGGATTCTACGTGAGTATTTATCTGTTGAGAGCTCGTGCTGTATACTGAATCTCTTCCCTCTGTCGTGTCTTTCTTTAGAATACTTCTCAATGAAGAGTGCTCTCGAGTCAGGGTTCTTCCTGTTAATTTACATAGAGGTATTCTAGAAATTTCATGACCCCTTTTAACCACTAATTGCTCTCTAGGACATGAAAAATGTGCACAATTTCATGCAGAATACAACAAAAAATAACTCATGGTTGTAGCTTTTATCAGTTTTGAAATATTTTCATATAAATCACCATAAATAGAAAAAATTCGACCTTCGGTCAACTATGACTCGACCGAAATGGTCGAAAAATGCAATTGTAAGCTAAAACTCTTACATTCTAGTAATATTCAATCATTTACCTTCATTCTGCAACAAACGAGAAGTCTCTAGCACAATATTTCGATTTATGGTGAATTTTTGAAAACTTTTTTTATGTCCACATGTTACGAATTCATGCATCATTTTGTGATATTTTCTCTGTGTTGCTTTGATCGTTTTACAATTTTTTATATACCAAAACCATCGCATTTAGTGTACAATACAACGAAAAAAAAAAAAACTCATTAGCTTTAACCATTTTGCTCACAGCGAGATTTGTATACAATTATATATGAAAATTTTTTTTCGCACTGTCATATATTCCAATATTTATATATGATAATGATATTTTTTTTTCATTTCTGATGGTTGCATACTAAACTTCAGGCAATGAGAAAAAGAGGAGCCAAAAATGAACTCTTAATCTTAAAAACTAAGCGAGCTGTGATTTTTTGAAAAAAAACTTTCTTTCCGCTTTGGGGCTAACTCTCAAACCCCGCCGGCATACGGCAGACACGTTTGTAAATAGAGGCTCGGCATTTAAGGGTTAAACAAATGGAAAAAACATATCTAGACATTGTAAGATTACATGATATACAATTTATCTGTAAGAAAAACATTTTAAAATTACATCTTCACAACAAATGACGAATCTGCAAGCAAAACATCAAAATTTTCACAGAGACACATAAACACTTGTAAAATGGTTATATGTATTATAACACCTTACATATATATATATATATATATATATATATATATATATATATATATATATATATATATATATATATATATATATATATATATATATACATATATATATATATATATATATATATATATATATATATATATATATATATATACTGTATATATATTATGTATGCAATATGTATGTGTTATATATAATCTTATGCAGGTAAAATGAAGAGCTTTTTCCTCATTCTGTTCCTCTCTCACACAAAAGTGTGAATATACAAATATATGTATATGGACAGATAGGCAATGCAGAGAAATATATAGATAGATAGATAATATGAATAAGAACTGAAACACATAGATAAAAAATTTACACACATATAAATACATTTACCTTTGTACAATAAGAATTCATATTGCATATATGTATGTATGTATGTATGTATGTATGTATATATATATATATATATATATATATATATATATATATATATATATATATATATATATATATATATATATATATATATATATATATATATACACATATACATACATGTAATATGACTTCTTATTGTGCAAAGATAAATATATTTGTTTAAATTTTTTATCTACTGTATGTGTTTCAGTTCTTATAAATATCTATCCATTTATATATTTCTCTGTACTGTCTCTGTCCATATACTGTACATATATATGTATATATTCACACTTTTTTATGTGGGAGAGGAACAGAATGAGGATAAAATCTCTTTCTTTTATCTGCAATACATAACAGACACATTGCACACACACACACATACAGTATACAGGCAGTCTCCAGTTTACGACGGGGGTTCTGTTCTGACGCCGCGTCGTAAGCCGAAAATCGTCGTAAACCAAAATAATCGTGGAAAATCGTAAGAAAACCTTACTTTTAATCCTTTGAGTATCCTTTGGGTATCTTCAAAATGATGTAACCTGCATTTTTAATGAGTCTTTCATAGAAAAACCCTCCAAAATTTTACCATTATGCTTTTTGGAGCCATATGAGAGAGAGAGAGAGAGAGAGAGAGAGAGAGAGAGAGAGAGAGAGAGAGAGAGAGAGAGAGAGAGAGAGAGAGAGAGAGAGAGAGACCGTTTGCCTCACCGCTTATTTACCAGTAACAGACTTGGAATCTCACAAAACTACAGTGTTCCCCCATTTTCACGTGGGAATAGGTTCCAGAACCTACCGTGGAAATGCAAAATCCTTGGAAAAGCAAAAATCCCCTAAAAATATGCTTATGACTGCCTACCTTGAAAGTTCAAATACCATATGTGTACTTAAAGTATCATCCTACATCAAATATGGCTGAAATTATTATCTTATTACTATGGTATTAATCTTTGAAATTATATCCTTAATATAATTTCAAAGTCATCTTAAACACTAGTACCCTTTTCCAGCCAGAGAGAGAGAGAGAGAGAGAGAGAGAGAGAGAGAGAGAGAGAGAGAGAGAGAGAGAGAGAGAGAGAGAGAGAGAGAATTACCACTACGAATTACATTCAGCCATTCTTGTGCTGGCACGGGCAAGAGAGAGAGAGAGAGAGAGAGAGAGAGAGAGAGAGAGAGAGAGAGAGAGAGAGAGAGAAAACTCTAATCTCTCGAGGAATGTTAATCCATTTCTCTTTACTGCAACTGACGACAACAAAAAAGTTTTTTTTCTTTGTTTTCCATATATGTACTGCTACCTTTACTACGCATTTTTAAAACACTATGAACACACACACACACAAATAGTGAGCATATGTAAGAGACTTAAATTAGCAGTATCTTTTCCCTTTTCCTGGAAGAGAGAGAGAGAGAGAGAGAGAGAGAGAGAGAGAGAGAGAGAGAGAGAGAGAGAGAGAGAGAGAGAGAGAGAGAAATTGATCTTCTACCCTTGGTCAGAAATGTCAAGTAATTGGACATATTTGACAGTTCCACCCTCCCTCTCCCAGCCAAATACCACACCCTGTCTTGCTCTGGGCAAAAGACAGGGTGTGATATTCTTTGTTTAAAACTTGAAATAATTTACTTTAAAAATGCATAAATGTTTCAATTACAGTATATTGCTATTATTATATTTAGTCATTAATCTGAAAATTAGTACTTATTATTAGGTAAGTCATTTAGTTTATCATACCAATGTGGTTAGTCCTCACCATCTCCCAAAAATTTGTTAAAAAATTCTTGTGCCATCATTCTCTCTCTCTCTTATCTAAGAGAGAGAGAGAGAGAGAGAGAGAGAGAGAGAAAAAAATACTACTCACCCTCCTTTTTAGTGTATGCCAAGCCCTTGAGGTACAAGCTTTGTGGTTGGTTAAAATCCCACCCTTCCTGCCAATACCATGTCGTCAAGGAGTGCGAGAAGGGGAGGAGGGGGTTGTTACAAGTTGTTATTGGCTACTTTCAGTCATTCTGGCCAATAGCATATCGTCATGGAGAGAGGGGGTTGCTACGAGCTCTGTTACTGGCTACTTCTAATCCCTCGAGCCGATATCATGTCGTCATGAAGCCTACGTCAAAGTAATACAAAAATTGTAACGCAACCGACGATGGAATTTTAGTATATTCTATATTTATATACAGTAATCCATATTTCTTTGAATGATATATGCAGTACAGAGAGAGAGAGAGAGAGAGAGAATGGGCAGTTGGCCTTACTTAAATCTCAAAAGTGAAATTATTCGTGGATTATTTGGGGAGGGAGGGAGAGATGTGGGTAGGTTGCTGGTTACTGATTTTACATGGGTTTAAAGTTGTCGCCCACTGGGACAATTTGTCTTGTTGCCAATCACAGTCAACATGCTAATATTAATTGGTCTGTCTTAAGGAGCCAGGGCTCCTTTGAGGATGAAAAGCAGCTATATTATACAAAATCCTTGTTACTGTGGTATACACTGATGAAGGAAGTGCCAGTCGTCTTTGGATAATTAAAAATTGTGGTATACACTGATGAAGGAAGTGCCAATGGTCTTTGGATAGTTAAAAATTGTGGTATACACTGATGAAGGAAGTGCCAATGGTCTTTGGATAGTTAAAAATTAAGGAATTTTTCTTGCAGAAATATGACATTCACACAACTTCATGTGAGCAAAAGTTGCTGGAGGTAGTCTCTTCAGTGTCTCTGGATTCTACGGATTTAAAAATACACTTAAATCCTTTCTTATTTTATCAGTTTCTGTTCTCATTACTTTCCTCTCTTATACATTTAATTGTTCCATTACTTTTGCTTGGAAATTTACTATATTACTTATATATCTCCAATATACCACTGGGAGATAAAAAAATTAAGTACAGTAATTTGTATACTGTATATCAAAAAGTAATAAATGCTGCACATATCTAACAATAAAGCTCATCCACAAAGATCAAAGTCAACAGAACTGGTTAATGAAAAACACCAGCACATTAACCATTAAACGCCTACTGGACGTATCATACGTCGACTAAAATTGTCTGTTGGGTGCCAAGTGGACGTACCGTACGTCGACTACAAAAAATTTCAACCTTCAGTCAACTTTGACTCGACCAAAATGGTCGAAAAACGCAATTGTAAGCTAAAACTCTTACATTCTAGTAATATTCAATCATGTACCTTCATTTTGCAACAAATTGGAAGTCTCTAGCACAATATTTCGATTTATGGTGAATTTTTGGAAAAAAAACTTTTTTCTTACGCCAGCGCGGTAACTCGGCCGAAAATTTCAGAAATTCTTTCGTCATTTTGTCGTAATTTTTGCACTGTTCTATATTAGCCGTTACATAAAGTTTTATATATGAAAATGTGTGCAATTTCATGTACAATACAACAGAAAATAACTCATGGTTGTAGCTTTTATCAGTTTTGACATTTTTTCATATAAATCACGATAACTGCCAAAATTTCAACCTTCGGTCAACTTTGACTCGACCGAAATGGTCAAAAAATGCAATTGTAAGCTAAAACTCTTACATTCTAGTAATATTCAATCATTTACCTTCATTTTGCAACAAATTGGAAGTCTCTAGCACAATATTTCGATTTATGGTGACTTTTTGAAAAAAACTTTTTCCTTACGTCCGCGTCAGAAATTCTTTCGTCACGTTGTCGTAATGTTTGCACTGTTTTATATTAGTCGTTACATAAAGTTTTATATATGGAAATGTGCGCAATTTCATGTAGAATACAACAGAAAATAACTCATGGTTGTAGCTTTTATCAATTTTGAAATATTTTCATATAAATCACGATAACTGCCAAAATTTCAACCTTCGGTCAACTTTAACTCAACCGAAATGGTAAAAAAACGCAATTATAAGCTAAAACTCTTACATTCTAGTAATATTCAATCATGTACCTTCATTTTGCAACAAACTGGAAGTCTCTAGCACAATATTTCGATTTATGGTGAATTTCTGAAAAAAAAAAGTTTTTCCTTACATCTGCGCGCGGTAACTCGGCCGAACATCTCAGAAATTCTTTCATCATGTTGTCATAATGTTTGCATCGTTTTACATTAGTCGTTACATAAAGTTTTATATATGAAAATCTGCGCAATTTCATGTAGAATACAACAGAAGATAGCTCATGGTTGTAGCTTTTATCAGTTTTGAAATATTCTCACATAAATCACGATAACTGCCAAAATTTCAACCTTCGGTCAACTTTAACTCGACCGAAATGGTAAAAAAACGCAATTGTAAGCTAAAAACTTACATTCTAGTAATATTCAATCATTTACCTTCATTTTGCAATAAATTGGAAGTCTCTAGCACAATATTTTGATTTATGGTGAATTTTTGAAAAAAACATTTTCCTTACGTCTGCGCGGTAACTCGGCCGAACATCTCAGAAATTCTTTCATCTCGTTGTCGTAATATTTGCACCGTTTTATATTAGTTGTTACATAAAGTTTTATATATGAAAATGTGCGCAATTTCATGTACAATACAACAAAAAATAACTCATGGTTGTAGCTTTTATCAGTTTTGAAATATTTTCATATAAATCACGATAAATAGAAAAAATTCGACTTTCGGTCAACTTTAACTTGACCGAAATGGTCGAAAACTGCAATTGTAAGCTAAAACACTTACAGTCTAGTAATATTCAATCAATTAGCTTCATTTTTCAACAAACGGGAAGTCTCTAGCACAATATTTCGATTTATGGTGAATTTTTGAAAAAAACATTTTTTTACGTCCAGCGCGTTCAAATTCATGCATCATTTTGTGATAATATTTTATCTGTGTTGCTTTGATCATTTTACAATTTGTTATATACCAAAATCATCGCAATTTAGTGTACAATACAATTAAAAAAATTAACTCATTAGCTTTAACCGTTGTGCTTACAGCGCGATTTGTATACAATTATGTTTTTTTTTGCTGTCATATATTCCAATATTTATATATGATAATGATATTTTTTTCATTTCTGATGGTTGCATACTAAACTTCAGGCAATGACAAAACAAAGGAGCCACAAATGAACTCTTAATCTTAAAAACTAAGCGTGCTGTGATTTTTAAAAAAAAACTTTTTCCGCTTCGGCGCTAACACATCGAACGCCGCCGGCATACGGGAGACGTTTTTGTAAATAGAGGCTCGGCATTTAAGGGTTAAGCTACAGCATTAAGCTAAGCTACCCTTTCCATGTTTTACAACACCAATTTTCTGTAGTAAGGGCACTGTAAAATGAGCTGCTGTGTTTCTGATACCAATTCTACTCATATGTCTATTGAGTGAAGTTGATACAGACTGTTAGTGGAAGTGTATTGTACTACTATACATCAACTAATACCAAAGATCTGACAACAGCATGATTTTCATTCAGTTTTCCTCATTTACTGTGCTATGTTTGCTTATCAAAAAAGATAAAAGCTTGAATGACTTTGTAGGGTGTAGGCCTCAAAAGAATAAGTTTGGTAGGTAATGCTGTCTTGTGATTACTTTGCAAAAATAACATGCATACCTTCACATAGCTGATCAATGTACACCTAGCTTTAACTCTTGGAAAGTTACAGAAATATAGCTTGGAGTGTTTAACCCTTAGTGGACGGATTGAGCTTCAGTGTGAAGTAAAACAGGTTTGGGGAGGTGGACAGATTGAGCTTCAGTGTGAACCACAATTACGCACCACTGTTATGGTAATAATGATTCGAAACAAAGGTACCAATACTTCTATATGCTATAAATTCACTAATGGCAACTTTTATACAGACGTGAGAGTTAGGCCAGTATCAGTAATGCTTGTGACTTCAAGGGGGAAGGTGCTGCATCTCTCTCTCTCTCATGAGTCTTTTTGTAAATTTGCTTGTAAATATGCAAGGGGGTTGCTGTTTTTTGTTTTTGTCTTTTACGATAGTATGCCGGTTGTAAATGTAATTTTACAACGAAAATTGCAAAGAAATATCAGAAAATGCATGTAAAAGTAAAAAAAAATTTACTAAATCTTCCTTCTCATAAATTTACGTGAATATTTTACAAAAAATATGCAAAAAATTTGTTACTGCTTCTATTTCTTATGTTTTGATATTGTGTGAGCAGTAATAATAATTTTACAAAATACAAAAACTTATTTATTAGAACAAACATATATAAGTTGGTAAAATTTACGACTGTCTTGTAAATGAGGCACCACAAGGGGTTGTAAATGGTCATTTTCAACTTCTCGTGGAAGGTAGGGAAAATTTTTTAGAATTTCTTTATTTATACAGTGTGAATATACGTGTCATTCTCTTTCCATTGATGTGATTTTTTATTTTGCCGACTTCAAAGTTTCCCCGGTCTGGGGTGCTGCACATTGATAAATTATGCCGTCCCTAAAGGGTTAAGCAACTGAACTGCAGATTTTTCTACTGAATGTTCACATTTGTTTCAAATGGATCTGCAGCAGTTGATAAGGATACAGTTTCCATAAATGACAGAATGAAACCTGCTCCCTCATTGTGCTTCCTTTACACTGTAGGTTTTATTCATTACTGTATTATGGTAACAATATATTATGTTCTTAACAAAATGGAAAAAAAAAAAAATATTCACAAATTATTTTTGCACCTTAAAAAAAAGTATAATTTCCCTTTCCAATGGTGTACCTATTATTGCTATCTATGCCTATTATTCCACATAAAAGCATAAGGGTATATAAGCAAAAATATGGGGGAAAATTTTATGATTTTCTGTTAGGAACAGGTTTAGTAATACTGTAATCCTATCTGATGTCTAAATGCTTACCAGATTAATAAATCTGGAGAGGGGGGCATAGTCCTGTCATTTCCAAAGTATCCTAATCATCAGCATCATCATCAAAATCAGTAATGATCTCATCTGATATGATCCCATACACAAGATCACCACTGTCTACCTCAAGCCAGCCATAAACATGACTCTTAACATTATTTATGAACTTCCTTATGCATTGTTGGAAGTCTGTAACCAACCCCACCCCCCCCAAAAAAAAACCCTTGAAATTCAACTTTAATCTCTCCAGCATTCCGTCTATGCCAACAATGTCCCAAAGTAAACATTCAGATGCCATTCCAAGTGCTAGACCAGTTGTAGATCATCCACTTGCCAGAATAGTTCTGAAGATGCTAGTCTGTTCCCTAGACATATCTAAGGACTTGCCATGCTCCTCCTTGTTCTTATACAAGACTCACTACATTTTCAGAATTCACAACGATGCCCTTGTCCTTTGGTGGATAGACCAACTCAAACTCAGCTGGGAGTGATGCATGATGATTTGCTGAAGAGCAAAATAGTCTTTACCTTATCTCAAGGAATACCAAGCAACACCATTTGATAATAGATGACTTCCTTGCAGAAATAATTGTGAAACCAGTCTTTAATGATAATGGCTATGAAACAAGCTTCTCTAAATGGCACTAAATCAGATGCTTATCCATTATATGAGTGGTTATTATGAGTGTCTACACTGCTGGTTTTACCCTATGGACACCCAAGGGGTTTGCAAAACACACAACAGCCACATCTTGCTTGTTAACCTCCTGACCAAGCAACTTCTCTAACTTATAACCCTGGGTATTAGTGAACACAGAGTGGTAAAACAAAGTGTCATAAGTACTACAGATTTGATATCTGACAAGTGCATGACTGGTGACTAAATCTTTCCACTTCTTACAAAATCTGTTGAAACCTTGCTTTGCAATGTTCATAGATTTACTAGCCTATACCAAAGTTTGAACCAGAAGAGCCAAATTTCAGAAGCTTTGAACTCAAAAGTGCCTGACAGCCAGATGAATTTCTCAGTGGTCATCTTCAGCTTGGTCCCACAAACCAGCACACCAGCCAAAAGTTGCTTATGGTACAAATGAGAGGACTGTTCAAGCAAGCTGCTCCCTGCCTGGGCTGAGACATCACTTTCATCTCCACCTTCTTACTTGCACAAACAAATTAACAATACTGTGCAAAAACTGAATGCATCAAAACTGACGACTTCAAATATGTACTGTGTACAGTAGTGCAGTGCAAAGCTGTGCCTTAAAAGATACCAATACTAAATGGCAACTAGCAAAATGTATGTTATATATGTATCTATATGGAAGCATACATTTACTTTCTGATGGGATTAACCAACATATAAAAAAGGTTTAATGCAATATAAAATAAACATTGCCCTAAATATAGCATTTTCCTGCTCTTTGCAGTAACTTCATTCCTTACTTTTAAATTTTATTGAATAAAAAGTCACTTGTACTAAGGAAAATGATATAACAAGAAAAAACAACACATCAACCATGTAACTGTAGCCGGTGGAACTAAAAGGTGAAGTAAAAGAGTACCACATTTTCTTCAAAAAATTCTAGTCATACTGTACACTACTCACTTTTATTTTAAGCTCAATAGCATCAAAATCACTTTAGATATTCTTATATATATTATACATGAAAAAATTTACCAGCCTCATTGTCATTTCATACATTATGCAGAGCATAATTTCTTTTTTCTTTAACCTGCAGTCTAGAAGATAAAAATCTATTTGAAAAGCTTTATGCCAAAAATATGAGCACCTTGAAGCTTGTAGCATTTTTTCTACTCTTTCAAATGCTTTAGTGTACATTACTCTGTCTTTATGTAGATTAAAAACATGGTCAAAATACACAAAATTACTGCATAAGACATAATAAAATTACAAAGTTCATTACTTTTAACTATACCTGGTGTAACTGCAACTGAAGTGAAACAATGCCATGTTTTCTTAACTGAATTTTACTAATTCAGTACTGGATTCAATTTGCAATGTATATTACTGTGTGCAAAACTGTTAAAGCCAAGAAGAAATGCACACCCCTCACATCCACAAAATAAGGGGATAGAAAGCACAGCTGTTGGTACTCGTTCTGTAAATAAATATACGTAATACATCTCAAAAAAAGGCTAATGGGAAGTGATGAAAAAAAGATGCCAGATTTTTTATTGATTACTTACCATTAATATGCTCTGTATAAAATGAGTAAAGACCCATCAAAGCTGACTGATACACATAATCCTGAAAATTCTGCAATAAAGTGCATATAAAAACAATGTTAACACTTTTAAAGAATTTTGACAGGAATTTCTTACTAAAATAACTGATGCCATACATAGCAGTTGAACCCCGTGACATATTTTTTCTAGCTTTTTTGATCTTCATAGCAATAATGATGTCCTTTGGTATATGGCAGCAGTTTGTCCTTTCCCTGCCCCATATTCCACAGTTGTTTTCAGCAAGCTGTACCTGGTACAAACATGACAGCAGAACCATTTTCCCTCTCAATTCCCCAGAAGTCTCCTGGACTTACGGGCTAAGACGTTCCTCCATTGTTTGGCAGGCTGAAGTGCCATCTTATGACCTAAAAACATCAGCCACACACACTTCCACTTCTCTTGGCAAACATGAAACAAGATGTTCAACACACTTTAAACAATTGAGTATAATCACATAGTACATTTAATTCACCACTCAAAACACAATCATTTAGAATAAACAACATAAACGAGTCATCAAAAGTTCCTATGGTAAGCACAGTGCATTACCAAAAGAGATAAGAGCACAGCAGGGAAGGTATTGTCTCTAGGATCACTGGATGCCAACTGATGCCAAGTTATGGGTCTTGAAAGTAGTGCCTTCACTATTATTATTATTAAAGTAGTTTAACCAGACCACTGAGCTGACTTTCAGCTCTCATAGGGCTGGCCCGAAGGATTTGATTAAAATACTAGGTCAAGGCCTGAAGTCAAGCGCTAGGACCCAATAGATCATCCGATACAAAGATGAATGAATTAAAATGAAATTAAAAACTGCACATAAGCACATCCTCTCATACATAAATACATTTACTCAGATTTCCTCACATACACACTAAAACGGAATATTAAAATTTAGAATATAAACTAAACAAAATTTTTAAAATTTTTCTTTTTTGTAAAATTCAAATGTTAAAAGGGTTTTCATGCTTTTATTATTTACTTATTTTTATATTTGTTAATTAAATTGCAGTTCTTCAAGAACATCAAAATTACAATGATTGAAAATGTGAAAGATTCTGACAAAATTTCTTTCACTGATCTATTTCCAAAAGTAGACATTCATTGTCGGTCATACTTTGGACATTCACATGACACATGTCTGACCGTTATTATTACATCATGTAAATGATGCTGTATGCAGTGATTCAGCAATCATCATCATCATCATAAACCTGTTTTTCCCTCAATGGACTTGAATCTAAAATGAGTTCTCTCTGCTCTCTTTTGCACTCTTTTCTCCATGACTTCCTTGGTCTTCCTTCATGTCTACATTGTACTACTTCCATATTGACTGTTTTCTGACCAACTCATCCCTTATCAATACATGTCCAAACCACCTCAATCTTTGATATGTTTATTTCCAGCCTCTTGATACCATCAATTCCTCATCCATAATATAATGATCCCACCATACCCCAGTCTTGAATCGACTCTATTGCCACATTTTTTCCAAATTTCCATTTTCTTTGTCAGTAATTCAATAAGTGCTATAGACCTCATGTACCCATTACATGAAAACTTCTGACTGTATGGATTCAATATACATTTCTGTACAACAAATATCATACAAGAGAAAAACTGCAATTTGATTATACATGCAAGGCCTACTGTATAAATGAAAAACAGTAAACCAAACCATTTTAAATGTAGGGTTATCAGTATGAGAAATAACAAAATAGCTCAACAGAGACCAGGAAATTAACTGTACATCAGAAAAAAAACTTTTAGCATCCTAAAAAATACTCACTTTAAATCCCAGGTATTCAAATATATCTGTTCCTCTGCTCTTCCACTAAAATCGTGACATGCAACAGTTCCATTTACTGACGCAGTGTACACTAAATTGGGTGAGGTACAATCAAACTTCATAGCCTGAATAGAACCATTGGCACCAGTCTGTAAGGACCAAACCCACATGTAAGCAACAATATACAGAAAAAGTGGTTATTGCAAAAATCCTATGGGAACCAGAAAATATACAAAATTTGAACTATTATTTGCCTACATATAGCTAAAAAGGTAGAAGTTATTTTCAATAGCTACCTCACACTTCAACATCAGTTAGCTTATTTATGATTTGATATTTCACTAATTCAAGAATAAGAAATCTCTCTTATTTCACTCTCAAGAATAAGAAGCCTCTCTTATTTCACAAACTCAAGAATAAGAAATCTCTAAAACTGCAACCATATTTAGAAAAGCAAAATTCTACCAGCCCAAAGGCCCCTAATACAACAAATAAGATAAATAACAATACGTATCATAAATAACACAGTAAAATAAATTAGACATAAAACAAATAAAACTTTGAAGTAAGACTCATGAAAGCTACTAAGCAATAAAGCATTTGTGCCATGTTTGAAATCTGGAAGTCCTGGTGATTCAGCTATATGATTAAGGCAGGAATCAAAACTTCTGAAAAATTTTGAGGTATTGAGCATTATAGAAGACAAAGCAACTGTTAGAATTAACTGCACATCAATTACAACTGTAGTGGATGGTAAAATGTGGACAGATCTGAATTTAAAGGATAATACAAATTCTGAAATATCTTACACAGCATGCACAATGAGATATGATCTGGGTTAAGGAATTTAATAAATCTCAAGTTTTTGGCAAACAGTGGAAGATGTGAGTCAGCTTCTGAAGACCAATTTGTTGGGAGAACAAAACTCAAAACATGGATGAATAAAGCAATTAAAACATTTCCTCAGGAGAGACAGGTCTACATACATCTTGAAAGATTTTTGCAGCATACAGATTTTTTTTTTTTTTTGCAACTGATGAATATAGAATGGACATCTTAATCAAAAGCGATTTGTAATAATTTGTAATTAAGGATAACTAAAATTTTAAATGAGGTATATTTACTTAAATTTTAAATCTAAATTAAATTCCAGTTCTACTCTCTTCCACTGGGCTTTTACTCTTTCGTCTAACTAGCTGGCTTTTCGTGAGAAATTTCCAACCTTCTCTATTTTATGAACAACTGTTTTCCAATTAATTCCAGTTCTACTCTCTTCCACTGGGCTTTTACTCTTTCGTCTAACTAGCTGGCTTTTCGTGAGAAATTTCCAACCTTCTCTATTTTATGAACAACTGTTTTCCATCCAAACTATTACTTAAAACTTGAATAACACATTAACTCAAACAATTATGACACCTACTTTATAATAAACTGTCCTTAAAAATGTATGTTACGTTCCTGTATTTACAAGGTGATTCAGAGAGAAATGCTGAAGTATCAATCAAAAAGAACTACTGGCCCTTGACCTCAAAATCATTCCTAAATATCTAGAACAACTGGGTCTCTCTTGTTGTCTTCAAGGAGAAGCTTGGTACTTTATTAACATTTAACACTCTATATAAGTGCCCACATGTAGTCAGGTACTATATGTGGAATCTAACTAAAAGACTGCTGTGAAAGCATACAGATGCTCAAAGAGAAGTCAGCTTCAGAACTGTGAGCAGACAGTCTAGTCCTGAGCAGTCAATATCAGAAATCAAGCACAAATATATAAAACTTCAGCAGAAAATTTTTGATAATAGGAGAGTTATGGAAAGAAAGTGATGTACCTGTTTTTTAATCCACATTTCTGAGTCCAGTCCCGTGTCAGCCGGTGAAATTCCATTACAGCATGAATTTCTAGGTATAACCTTGCTAGATATACCAGAGAAAAAGAGCTTTCAGGAAAGCTGGGGTTACTACCCCCAGTCGAGCGTCTTCTAGGAAGACGTCGGTATAAGGAGGGGTGAGTGAATACCACTACCACGGAAACCTACTCGAAAGATCTCTCCCTGTCAAAACCCCCGGAACAGCGCGGTGAGCCGTTACAGCTCCCACACCAAACACCCGCCAGGACGGCGACACCAGCGCCACCTACTTCATTCCATTTTCTAGCACGTGAAATCTCTGTTTCTTTTGTGTGCTCGTCTCCATTATTTTGGATTTTTCTGCTTTCTGAGATGGCGTCGAGCAGCTTTACCATTTCCAAGTTAAGTACCATCTTCTTGTGGGGTTTTGTTCTGAATTTTGGCTGTTAAGGTCTCGTATTTTCATAAATATTGAGATCTTATTATGTCGCCACGGCGTCCCCTGCCAGCCATGTCGACCGCGAGGCGACTCCTTCTGTTCTTTTCAGTGGGAGTTGTCTCCTCGTCGTTATAGATAAAATTTGCCCCTTTGGTCCCCTTCCTGGTGGTTCCTTGCGGTGGCTCCCCCCCCCTTATGAATTATTTCATTGGCCTACGGGCCTTGGTGAGAGTGATGCCCCGTCTAGGTTCCCCCCCTCCAGGTTGGGTTCCTGTTATTTTTGGTCTCACTAGGCTAATTATTTTGCTTGAAGATGGTGCTCTCTTTTAGTTTTATTTTTATTATTTTGTTGTTTGTTTACCTCGGTGCTGGCGGCAGCCTCAGATCTAACCGCTTCCCGGGGTAGGCTACGCTCTCTGTTGAGCACATTTTAGTTTTATAGTGATGGTTATTTTGTGGAGTAGGCTGTTTGCATCCATCCCCTTGCCCTGGGTGAGGAGTTCAGGTTGAGGAGTTTTGTTGCTGTTTCCTCCGGGATCGTTTTTGGTCGGGCAGAGTGAGCCCCTTAGTCCTCTTCCTCCATTTTGGGGAATCGAGTTCTTAGGTTGTGTTTCCTCTAGGCTAGTCGCCCCCTTGCCCGCCATTCTCGATCCTGGTTGGTTCTCAGCACAAAATTTCTCTCCCTGTTGCTTCCTCCTCCCTTCTGCCCTCCCTTTTTTTCCTAGCCTATGTTAAGGTTAGGACCATATTAGGCTTCTCGCCTAGGTAGAGTCGGGCTTTGGGTTGTGTTGCTTCCAGCATTCCACCCTTCCAAGATTCATCGTCTGGGAGGTATGGTGCAGTTGAGCGGGTGAGCTTCTCCCCGTCTCCTGTTCCTTCCTGGTAGCCTACTCCTCCCCCCCTTCCCCCTCCTCCTCTCTCCAGCCTTGCTCTACTCGTGCGGGTGACGCTAGATGGCGTTTTCTCCGAGTTCAGGGACTTCTCCTATTGGTTGAGAGATTCGCTCCCTCCCATATCGTCCCTAGCATCGCTGTATTGGGGTTGGCGGTTTGTTTACTTTCTCCCTCCCCCATCAGGGTTCTGACGCTGATACGGTAACATATTGCTTCAGCCTATGTTAGAAACATACGAGCATTTTACCTGTCTTGTTTCTCCGGCGGGGAAGTAAGGGCGGAAGGTTGTTCATTTGGAGAGGAGCGGATCCTTCCGTCCTCTTGAGTTCTTATCATCACTTATTACTGTTTTTGTTTTTGTTTTTGTTTTAGATAAGTTTATCTACAGGAATATTTTCCTTAATTCATTATATATGTTATATAAGTGAGTCCGGTCCTATACCCGGGGGCTCCGCTGTTATTTTACTGGCAGCCCTTAGGGTTGGTTCCTGGTCTCTCTTTCCTTCATCCCCCGGAGTACTCCGGGGTCTGAAAAACCTTTACCTTCCACTCTATGTAATTTAGAGCTTATTGGCCCAGTTTATGATTAGGGAGTTCTTCTCCGCCGGAGTATTCCGGTTGCAGTGGAGTTTCCCGGCCTCGTCAGCTTTAGCTTGCTTAGAGTGGGAGGTTCATGTACTGTTTTATTTACAGACTGTTCGCTGTGAGGAGCCGGGTGCACCGCCTCCCTCCAACAACCCTTACGGTCACGTGGTTTGCCGGACCCACGCTGGTTGTGCGGTCCGACTGGATGACCTGGTTGTCTGGCACCCTGATGGTTGTGAGGTTTGCTTCGCTCTCTGCACAACTGTCCAGGATGAGTCGGTAAGTAACAGTCTTTACATTACTCCTGCCTTATGCTCCTCATATTATATGTGGTATATTGTTTATGAGTCCCGGAATGGTTTTCGTTCTTAGCTAATTGTTGGCTTTCTCACAGGCGGATGAAGCTTCCAAGAAGTCTGCCTTGGAATCCCTCCGAGCCTGGGTGGCTGGGTTTGGTAGGAACGTTCCGTCGGGGAAGCCCTACGTCCTCGACGCCAGGTGGCGGCCGCAGTGCCTGAAGACCTTGCCACCCCTATCATCCAGCAGATCCGGGATGAGACCCAGCCACCCCAAGTGGATATCCTCTACGCTGAGGTCTCGGAGGACGTAGCCGCCATGGATCTCAATCTGGAACCCATGAACGAGCAGGACCAGGTGGTAAGTGGTGAGGTAAGTGAGGTTGTTGGGGCGGGCCCCCCTTTATTTGACTCCCCTGCTTCATCAATTTCTTCATTTGCAGGTTTTGTAAAGTCTTCCTCCTTGGGTGATAGAGCTCCGTCTGCTATCCCCAAGTTGAAGTTGAAGACTTCATGGAAGGCGAAGGGCTACAAGTCCTCGACCTCCAAGAAGGCATCGCCCTTCCCCCCGTCGAAGGCTAAGGCTTCAGGGCCTGTAGCCTCCGGGAGCAAGTCTGGTTCCTCCAGCAAAGGCGCGAGTAAGAGGGCTGCAAAATCAAGCCCTCCTCGCCAACCTGCTTTCGACGCAGAGGCCTTTGCTAATCAGCTTTACAAGCGTTTTACGGAGGACTTGGATTCGAGATTTAACAAAATCTCCGAAAAGTTGGCCAGTCATGATAACATACTGGCGGGAATGGCTCACCCACCCCCAGCCGAACCACAGTATGTTATCCCCGACACTGCGGACCTCCCGCCGTTCGATGTCGGTAACCCTTGGCGTTTTGCACTCCGGGCCATCAACATGATGGCAAACTGACACTTGATGGTCTTGGCACGAGGCGGTTGGAGGAATTGGAGTTCTTCCCCGATCTCCTGCCCCCTTACCCAGGCTTCGTGAGGCTTACGGAGGAAGCTTGGATTCGGTCAGACAAGGTTCCTAGGAGACTGTCATCGTCCCTAGGGACCAAGCTCAGTCGGCTCTTCTGCGCACTCTGACGGAGTGGCAGGCAGACAATACGGTTGACTCCTTTCAAGGGCAACTTCACTATGTTTGCCCTGGGAGACAACCTTCCCACCCCTGCTTGGACAAAGTCGCTCTGGCTACGGCCCGGCGTGCTTTGATGGTAATCCTTACCACAGCTAAGGGAGACAGACCCTACTTCCTGGTATTCCCAGGAAGTAATGAGTTCTGGCTGGAAGCCCCGTCCACTTTCACGGTCGGGAAGCTGGACCCCTTCTGCGCTTCCACGCAGTTTAGTGAGCAGCTCCCCAAGCTGCCGGAAGCTCTTTTGAAAGCAGAGTTTGATGCTCGGGTTAAGTTAGCCCGATCCTTGAACTCCGTATGCCTTTCTGAAGCTACTGCCGTCTCCTGCTCGGACGAACCTTTCTTTCAGGTATTGGCTAAATCCTTGCTGGCAGGCTTCCAGTCTGACTTATTTGAGTTTATTATGGCCAGACTGGAATGTCGGAAGTTCATCTTTGCCGATGCGACTATCCGCCACGAGCCTAACAAGCTCGTGAAAAGCTCGATCTGGGGACCTAACCTCTTCCCTGAAGAGGAGGTCACGAATGTTATGGCCGAGGCTACACGAGCCAACCAGAGTCTTCGCTCTCGCTGGGGCATTTCGGCCTATAAGCGTAAGACCCCAGAATCGGCCGCCCCCAATCGAGAGGGGGTAAACGCTTCAGGAGGCATAAGAGGCCCTACCATCAGGCGGTAGTCAAGCCGTCCCGGTCTCGGCAGTAGAGCAGCCTTCTACTTCCAAGGCTCACCCCAACAGTATGTGCTGGTCCAACCAGCTGCACCCTCCTATGTGGCCTCACCGGCGTACAACCCCACATACGAAGGCCGTGGTTACTTTCACGGCCTTAATAGGGTTGCAAGGGGAGGAAGAGGCAAAGCCCCCCATAGAGGGAAGCCCAACACCACCCCAAGGGGAAGACCTGGACGTGGTAGGGGGAATAAACCCGCTCCCTCCCACTGAGAGAACACAGGTAGGCGGTCGCCTGTTTTGGTTCAGGGACCAATGGACCTTCAGCCCTTGGGCACACAGCATTGTGTCCAAAGGACTAGGATGGAGCTGGATCAAAGACCCTCCTCCTCTAACCAGGTTTTACCAGCCACCCACGTCAATCCTAAAGGATTACGTGACAGAATTGCTCAACAAACGGGCAATAAAGAAAGTAAGGCACCTAAAGTTTCAAGGCAGGTTATTCACTGTTCCCAAAAAAGACTCCGATCAGCAAAGAGTGATCCTGGATCTGTCGCGTCTAAATCTCTACATAAAATGCGACAAATTTCGCATGCTTACGGTAGCTCAAGTACGGACTCTACTTCCGCGTGGAGCCGTCACCACCTCTATCGATCTTTCAGACGCTTATTATCACGTCCCGGTTGCGCGGAACTTCTCTCAGTTCCTCGGTTTCAGACTCGGGAATCAAGCCTACTCCTTCAGGGTCATGCCCTTCGGTCTGAACATTGCGCCCAGGATATTCACAAAGCTGGCGGACACGGTAGTACAACAACTCCGGTCTCAAGGGATATCCCTAGCAGCATATTTAGACGATTGGATAATTTGGGCACCAACAGTTCCGGAGTGTCAGAAAGCTACGTCCATAGTCATCAATTTCCTGGAGTCGCTAGGTTTTCAACTGAACAGAGAGAAGTCCCGCCTGACTCCGGAGTCCCGGTTTCAGTGGTTGGGTCTCCAGTGGGATCTGTCGTCTCACACGCTGTCCCTTCCGCCTTCCAAGAGGAAAGAGATAGCATCTCTCACCAAGAGATTCCTCAAAAATCCATCAGCATCCCGTCGGTCCCAAGAAAGGGTCCTTGGATCTCTTCAGTTTGCCTCAGTGACAGACCTGCTATTAAAAGCGAAATTAAAAGACATAAACAGAGTGTGGCGGAGTCGAGCCAATGTCAAGCTCAGAGACAAGGTCTCCTCCATTCCTCAAATCTTAAAGACAAGATTGCGTCCTTGGGCCTCGGTCAAGGGCCTGTCCAACACAGTTCCGCTTCAATTTCCCCCTCCGGCACTAGTTGTTCACACAGACGCTTCCCTAAGCGGCTGGGGGGGATATTCACCAAAACAAAAAGTACAAGGAACGTGGTCCACAATGTTTCAGCAGTTCCATATAAATACCCTGGAAGCTATGGCGGTCTTTCTAACTTTGAAGAAAATCCGCCCCCCCAACCGGATTCATATCAGGTTGGTATTGGACAGCGCAGTGGTAGTTCATTGCATCAACAGGGGCGGCTCCAAATCAGGCCGAGTAAACCAAGTAATGGTTGCTATCTTCTCCCTGGCGAACAAGCACAGCTGGCACCTGTCAGCCACCCACCTAGCGGGGGTGCGGAACGTGGTGGCGGATTCCCTGTCCAGGACTACTCCGTTGGAGACGGAGTGGTCCCTGGACGTGGAATCTTTCAAATGGATTTGCCGCCGGGTTCCGGGCCTCCAAGTGGATCTGTTCGCAACGGAGAGCAACTTCAAGCTCCCCTGTTATGTGGCCCCCAACCTGGACCCTCAGGCGTATGCCATAGACGCAATGACAGTAGATTGGAACAATTGGGAGAAGATTTATCTTTTCCCTCCAATAAATTTACTGCTGAAAGTTTTACACAAACTCAGGACATTCAAAGGTCAATTAGCCCTAGTAGCCCCCTATTGGCCGAAGAGCAATTGGTTCCCTCTTCTTCAGGAACTGGGATTACGGAGTCTTCGGATTCCCAAGCCCATTCTGACGCAGACAGTACAAACCAAGACTGTGTCAGCTTCCTCAAGAATTCAGAATGCCCTAGTTTTATGGACTTTATAAAATTCGCAGCCCAAAAAGGAGCGAACATTGACCCCGTCAACACTCTGTTTTTAGAATCAGATAAAAGAGATTCTACTATTAGACAGTATGACTCAGCAGTCAAAAAATTAGCCTCCTTCCTAAAAGCATCTGAAGCCAAAATCATGACAGCTAATTTAGGAGTTTCCTTCTTTAGATCATTGTTTGAGAAAGGCCTTGCTCCGGCCACTATTACCACAATCAAATCAGCATTAAAGAAAGTATTTCTTTACGGCTTTAAAATCGACCTTACAGATTCTTACTTTTCATCTATCCCCAGAGCATGCGCTCGTCTGAGACCAGTATCACGCCCACAGTCTGTTACGTGGTTTCTCAATGACGTCCTCAAGTTAGCATCAGAGATGGATAACTTTCATTGCTCTTATCAGGATCTGTTAAGGAAGACCTTATTTTTGATTAGCTTGGCTTCAGGTGCTAGAATCTCAGAGCTGTCGGCTCTCACTAGAGGTGATAATTATGTGAACTTCCTCCCGTCTGGAGAGGTCCTCCTTTCCCCTGATCCTAGATTTTTAGCTAAGAACGAAGACCCACAAGACAGGTGGTCTCCTTGGAAGGTGGTGCCCCTTCCTCAAGACCAGTCCTTATGTCCGGTTTATACACTTAAATCTTACCTTTTAAGAACTCCACAGTGTAAGTCGGGTCCTCTTTTTATCAGGGAGAAAGGTGGTACTCTTTCACTAAATGCTATAAGACAACAAATTCTTTATTTCATTAAACAGGCCAACCCAGATTCAGTTCCCAAGGTTCATGATATTCGAGCAGTTGCTACTTCCATTAATTACTTTCATAATATGGACTTCTCAGAACTCTCTAAATACACGGGTTGGAAATCACCTCTAGTGTTTAAACGCCACTATTTAAAATCGCTCGAAGCCCTGAAATTTTCTACCATAGCTGTGGGAAGTGTCATCTCCCCACCTTAATTAATCATATCCTTGTCCTTTCCTTTTCCCCCCCGCCCGCCTGCCTCATTTACTTTTCTGCTTATTCTCCTGGTTGATTATACCTCACTGCCTGGCTCCTCATATTGATGTTTCTTGTACCTGTTATTGGAAAAAGTGTAATCTGATATGCCATGATTGTTTTTCTTATGGGGTACTGGACAGTTTTTATTTGGCTCCACGTACCCCAGATATATGTATATGTTAATGCTCATTGATTTTTCTCTTTACGTGTTTAGAATAAGTTTATGTGTATAGTATTAAGGTTATATTTACAGTTATTTTGTGCGCTTTTCATGTTTCACTTTGCTCAAGTAATTTTAAGATTTTTTGGGGCCTCTTCTCCGTTGTGTCGGGGACCTCCCCACGTCTCATAGTATTAAGTTTTTTGATGTGCCTTAGATTTAATATGCCTTAGTCTTAGTATTCTTGCTCACGAAAGAGATTGCTTAATTAAAATTATTTTGGTAAACTTTTGCCTTTTTCTTCAGATTACCCCCCATTTCTTTTTCCTGGTACTTGCAGCCTTGGCATGATTCTCTATCACGATTTCACCGGCTGACACGGGACTGGACTCAGAAAAGGGATTTTGACAAAGGAAAAATCTATTTCTGAGGAAGGTCCCGTGTCACCCGGTGACCCTCCCTGAATCACCTAGTACTCTCCCCCCCCCTCTTGCACATGCCAAGTCTGGGGTTAGTGCTAGCATGGAATGAGGTAGGTGGCGCTGGTGTCGCCGTCCTGGCGGGTGTTTGGTGTGGGAGCTGTAACGGCTCACCGCGCTGTTCCGGGGGTTTTGACAGGGAGAGATCTTTCGAGTAGGTTTCCGTGGTAGTGGTATTCACTCACCCTCCTTATACCGACGTCTTCCTAGAAGACGCTCGACTGGGGTAGTAACCCCAGCTTTCCTGAAAGCTCTTTTTCTCTGGTATATCTAGCAAGGTTATACCTAGAAATTCGTGCTGTAATGGAATTTCACCGGGTGACACGGGACCTTCCTCAGAAATAGATTTTTCCTTTGTCAAAATCCCTTTTATAGATTAACAATACCACTGTTAAATTCTTAAATGCCTCCTTGAAATTGTTTATTGCCTGATAGTCTTCCTAAGCTGTTCCTTCTCTGCATGTTCATTTTTCCTTTTTCAACACTTATTGCCAAAGCTGGTTGTCACAAGCCTCTTCCTTGCTCTGTGAGTGTAACTTTTAGTAATTTTTCTAAATTTAAATGTCTGATTGTAATTTTATCCTCTGACCAATTGCCATGTTTGCTGTTTCCCAGCCTTGAAAATGCAACTGGATGAGCTGTGAAAAGTCAGCTATTATACTGTACTGAATTCCACCATGGGTGGTGCCTCTCCCAGATCCCCTTGGATTATTCTTTGAGCTATTGCTCCAGATGTTGGCTAGAACAGATAAGTCTACTTTCCATATATAAATAGTTTTAAAAATTTAATACAGGCAGTCACCGGTTATTGGCAGGGGTTCTGTTCCAACAGCTTGATGATAAGCCAAAACCAACGATAACAAAAATTGCGATAACTGGACATCGGAGCCTCTGTTATGTATTTATCAATTCCAATACCCAATTATCAGCGCCGATAAACGGAAATCAGCACATATTGATGCTGAAAATCGCTGATTTTCGTCGCCAGGCAAGTGCAGAAAAAGCAGATCGCTGATAACTGACCCCACCAATAGCAGGGGACTGAGTACCACGTGCCCCCACGAATAGCTGAAATCCACAAATACTTAAAACCCTTCTAAAATCACTTAGAACTGTCTATTTTTATAGTTCAAACAAAAAAAAATATTCTACAAATGCTTATACATGTATTACCTTAATTACGATGGGGTTAGGTTCCAAAAAACCCATCGCTTGTTGGAAAAAACATATCTTGAACAAAGCCTAGCCTACACTCGGGTATTCAGTACCATCTATACATATATGGTAGCCTAGCCAACACTACAAAGTATACTCTATACATAAACGGGATAGAAATTATTAATATCAGCTAATTCTGGAGGTTCATGCAGACTGACTTATGATAATTCAATGCAAAGCGAAATTGAATAACAAACAAGAATTAGCTTAGCCTACACTACGGTATATCGTATACATATACGGTAGCCTAGCCTACATTATACTGTACTCTATATTCACATATTATTAATACCATATTACAGTAAACCTCCCATATTCGCGGGGGACGCGTACCACAAGCCCCCCCCCCTCGAATAGCTAAAACCATCGAATACTTAGAACCCTTCTAAAAACACTTAGAACTGCCTATTTTGGTAGTTCAAACACACTCAAAACAAACTAAAAATGCTTATACAGGTATTATCCTACTTACGATGGGGTTAGGTTCCAAAAAAAAAAAACCATTGTTCGTTGGAAAATACGTAAGAAATACCAAACCGTACCTCGAACATAGCCTAGCATACACTAGGGTATTTGGTACCATGTAAACATATATGGTAGCCTAGCTTACATTTATAAAATAAAATATACTCTTTACATACACGGTATAGTAATTATTAATATCAGCTAATTCTGGAGGTTCATGCAAAGTGACCCATGATAATTCAATACAAAGAGAAATTGAATAACAAATAAGAATTAACTTAGCCTCCACTATGATATATTGTATACATACACGGTAGCGTAGCCTACATTATACTCTACTATATATTCACATATCGTATTATACAAACGTCAACATAACAAATATGCATCTTTTCCATGGATCTTTTAAAATGTTATGCCTTAATTCACCGTATCCAATAATATTGTATATATTCTTATACTGCTTTTTTATTATAAATTGCGATCATAGCGATCAATGTTTTGGTTTGGAAATGATTTATACGGTGTTTATTTTGCTATATTTAATTCAGTTCAGAGCGCTTTTCTTGCTTCTGGTTAGCGTGAATGAATCGCTAGAAAAGTAAGTATAGCTTAGTTTAACCAGACCACTGAGCTGATTAACAGCTCTCCTAGGGCTGGTCCGAAAGATTAGATTTATTTTACGTGGCTGAGAACCAACTGGTTACCTAGCAATGGGACCTACAGCTTATTGTGGAATCCGAACCACATTATGACGAGAAATGAATTTCTATCTCCAGAATTAATTCCTCTAATTCTTCATTGGCCGGTTGGAGAGTCGAACAAGTCTAGATACTTTATTTATAGAGGAAAGGTTATTTTTCGTTATATAAAGTGTTTTTAAGTCGAAATATAACTAAAATATGTCTCATTGTGAAATTATCTATTTTTGTTAATAGATGAAGATGGCTGTTTGGGGGCGTTTGTTTTGTGCAAAAAAAATTCAAAATTCCGTTCGTTATTTTCACTTGATTTCATCATAATACGTATTTATCATTTATCGGCATAAAAATATTAGTAATGTGTTCTTTCATGCCCAGTAATTTTGATTAAAATACTTTCTCTCCCAATTTAATTATGATCGAGTTTCATCCACGTTGCCGGTGCACAACAATTTACAGTATAGTCATTAACAGCTTGAACATTGTTTTCTCAACTTCAGCTACAACTTTTCTGGTGTGGCTGTGGTGCTCACCACGCACTGCTGCACCCCTTTTCTTCATTTCTCTCTTGTCGCCGTCTTTAAGGAGCCTTCTTTGTAGCTATCCCAGACGAGGTCGAGATGTGAAGCTCCATGCAGTTGCCCTCTGACATATGGAATGAAGACTTGGTGGGCAATTTCTTCAAATGTCTTGGCAGTGCCAGGCTTCAACACCTGCACAATGATGGCGCCATTGAGGACAACACAAGTGACAGCAGGTGAAACAGACTGAGCTTCAGCAACACCTTCAAGGCACTCCAGTAACTTGCTTTTGCTACCCAAGTGTAGCTTGCCTGCATCAGATAATGCAGGAGGCCATGCTTGATTTTCATGATGGAAGAATTCGTCTAGATTCCCATCACGGTTCTGGCAGCCAATGTACAGCCTTGCAAATAATGTCATATCATTCTTCACAGATACTTCCTTTCCTTTGGGCACTTTTGGTCTTCTGTGCATTCCAAAGAAGGGAAGCTTGTTAGCTTGTTCCTCTTCATAGGTTCAGCAATCATCTTGGTTCTGTCTATGATGCAATGATTTGAGTATGCCTCAAACTTTTCTTGTCCAATCTGTTTGACAGTGCGAACTATTTCAATCACTGCAGGACTGGCAATCACCTCGGTATCTAGGACCAACAAATCTGGACTATCCTCCTTGAACGGATTCCCCAGTTCTTCAACGACAGCCACAAGTGAGTGTACATCTTTGGCAAATGCTTTCTGTGCACTTGGTGTTTCATCATGGTGACATGTCACCTCACTGGCAATTGGATACTTGTTCTCCTTCTCAAACTCCATGATAATTCTGCCCACCTCAAGTCCAGTGATCATCCAACGCCTCAGAGCACTAGACTGTCTGTAAGGCCAATGGCACCTTCGGCACCCTTGAGACAAGCATTATTCTGTTCATGTGCTTGGTCAAGAGGAACTGTTGAGCATGCCCTCCTGGTCTTTTGCACTGTGAAGTGGCCAGCCTTGAATTCATTGTAGATCTCTGAGTGCTGTTGTGGAAGTTCTGCTATGCCACGCAGATGGACCGGTACCCACCAGGCACAGTGTACGAGTATATGGTCCAGTGCGAAGAACCATGGGACCATGTCAGTTAGAGCATCCAGGTACAAGCTGAAATTTGCCCCTCTCACAGATTGCACACAGATTAGGATGGAGAGCTCCAGATCCAGGACTGTTGCCCAGTACAAAAACTGGGGAGAGTTCTCTTCTCATGACACCAGCCTTGGAAGTCCTTGAGAGGCAGGTCATCTTCTGCACTGGTGCTTTGCTTATTATATGCACATCGCTGGAGTATGTACAAGGCAGCCGCAGTGACCTGGTGTGCCCTTCTTGTTTGTGTGACATGTGAAGCCCAAAGAAACGAGTCGGAGGTTCCTCAGTACACTCTCTGCCTGTGCGAGTGCATGTGTCTACCTGGTTCCCCACAAGTCACCTAGTGTCTTCAGTGCTACCAACTCGATATGCAGGCCTCCAAAATGGTCATTTGTATGGGAAAATGCATTTTTTCATATGGCATAGGTGACAAGTTGAAAATTATTTCGTCATGGTGGTAGTGTGTGTTTTCTACCACTACCACCACAACAAAATAATTTTGAACCTGTCACCTAGGCTGTGTGTGAAAATGCATTTTCCCATAAAAATTACAATTTTTTTCACAAAACAATACAGTAGTTGGAAATATAATAAATCAACACAAATGACATGTGTTTTGTTTTCATTTGTAAGTGAACATCACATGGAGTACAGTATTTATCACCTCTAAGAGACCTGCAAAAAAAATAACAATGACAGATATCAAATTCTGTTAAAGTAGAATGGTGGCCTTTTTGGAAAATGGCCCCCAAAGCCAATTTTGGTAATTTTATGAAAAATCAACAATTGGTTTGCTATGCTACAGGACTAATTGTAGTATTAAGATTTATGCAGTAGTTTAAGATTCTTTTTTGATGGTCGCTGTAGATTGCAGATTAAGATTGATGAATTAAGTCAAGATTCTTTTTTGATGGTTATTGTAGATTAAGATTGATGGATTACGTCAAGATTCTTTTTTGATGGTCGTAGTAGTATTAAGATCGATAAATTAAGTTAAGGTTCTTTTGATGGTCGTTGTAGTATTAAGGTTAATATATTGGAATAGGTGGGTAAGAGTTTTCTTTAACCTCTAAATTTGTTCCTATTATCCTGGACCAACTGTGTCCAAGCAAAAGCCCCCATAAGGCCCTAGGTCTCCACAACACCTGAAAAAAGAAGTCAGGTTAGATTGTTTACTACACTCATGTCACAGTGTGACATATGATAATAAATGAGGATCAATCTCAAAAAAGAGAACCCGAATACACAGTCAGTCCTTCCCTGGACAGTGCCTAACCCAGCAGTTTCCCATTCAAAAGTGCTAGTAACTGAGGGGGTTTGTATATAATTATATCACAAACAGCAATCATACAAAAATATATCAAAAAAAAGAAAACAAAATAAGAAAACTCCAGTCGGGTAGACTGATGAGTTGGCAGGCTTCCCCTACAATGGGTAGCTAACAACCTTGTCTGAAAGTTGAATGGCTGCTCCAACTTGCATCCACAAGCAAGATCCTATGTAAAGAATGAAAGTTTGTATCTGTGTAGGAACAAATAACAGTACTCTCCCATACATTCATGCAGGCCAACAACTGATGAAAAACTGAATGAAAAACAATATGTGCTCGAACAAACAGTTCACCTGGCAGGGATGGGTTATAGATGGTTCAAAATAAACAATCCTATTAACCCTTAAACGTCGAGCCTCTATTTACAAAAAGGTCTCCCGTATGCCGCGGCGTTCGGTGAGTTAGCGCTTGGCGGAAAAAAGTTTTTTTTTAAATCACAGCACGCTTAGTTTTTAAGATTAAGAGTTCATTTTGGCTCCTTTTTTTGTCATTGCCTGAAGTTTAGTATGCAACCATCAGAAATGAAAAAAATATTATCATATATAAATATTGGAATATATGACAGCGAAAAAAAAAAATATAATTGTATACAAATCGTGCAGTAAGCACAACGGTTAAAGCTAATGAGTTAATTTCTTTTAGTTGTATTGTACACTAAATTGCAATGATTTTGGTATATAACAAATTGAAAAACGATCAAAGCAACACAGAGAAAATATTATCACAAAATGATGCATGAATTCGTAACGTGCAGACGTAAAAAAATGTTTTTTTCAAAAATTCACCATAAATCAAAATATTGTGCTAGAGACTTCCCGTTTGTTGAAAAGTGAAGCTAATTGATTGAATATTACTAGACTGTAAGTGTTTTAGCTTACAATTGCAGTTTTCGACCATTTCCGTCGAGTTAAAGTTGACCGAAAGTCGAATTTTTTCTATTTATCGTGATTTATATGAAAATATTTCAAAACTAATAAAAGCTACAACCATGAGTTATTTTCTGTTGTATTGTACATGAAATTGCGCACATTTTCATATATAAAACTTTATGTAACGACTAATATAAAACGGTGCAAATATTACGACAACGAGATGAAAGAATTTCTGAGATGTTACCGCGCAGACGTAAGGAAAATGTTTTTTTCAAAAATTCACCATAAATCGAAATATTGTGCTAGAAACTTCCAATTTATTGCAAAATGAAGGTAAACGATTGAATATTACTAGAATGTAAGAGTTTTAGCTTACAATTGTGTTTTTTTACCATTTCGGTCGAGTTAAAGTTGACCGAAGCTTGAAATTTTGGCAGTTATCGTGATTTATGTGAAAATATTTCAAAACTGATAAAAGCTACAACCATAAGCTATCTTCTGTTGTATTCTACATGAAATTGCGCACATTTTCATATATAAAAGTTTATTTAACGACTAATGTAAAACGATGTAAACATTACAACAACATGACGAAAGAATTTCTGAGATGTTCGGCCGAGTTACCGCGCACAGACGTAAGGGAAAAGTTTTTTTTTTTCCAGAAATTCACCATAAATCGAAATATTGTGCTAGAGACTTCCAGTTTGTTGCAAAATGAAGGTACATGATTGAATATTACTAGAATGTAAGAGTTTTAGCTTATAATTGCGTTTTTTTACCATTTCGGTCGAGTTAAAGTTGACCGAAGGTTGAAATTTTGGCAGTTATCGTGATTTATATGAAAATATTTCAAAACTGATAAAAGCTACAACCATGAGTTATTTTTTGTTGTATTCTACATGAAATTGCGCACATTTCCATATATGAAACTTTATGTAACGACTAATATAAAACAGTGCAAACATTATGACAACGTGACGAAAGAATTTCTGGCGCGGACATAAGGAAAAAGTTTTTTTCAAAAATTCACCATAAATCGAAATATTGTGCTAGAGACTTCCAATTTGTTGCAAAATGAAGGTAAATGATTGAATATTACTAGAATGTAAGTGTTTTAGCTTACAATTGAGTTTTTTTACCATTTCAGTCGAGTCAAAAGTTGACCGAAGGTTGAAATTTTGGCAGGTATCGTGATTTATATGAAAATATTTCCAAACTGATAAAAGCTACAACCATGGGTTGTATTTTGCTGTATTTTACATGAAATTGCACACATTTTCATATATAAAACTTTATGTAACGGCTAATATAGAACAGTGCAAAAATTACGACAAAATGACGAAAGAATTTCTGAAATTTTCAGCAGAGTTACCGCGCTGGCGTAAGAAAAAAGTTTTTTTCAAAAATTCACCATAAATGGAAATATTGTGCTAAAGACTTCCAATTTGTTGCAAAATGAAGGTACATGATTGAATATTACTAGAATGTAAGAGTTTTAGCTTACAATTGCGTTTTTCGACCATTTCGGTCGAGTCAAAGTTGACCAAGGTTGAAATTTTTTGTAGTCGACGTATGGTACGTCCACTTGGCACCCAACAGACAATTTTAGTCGACGTATGATACGTCCAGTAGGTGTTTAAGGGTTAATTTTCTAGTTTCCACACACACTTTCATCCTCATGCCTGAAGAAAGCAATACAACAGTACAGCTATCATACTAGAGAGATAAGATTCACTTAAAAAATATCCTTTACAATACTTACAATTTACTATTAACAAACCTTATACTAAATGTTTATAGAAATAATAGTAGCCTATCTTGTAGTTTACAGCTTTTCACATAATAATAAACTTCCTGTATACACAAGTGTCAAAACATGAATTCAAGTTCAAATTAAATATCTAATAAACCCAAACTCTTCTTGTTACAAATTAACACATTGCCAAACTCCACTGTCAGGAATCAATATCTGTGCACCAAATTTCACAGACATCAACTAATTACTAAATTTCAGTCAATTCTCATTTATGAATATTAAACTGTACTTGCTCCTAAGGGTGTTCTGAATAACAAACTCCAATGTCACAAACAATTGCTGGACAAAAAAAAACTTTCAATGGCTGAAGTTTTGAAGAGGGGTGACAGCTGGACGGAATTGGCCAAGTGACATAATGTCTGACTATACAGGGCTGGGTTTTAACTCCCCTTTATGTTGACAATTAATTCTTATGAGGATGCAGTTGAGGGCTTCCTTCTGTAGTCAGTTAAATCTGTGCAGACTACTCTAACTGCAAATATATAGGAGTATAGATCCAGCACTGGTGTAGGTTCTGTTGACCTTATACCTAAGAAGTCTGATATCTCTGAAGTCCACAAAGTCAAATCTATATTTAAAAAAACTTGTTGTGAGGATCAGAGTGAAGTGATCTCTACATTACCTGCACAATTTATAAATTAACAAAAAACTAGTTTCACATAATATTATGTAAATCTGCTGGATGCCAAGGAACTCCCTAAACCACAGAACCTCCTGTTCACCTCATCAAAATTCCATGAGCTAGCTGGGACCAAGGCATCCTGACCAATGGTCTAAACTCAGGTGTTCCCTAAGGAAAGCTCTGCAGACAAGACTATCGGCAGGCATGATGCTGAAGTAGCCTCCCCAGGACTATTATGCTCACGATTGAGCACAATAATCTCCCAAAAGTACTGCTAGCTCAGGCTACTGGAACCCATCAGATTCCCCGAGGCAAAAGCTACAGCTTCTTCAGACAAAGAGAGTGATGCACCAGCTTTTTGCTCCCGTATTTATTGTTGATCTCATGACAAAAGGGCCTATACCTGAGAAGACACATAAGATCCAGCAGAGCTCCTGTCCAAATGGTGATGGGTTCTGGACTGCTACACCCTGTGCCTATACAGTAAACCCCTGTATTCGATTTCTCACGTATTCACAGATTTTTCTGTGGAACGTATCTACCCATTATTTATGGAAAATTTGCCCATTCACGGTATTTTTCACTGAGAAATATTCACTAATTACTGTATTTTCATATCATTTTCATGACTAAATGCACTTTTTCTGATAAAACTATTAAAATACTCAGCTATAAGCATTTTTAGAAGGTTTTTCTTGTATTTAAACTATCAAAATGGGCAGTTCTAAGTGTTTTTAGAGGGGTTTCAAGTATTTGTGGATTTTAACTATTCAAGGGGGGGGTACACATCCCCTGCAAATACAGGGGGTTTACTGTACTCAGTAGCCACCAGGCTAGCAGACATGGGAAGGATGAGTGCTCACAACACTCCCACATGCCTCACGTACAGGTGGACCGCACACACGAGGTGGAATAGATCAAAAGTCAGGGTGCTTGGTGTACATATTCCAGAAAATGCATTTGAGCCAAGGTGGTAGTAGCTCTCATCTGTACAGCTCCCAAGAGGTGTGGGAAGGGCAGCCTAACCCCACTACTAGAGGGCTCGTGGTCTGGAAACCACACAAGCACAGCACAAGCAGGTTACTGGTCCATTGTTGTGTATCTCCTTGGAGACACAAGGAGCTGAGTCATCCTGAGCAACCAAACACAGTTGATCCTGAGCAAGTGCACTACAAGCAGGATGTGTATACTCGTCCAGGTTTGTACCCCAAAGGTCAGGTTTGGACACAGTGGAAACAGAGCTCACGTCTAAGTGGGTAAGAGCAGCATCACCAGACTTGCCAGAGGCACGAAGATCATGCGCTGGCAACCACAATTCCCTGCTCTCTTCCCAAAAAAGAAGTGTGTGTGCAAGGAGTCCACCTAGACTTCTTGTGTGAGGCCTTGGACGTCCCCTTCTTTTGCATACTTGGTGGAAGAGTCTGGGGACACAGAGCAGGACACCTTTTGCATACTTGGTAGAAGAGTCTGGGGACACAAAGCAGGACACCTTCTTTTGCATATTTGGTGGAAGAGTCTGGGGACACAGAGCAGGACACCTTTTGCATACTTGGTGGAAGAGTCTGGGGACACAAAGCAGGACACCTTTTGCATACTTGGTAGAAGAGTCTGGGGACACAAAGCAGGACACCTTTTGCATACTAGGTGGAAGAGTCTGGGGACACAAAGCAGGACACCTTTTGCATACTTGGTGGAAGAGTCTGGGGACACAAAGCAGGACACCTTTTGCATACTTGGTAGAAGAGTCTGGGGACACAAAGCAGGACACCTTTTGCATACTTGGTGGAAGAGTCTGGGGACACAAAGCAGGACACCTTTTGCATACTTGGTGGAAGAGTCTGGGGACACAAAGCAGGACACCTTTTGCATACTTGGTAGAAGAGTCTGGGGACACAAAGCAGGACACCTTTTGCATACTTGGTGGAAGAGTCTGGGGACACAAAGCAGGACACCTTTTGCATACTTGGTAGAAGAGTCTGGGGACACAAGGCAGGACACCTTCTTTTGCATACTTGGTGGAAGAGTCTGGGGACACAAGGCAGGACACCTTTTGCATACTTGGTGGAAGAGTCTGGGGACACAGAGCAGGACACCTTTGCATACTTGGTGGAAGAGTCTGGGGACACAGAGCAGGACACCTTTTTGCATACTTGGTAGAAGAGTCTGGGGACACAAAGCAGGACACCTTTGCATACTTGGTGGAAGAGTCTGGGGACACAAAGCAGGACACCTTTTGCATACTTGGTAGAAGAGTCTGGGGACACAAGGCAGGACACCTTCTTTTGCATATTTGGTGGAAGAGTCTGGGGACACAGAGCAGGACACCTTTTGCATACTTGGTGGAAGAGTCTGGGGACACAGAGCAGGACACCTTTTGCATACTTGGTGGAAGAGTCTGGGGACACAGAGCAGGACACCTTTTGCATACTTGGTAGAAGAGTCTGGGGACACAAAGCAGGACACCTTCTTTTGCATATTTGGTAGAAGAGTCTGGGGACACAGAGCAGGACACCTTCTTTTGCATACTTGGTGGAAGAGTCTGGGGACACAGAGCAGGACACCTTCTTTTGCATACTTGGTGGAAGAGTCTGGGGACACAGAGCAGGACACCTTCTTTTGCATACTTGGTGGAAGAGTCTGGGGACACAGAGCAGGACACCTTTTGCATACTTGGTAGAAGAGTCTGGGGACACAAAGCAGGACACCTTCTTTTGCATATTTGGTAGAAGAGTCTGGGGACACAGAGCAGGACACCTCTTTTGCATACTTGGTGGAAGAGTCTGGGGACACAGAGCAGGACACCTTCTTTTGCATACTTGGTGGAAGAGTCTGGGGACACAGAGCAGGACACCTTCTTTGCATACTTGGTGGAAGAGTCTGGGGACACAGAGCAGGACACCTTGCATACTTGGTAGAAGAGTCTGGGGACACAAGGCAGGACACCTTCTTTTGCATACTTGGTGGAAGAGTCTGGGGACACAGAGCAGGACACCTTTTGCATACTTGGTGGAAGAGTCTGGGGACACAGAGCAGGACACCTTTTGCATACTTGGTGGAAGAGTCTGGGGACACAGAGCAGGACACCTTTTGCATACTTGGTAGAAGAGTCTGGGGACACAAAGCAGGACACCTTTTGCATACTTGGTGGAAGAGTCTGGGGACACAGAGCAGGACACCTTCTTTTGCATATCTGGTGGAAGAGTCTGGGGACACAGAGCAGGACACCTTCTTTTGCATACTTGGTAGAAGAGTCTGGGGACACAAAGCAGGACACCTTTTGCATACTTGGTGGAAGAGTCTGGGGACACAGAGCAGGACACCTTTGCATACTTGGTGGAAGAGTCTGGGGACACAAAGCAGGACACCTTTTTGCATACTTGGTAGAAGAGTCTGGGGACACAAAGCAGGACACCTTCTTTGCATATCTGGTGGAAGAGTCTGGGGACACAAAGCAGGACACCTTTTGCATACTTGGTGGAAGAGTCTGGGGACACAGAGCAGGACACCTTTTGCATACTTGGTGGAAGAGTCTGGGGACACAGAGCAGGACACCTTTTGCATACTTGGTGGAAGAGTCTGGGGACACAGAGCAGGACACCTTTTGCATACTTGGTAGAAGAGTCTGGGGACACAAAGCAGGACACCTTCTTTTGCATATCTGGTGGAAGAGTCTGGGGACACAGAGCAGGACACCTTTTGCATACTTGGTGGAAGAGTCTGGGGACACAGAGCAGGACACCTTTTGCATACTTGGTGGAAGAGTCTGGGGACACAAAGCAGGACACCTTCTTTTGCATATTTGGTGGAAGAGTCTGGGGACACAGAGCAGGATGCCTTTTGCATACTTGGTGGAAGAGTCTGGGGACACAGAGCAGGACACCTTCTTTTGCATACTTGGTGGAAGAGAGTCTTGGAACACATAGGAGGACAAAGACAAGACAGATGGTAACAAAGAATGTCTTGTGTTCCTTCCCTTTCCTCTCCTGCATCTTGCCAGTTTTCCATAATGAGGGGAAGGCTGAGGCTCGAACTACTAAATATGAGATGCTAACTGGAGGATTACTACAACAGAGGGATCCCCTCCCCCCCTCTGCAGTAGCCAAAGAGACTGGGGAAGCCACAGACACGACAGGAGAGGAAGGTGTTGGAGACAGCTCCTCCTCCACCAGGTTGTACAGAAATGCTACATAAGAGACTACCAGGGGCATTAAGCATATGCCAGGTACTCAACATACAAAGTCATCCTTGTACCTGAAACATCATGATCAGATGAATAAAAGGGCAAGGCAGCTGTTGATGGTGCACTACTACCAACAGCTATGTTATCCACCGAGGAAAGGGAATGACCAGACTTCTCTGCTTGAGTGCTATCCCTCTAAGAAGGGGTAGCACTATTAGCAGGCAGGGTAATAAGAACAAAAGAGGGAGGAAAAGAAGAGAGAAATATTTAGGGCTGTCGATCAGGATTGTATTCCTCCTGAAAAAGCAACTGAATGCCTCTTATCCTTCTTCCTCCTCTTGCTAAGCTTCTCCCACAGCAGAAAAGGTCAACCAGCTCACTTCTAGCAAGGGGAAGAACAAGTACATTCCTTACCCCTACAAAGAAAAATGAGGATCTACTGTACAAGAAACTTGAACTGTCGTCAGCAAGGACAAGCAATCGCACTGCAACAGCACTGGTCATGTTTTTTCTCCATATCTGGACAAAAAACAAGAACTAAGACAAACAATCACAATTATTATTAACAGCAAGTGAAAATTTAGTAAGCTACACATCACAATTCAACAACCACACAATGGGCAAATAGCGAGTGAAATGTGTCTACTCATCATGATGACTAAAGAAAAGACACCAGTTAATGGCTGCTCAAGCTCTTGCTGAAGAATACCCCTGTATAAAAGGTGTTTGTATTTCCAGAGGAACAAGTACTGCTCTGATGTCCAAGAAGTGGAGACGAAAGACTTCTATGTCCCAGAAGTCATTACTAAACATCTAATCCATACCAATACCAGGGGATCACATGAAATCACCAAGAACTCATTGCCCACGAAGCATGCACAAGTCTACAGACTGTGACATGGTAGCAGAATGAAAATTATATGAGAATTGGATTACTAAGGAAAGACTTGCCAACTGTCCACAAGTAATATCACTGAGATCATATGCTAAAATGAATTGGATTTTCAAGTAGAGTAACAGTAAACCTGGTAATTTCAGTCTCTGAAACACTCCCTTGAGAACTTAGTAAGAGGTGAAGAAACTGGATATAAAACACAATACTCTCGCTATTCACAGCAATACTGGGAGCCATGTCAGGTGTCCTGTTATGATAATGGACTAATTTGCCAAATAACTTATTGAACAAATGTTTGAAATCCCAAAGAGTTCCCATCATCCTTAGTGTGTTGATGATATATATACAGCATAAAAGGCTTAACCTAAACCTTTTTTTTATTGTTAGGTATTGAAATGATACATAAGTGGAAGGAATAAGTAAAGGTTACTACAAAGTAATTTTGAATAGAACTGTCGAAACTTCGACAAGAGAGATTGTACTTTTCCGCAAGCTGTAGTATAGTTTTATATATTCTCTTTAAATTTATGTGAAGTGGAAATGCGTATTGTGTAGAAGAAGGATATTATGTTTTGTTGTGTATTTACTAATGAAAGGCATTGTTTTAACTGTTTCAATTGTAAGTATATGTGTAGTAGTGCTTAACTACCGGTATTGGTTGTTTGGCCGGTGGTGAGTCGAAGGTTTGGTGTCGGTCAGAGACGGCCATGAAGTCAGTCTCTTCATAGCCTTGATACAGTGGTTCAAGCTAGTGCGGACTCAAGAATGCAGCCAAAATTATCGGTGTCTACAAATCCACTTAAGTATTCCTATTCATCTTAAAGTATATTTAGGGAAACTTCCTTTAAGAGATATGCATATCTAAATGTAAGGATAATTTCTAGCAGTGTGCTTTGGATGAGGGTCGTGAAATAGAGATTGTGCTCACACCAATCTAACTACTGTATTTCAAGCTGGGAACACTGAATGCAACAACAGTAAGTTAATATCATTTGTTTAGTTCATATACACAACGCAAAGTATTGATATAATCATAATTTGAATTACCATAGGAATGAAGTAACCTGGGTGTCATAGCATAAGACTTACGCTACGATTTGGGTCAGTACGTTTCAAATCGTTTAACCCTTAGTGGATGGATTGAACCTCAGTGTAAAGTAAAACTGAGTTAGGGAGATGGACGGATTGAGCTTCAACTGAGAGCTTAATTACGCGCCACAGTGTTTGAACGAATTTTGCGGGAATATTTTTCTATCATAAGTATGGGTCGTAAATGACAGTATGGCAACCCTACAACCTCCGTATCAAGTCTCGGACGGGTAGGATGGTCAGTCACACTCACATCTCATGATGGAAGCAAACGTTTCATCTTACTCTGACCCCCAGCCGAGTACGTCTCGCGGTACGTCTCCTGGTACTTCATGCCGCACAGAAGTACATAAACGTAAAATTCCCAAAAGACATTTGACTCCAGAAGATACTTCACATCAACTTGAGTTATATGAGTTGTTAGAGGGAGAATTTGCAGATACGGACAGTGAAAATGAAGAAAGTGACAAGACGACAATATTCTGTATGGGGAGAATGGTGACGATGATGACTCTGATGATCCTATGTATCAACAGGAAACATTTTAACATGAAAGTGATGTAAAAAGTGATGGTAGTTGTGAATATGAAATCGACAGGGCAGAAAGAGTCATGGGAGGAAGAAGGTCTTTTCGCCGAACTACAAGACGTAGTAGTCACATCATGATAAATAGAAAAAATTTGACCTTCAGTCAACTTTAACTCGACCGAAATGGTCGAAAACTGCAATTGTAAGCTAAAACACTTACAGCCTAGTAATATTAAATCAATTAGCTTCATTTTGCAACAAACGGGAAGTCTCTAGCACATTATTTCGATTTATGGTGAATTTTTGAAAAAAACTTTTTTTTACGTCTGAGCATTACGAATTCATGCATCATTTTGTGATAATATTTTCTCTGTGTTGCTTTGATCGTTTTACAATTTGTTATATACCAAAATCATCGCAATTTAGTGTACAATACAAAGAAAAAAAATAACTCATTAGCTTTAACCGTTTTGCTCACAGCACGATTTATATACAATTATAAATGAAATTTTTTTTTTTTCGTTGTCATATATTTCAATATTTATATATGATAATGATATTTTTTTTCATTTCTGATGGTTGCATACTAAACTTCAGGCAATGACAAAAAAAAGGAGCCAAAATTAAACTCTTAATCTTAAAAACTAAGCGTGCTGTGATTTTAAAAAAAAAACTTTTTTTCCACTTCGGCGCTAACTCCAGAACGCCGCCAGCATACGACAGACACTTTTGTAAATAGAGGCTCGGTGTTTAAGGGCTAACAGTAACTTGTTAGTGTACAGGTTTAGAGTTGTTTTATTTAGAGCTACATGTTCTCCCTTTCTGCTGAATGCAACAATTAAGAAACACCTGTCTATGGTAGAAGGTGACATAGAAAGGATAAAAAGAGGGCTATATGTAGATAACTTGCAGTTCACTACCAATGATGATAATGAATTGGTGAATTTTTTCTTTGAAGCAAATAAGATATTTGCACAGGCACATTTATATCTGAAAGAATGGATGAGTAATAATGACTCGTTGCAAACTATTGCTAAAGCATATGGGATTAGTGCCAGAGAACAAACAACTCATGAGGTCTTAGGTCTGAACTGGGACAAAGAAAAAGATACCTTGACATTACAACAGACGAATATAAATAAGTCCAGTCAGACTAAGATAGAAGTACTGAGAACTGTTGCACGGATTTACGATCCATTAGGAGCGCTTCTACCTGTTACTATTAGGGCAATGACATACCTGCAGAATTTGTGGAAGCAACAACTGGATTGGGATGAACAACTCCCAAACCCATTACAGAACCAATGAGCTGAGTTATCTGAAGACTTAGAAAAAGGTCTTGATATTTTCTTACCTAGGAATACTAGCCTAGGAAAGGGGGACTCCTTACACATATTCTGCAATGCCAGTGAGTTAGCATATGGTTGTGTAGCTTATAGAGTTAAGAATGAAAACTCTCCTTTAATGATGGCAAAGGCAAGAGTAGCTCCCATAAAAGAATTAACTGTTCCAAAACTTGAATTGATGGCATTGTTGCTAGCAGCAAGAATGTCCAAATTTATTAAAGAATCCTTTGAGAAGGATGAGTTTGTAAAACTGTTTGTTTGGTCGGACAGTAAAGTCGCCCTAAGTTGGCTAGTATCGAAAAGTGTTCGCCCGGTGTTTGTGAAAAACAGAGTACAGGAAATAAACTCTTTAACTCCAAAGGCGGTCTTGTCCTATGCGGCTACAGATGATAATCCCAGTGACTGGTTGACACTTGGGAAAAGGACAGAAATGATCTTGGCTAGTTCTTTCTAGTGGGAGGGACCCCCTTGGTTAAAAGATTCCTCTTGGCCAATAGATAGGTCATGGGTTGGTGGATCGATTACGCAGGGTAGGGAAGAGAACACTTTGGTCAATACTATAGGGGACAAACTTAATGGTGTTACTCACTTGCTGAATTGGGAGAGATTCAGCAAGGTTAAAAAGATCTATAGGACCAAAGTGTGGATCCTACGATTTTTGAATAATTGTAGGAGTTCAATCAGTATGAAGAGCCATGGTGAACTGACCTTGGAAGAACTTCAAGAGGCAAAGAATACAACCACTGCCATCATACAAAGGGAATATTTCCAAGAGGAATAAGAGAGTTTGATGAAGGGGGTAAGAAAACCAAAACTAGCTCTCGCACACCAGCTGAATCTTTACCTGGACAATGGGGTAATAAGGTGTAAGGGTAGACTAGAACATGCACAGTTACCTGAATCTGTTAAGTTTCCCATACTATTGCCGAAGAGTTGCTATGTTACTCGGGTAATAAAGAACATCATGATAATAATGCTCATATAGGTGTAAATGCCACTGTGGCGAGTGTTAGACAGGAGTTCTGGATCCCCTAGATAAGGCAACTAACCAAGAGTAAATTACACCATTGTGTTATTGGTAGGAGAATGCAGGGGAGGGCATATAGGTCCAATATAGTTCCTCCATTACCTGAGTTCAGGGTCCAATGTAAGCAACCTTTCAATACCACAGGCGTGGACTACACCGGCGCATTATGGGTTAAGGGAAAAGGACAAAGCCCTGAGAAGGCTTCTATCATCCTATTTACCTGCCTGATAACCAGAGGCATACATGTGGAGCTAATTGATAACCAGTCCTGTGACTTGTTCCACATGAGTTTTAGAAAATTCTGTAGCAGAAGAGGTTTCCCAACACTCATGCTGAGTGACAACGCCTTCACGTTTATAGCGGCATCAGAATACCTCAAGACCATGTCGGAGAATCCCAGGGTAAAAGAACATCTATTAGATATAAAGTGTAACTGGAAGTTCATTCCAGCGAGAGCACCATGGTTTGGTGCTATATGGGAAAGGCTGATAGGACTTCTGAAGTCATGCCTAAAAAAGATCGTAGGCCAAGCCTTGCTCAGTTTTGAGGAACTGACCTGTGCACTGGAGCTGGAAGGAATTATCAATGACAGACCATTAAGTTACATGCCCGGGGACTTGAATCAACTGGAAATTTTAACCCCTAACCATTTGATCCTTGGACGAAAGCTCAAGTCCTTCCCAAGAGAAGTACTAAATTGGGAAGAGATCTCCGGTGACCCTACCTATGGACGGAGAGAGCTCACCAAGAAAAGATTCCAAGTTGTGCGGCAACTTGTGGAAGAGATGGGAGAGGGAGTATTTAACATCGTTAAGAGAGACCCATCGAGTAGGAATAGTGCATGGCTCTTGGCCCAGGATAGGGAAGTTGTCCCCATTCATGACGAGGGGCCAAGGAGCAAGTGGAATTTGGGCCAAGTGATCGAGTTACACATGAGGAGAGACAAGGTCCCAAGAGTGGCTACTCTAAGAACAGCACATAGTCAGTTTATGAGAACTGTAATTAAATTATACCCCTTAGAGCTGTGGCAGGAGATAAGGGAAACTAATCTTGCGACAGATGACATTTAGTCAAGCACCCCCCCGAGCAGGAGGACTGTTCAAATAGCTGAAGCCAAAAAGGCATTGATAAGAACAGGAATATTGTCAATAATGTAGGCATAAGTTTTTCTTGCGGGGAGTATGTCCAAACTTTAACAAGAGAGACTGCACTTTTCCGCAAGTTGTAGTATAGTTTTATATATTCTCTTTAATTTATGTAAAGTGGAAATGCGTATCATGTAGAAGGATATTATGTTTTGTTGTGTTTGTATTTAGTAATGAAAGGCATTGTTTTAGCTGTTTCAATTGTAAGTATATGTGTAGTAATGCTTAACCATCGGTACTGGTTGTTTGTCCAGTGGTGAGTCGAATGTTTGGTGACGGTCAGATACAGAGTGGTTCGAGTTAGTGGAGACTCAAGAATGCAGCCAAAATTATCGGAGTCTACAAATCCACTCAAGTATTCCTATTCATTTTAAAGTACATTTAGGGAAACTTCCTTTAAGAGATATGCATATCTAAATGTAAGGATAATTTCTTGCAGTGTGCTTTGGATGAGGGTCGTGAAATAGAGATTGTGTTCACGCCAATCTAACTACTGTATTTCAAGCTAGGAACACTGAATGCATCAACAGTAAGTTAACCCTTAAATGCCGAGCCTCTATTTACAAAAGTGTCTGTCGTATGCCGGCAGCGTTTGGGAGTTAGCGCCGAAGTGGAAAAAAAGTTTTTTTCAAAAAATCACAGCACGCTTAGTTTTTACGATTAAAAGTTCATTTTTGGCTCTTTTTTTTGTCACTGACTGGAGTTTAGTATGCAAACATCAGAAATGAAAAAAAATATCATTATCATATATAAATATTGAAATATATGACAGCACAAAAAAAAAATTCATATATAACTGTATCCAAATCGTGCTGTGAGCAAAATGGTTAAAGCTAATGAGTTATCTTTTTTTCTTTGTATTGTACACTAAATTGCAATGATTTTGGTATATAACAAATTGTAAAACAATCAAAGCAACACAGAGAAAATATTATCATAAAATGATGAATGAATTCGTAATGCGCGGACGTAAAAAAAAGTTTTTTTCAAAAATTCACCATAAATCGAAATATTGTGCTAGCGACTTCCAGTTTGTTGCAAAATGAAGGTAATTGATTGAATATTACTAGACTGTAAGTGTTTTAGCTTACAATTGCAGTTTTCGACCATTTCGGTCAAGTTAAAGTTGACCGAAGGTCGAATTTTTTTTATTTATCGTGATTTATATGAAAATATTTCAAAACTGATTAAAGCTACAACCATGAGTTATTTTTTGTTGTATTCTACATGAAATTGCACACATTTTCATATATAAAACTTTATGTAATGACTAATATAAAACGATGCAAACATTACGACAAAGTGACAAAAGAATTTCCGAGATGTTCGGGCGAGTTACCGCGTGCGGATGTAAGGAAAAAGTTTTTTTTTTCAAAAATTCACATAAATCGAAATATTGTGCTAGAGACTTCCAATTTGTTGCAAAATGAAGGTAAATGATTGACTATTACTAGAATGTATGAGTTTTAGCTTACAATTGCGTTTTTCGACCATTTCGTAGAGTCAAAGTTGACCGAAGGTTGAAATTTTGGCACTTATCGTGATTTATATGAAAATATTTCTAAACTGATAAAAGCTACAACCATGAGTTGTTTTTAGTTGTATTTTACATGAAATTGCGCACATTTTCATATATAAAACTTTATGTAACGGCTAATATAAAATGGTGCAAAAATTACAACAAAATGACGAAAGAATTTCTGAAATTTTCGGCGAAAGTTACCGCTGAGAGGTAAGGAAAAGTTTTTTCAAAAATTCACCATAAATCGAAATATTGTGCTAGAGACTTCCAATTTGTTGCAAAATGAAGGTAAATGATTGAATATTACTAGAATGTACAAGTTTTAGCTTACAATTGTGTTTTTCAACCGAAGGTTGAAATTTTTTGTAGTCGACGTACAGTACGTCCACTCGTCACCCGACAGAGAATTTTAGTCGACTTACGATACGTCCAGTCGGCGTTTAAGGGTTAATATCATTTGTTTAGTTCATATACACACCGCAATGTATTGATAAAATCATAATTTGAATTACCATAGGAACGAAGTAACCTGGGTGTCGTAGCAGAAGACTTAGGCTACGATTTGGGTCAGTAAGTTTCAAATTGTTTAAGCTATACAATAACACTGACGATCTGAAATGCTATACTTATTCTGAGTGAGTCGGAATAAGAACAGAATGAATGTGTGCTTAAAAGGCCAGTAAAATCAAACATCTGGCTAATCAATAGCATAGCCTTAGTGAATGTTCGCTTGTCTATACTTTGTGTTTTGAAGTATACCATCATTATAGGTTATTTTCCAGTTTAGGGATGTAGATATTACTTTGGTATCATGAAGTTACTCTCTTGAAAATGGGGACAGAATCAAGTTTGAATGATAAGAAAATTTTGTGATCTGAGCAGTTTGTGAGCATAGGTGTATGTGTATCAATGAGATAAAACTTAATTACAGAGAGCCCATTGTTCATTTGTGATTGATCAGAGTAGGCTACTTGATACAAGCTCAACTTTTCACATGCTTGTATGGTATATATTTAAGAAGGTGTGAGGGTTCTTTGTATATACTGTACAGTACAGTAAAATATCCAGTTATGTTATTGAAAAAAACAGTCTGAATATCTGTCAAAATAAGCCAACAACTTTAAAAACGATTTTCAGTCAGCAATGAGCTATGCATGTGCCACATCTTTTCCTGTGGGAGGATAAATTAGTTGAAACCAACTACAGTATGTGACAGAATAGTCAAGACACAATGTCTGCTAAATCCATCCTTTAAACTTCTAAAAAAGCTTCCTGTGGGTCTACAGCAGGCTATTGAGGCATCTGAGAACGCAGTTTACGTTGCTCTTTAAAAGTAGAAGAGCGGAAGAAAGCAAGCCTCATACTAACAAAATACTAACATTTTCCACACTGATAATCTTTGATATCCTATGGTATCTTCTAGGCAGCAATATAAACATTACCCCTTTAGGCTTCACCTTACTCCACAGCATTTTCCCCTAGGCTTTCATCCGTGACTCAATCTTGATAGGTATTCAGATTATTACAATGCATAACCCAATGTGTAAAAATGTTAAATAAATGCTAATCAATTTACCGTACGTATACACAAAAATACCAATTGATGAAATAGTAAATTCACAAACAAACAAGGAATACTTACTAAGTACCATACGTATACACAAAAATATCAACTGAAGAAATAGTAAATTCACAAACAAACAAAGAATACTCATTAGGTACCGTACGTATGCACAAAAATACCAACTGATGAAACAGTAAATTCACACACAAACAAGCAATACTCACTAAGATGAACGCAATGAAAGACATTATTGGAGAGGAGGGTATTAATTTTTAAAAGCAAATCAGTGGCAAGAAAGTAGTTGCCTGTAAAGACCACTAGAAAAGCAATAATAAAAGCAAGAGAGGGAGTCTGCCCTATTTTTCTACCCTTAATTACCACTCACACGAATACAAAAGGCAGCTTCAATTCTACACTGTAATTTGTCTTACCCACCAACACAATGTATTGTAATGTTTTTGAACACTGTATACCAATGTGATACTCACCCCATTTATATAGGCTAAGTTCTTCTCATGCTCATAATCCCAAAGAACAATATCTCCACTTTTGGCTCCAACAGCAACAATGTTCAAGCTTTTAGGATGCCACTCAAGAACTGTCACACGTCTGTCGAACTCCATGAAGACTTTGTAAACTTTTAATCTTTGGTTCACATTCATCAGAGGTTTATTAAGAGACTGTTGGAACAAAAAGTAAAAATTTTTCACTAATAATAATAAAAGTATTAAAAAATTATATTTTGCTCCGCCTGGACCATGTCACACAATTACTCCACTTTCCACTTTTTAAAGTGTACATGCACTTCACCTGAACACACTTAGTTTTTACTTTCCATGGTCAAATATTTCCATATGAGTGGCATAAATGAAGAAACTTCAATACAGAGTAAGATTGTTCTGTTCTTCTGGTCTGAGCCATTTTTGAACGACTGAAAATTTAAGAGTGATAGGATCACTTACCCTCTTATTTGCTAACATGTTTTCTTGGTAACTACAAGCAATATTTATAAGTAAATAACACTGCCACCATTTACTATTACAACATTTGTGCCCAACTTAAAAAAAAAAAGTCCAAACAAATAATTACACATTCCAAAACCTTACTATTCCAGTTCCTAATGTGTTACATTGGTCAACTATAAGAAATTTATATTAGCAAAGCTCACTGGTGTCACAGTTAATACGAAACAAAAGGATTTTCATACCAAAAAGGTCAAAATATACTATAATATATATATTATATAAAATATAAAATAAAAGAAAATATAGTACAGTATATATAAAACAATATAATACCTAGTACAGTTATTAAAATTATTCACCTTATCTACATGCACATTTACCTTTTATGTCAATGTTTTCTCTCCTTCCTAATAAGGAAGATAAGTCTTTTGTTTAATTGTCATTTCTTTGAATTTCTTTCCTCCTAAGGAAAGCATGTCTTTAGGTCCTTTGCAGTAAAATTAATCAAGTGATTGTTTGAATACAAGACTAGATCATTTGGTGAGTGTAAATATGGTCACAAGGCCTGTTTCATTTAATTTAAAGTAATTTAAAACTTCCCCAGGTAGCAAATTTATGCTTGATGAGTAAATTATTTCCTCACAAGGAAACAGTGTATTTTCCCTTTAAAACTGGCTTCTGCCTTTCATGTCTCTTGTCTACTCAAGAGACTGGTTATACAGTTACATAATCACAGTGGAGGCAACAAAGTGGATTGACAAAAAGAACTGGAGCATTTGCCTGACAAAATACCTACAGGGAAGACACCCAGTGTAAAGAAATTAACAATTCTTTACAAATCGTACTGGTGACCTCCAACCCAATTTATATCACAGGCAAAAAAGTGATGAAATCACAAGAGGGTTAGTAAAGCCCAGCCAGATATGGAGGTCAGGGGGTACAAAGAAGGTCGATGAGTGAACAAAAGTTTTGAAGATGTTTTGCAACTGTTTTTCTGAAATTTGGCTATGTGATATTTTCTTACAGTTTTGAAATATGAGACAGATTTCACCCTTATGAAACATACTGTGGCCTTATTTTATGAAATAATCGTGTTTTCGCATGGAAATAATTGATAAGTGTGGAGCACGTTAGGTTGCCAGTTTGTGAATTTTGAACGAAATCCTATGCAATCATGTCGCATCACTTAAAAGCACAGCTGTACAATAAATTACATAAAGGAAAAAATATGGCAATGCTACCTACATCAATCTGTTGTGAATTGCTGGATTTGTTTATTTTATGCTTATGGTACAGTAATTGATTTTATTTTATGCTTATGGTACAGTAATTGATTTTATTTTCATTAAAGAATATGTACAGTACAGTACAGGCAGTCCCCAGTTATCGGTGATCCAGTTTTTCGGCGCTTGTCTAGTGGCTTCTCCTTATCGGCACCAACAATCATGTATTGGCACCAATACATACCTAACAGAGACAGCGATAACCGAAAATCACTGATTTTCAATTAGTGGCAATTTTCGCTTATTTTCATGCCATCGGAATGGAACCCCGGCCGATAACCGGGGACTGCCTGTACTGATACATGAGAGAGAGAGAGAGAGAGAGAGAGAGAGAGAGAGAGAGAGAGAGAGAGAGAGAGAGAGAGAGAGAGAGAGAGAGAGAATTACGTCGTTGCAGAAAAGTTGCTACCGAGGCCTATGTATGAAATTTGGATTTTAAATATTTTTATGGTGATTACATCAGTACAGTATAAATAAATTCTGTTAGTGAAATAACATGTTATAGATATTTTGCTGTACAGTATTTTCTCAGTACAGGCAGTCCTGGCTATTGGCAGCCTCGGTTACTGACGATCCGGTTTTACAGCACTTGTCTAGTGACAACGATAACCGGATTTTCGGCACCAATTTGTGCTGATCTCTGGTTAGTGGCACTGATCCCCGGTTATCAGCACTGATCCCCACTTATCAGTGGCTCCGATCCCCAGTTACCAGCACCGATAACCGGACATCAGCGCCGATAACCAGGGATCGGCACTATTATCGCCGATTTTCAGTTATCGTCACCCTGTCGGGGACGGAGCCCCCGCCAATAACTGGGGACTGCCTTATATGCATACTGACAGAGAGAATGATGGCACTAGAATTTAGTAAATTTATGGGAGATGGTGAGGACTAACCACAACACGACATAAACCAAGAACTTACTGTAGTAAATTATTTTTTTATCCTAAATGTACTTGTATGTAATCACAAAAATACTATAGTAAAGTCCACCGCGCTTTGCAGCTAAGCTCCACCCACTGATTACATCACAACAATTCCTTGAAGCTGATTGGTTGGCAATGGTTTCAAAAAGTTGGTTAATCTGTGGTTCTTTTCATCTTCATTTATTTTGCAATGGTTGTTTTACCGAACTAAAATACTTACAGCTGATTATAAAAAAGAAACATTTTATTATCCAGAAATAAAATCATAATACACATCTCCCTAAAAATGGTTAAAAAAAACAGGAAAATATGAACGAAGTCAGGAGTGTTCCGCGATACTGCAATGTTGTGCTTCATAAATGAGGTTCACTTGAATACAGAGGTGACACTGGGAATGTCTGCGTTTGAATCGGTGCACTTGAATCACTGGACAATAATGATTACCGTCTGATATTGTCAAGAGTGTTCACCATTCTAAATTTAACTCAAAAGACTTTCTCAGAGCTATCCAGACTGGTATTTCATATTGATTTCAGGAAATTTTACTATATTTTAATAGTCATAAAATTGATTTCATTGCAATTGTTTACACATTCGGAGGGATGACAAGCAGTGACTGCACTCTACAAAACCTGTATGTGACTATGTTTAAGGGGATCGGCCGCCTAAAAAAACCCAATAATCTTTTAAAAATTCGATTTGCTGAAAAAAATTCTATGGCTTCGTATAGGGTTCAAGAATGTGTCCACGAAATATTATGCTAAAATTTGCCATATTTCTCTAGTTATGGCCTAAAATGTAACAATAACTATATACCCATAAAACACCAGTAGCGCAAATGATTTAGTCTGGTATAGTTTTTATGATATATATTACGAAAACTTCCTTTGAAATGAAATGTATAATGTCAATAATATCCTACTCAGCACCTTTTTAGTTATTCCTAGCCATGACAACGCACACGTCATACCATGACGCCGACTGTGGCCGAGAGTTGCCTATAAACGTCCAAGCTCGAAGGACACGTTTTTCATGCTCGCTAACCTTGACTGAACTCTGTATTTTCTGCGGTGTTTTTGTTTTTTCACCGTGCCTAAAAGGTCCAAGAGTTCACTTCATGCTTCTAGAATGCCGAAAAGCCAAGTGGAAAAGTCCAGGCGAGAAGTAGAAGAAAGAGTTCAAGAAATTAGTGCCATAGAGGGGAATGGAGCGACGGAGAGAGAGAGAGCTGTCGCCCATCAAACGGCGCAGGCAGCGATCTCTGCTGACCAGAGACCAACCACATCCACACCTAAACGCCATTTTATTTGTTCGTCACTACCAAAGGGCAAAGATATTTTAGAAAAAGAAAGCAGTAGCTCGGAGGCTGATATTATAGACAATCCTGAAAATAAAATGATCATAATAAGTGAAGCAAGACTTGATGAATTACTTGAATCACGAATCCCTAATTGTGAATGTAAAGTAATTCCCAGGATCCATTTGGCAAGGGATGGATTCTGAGACACTAATAAAAAGTGTAGGCAACTATGATACCCTAGAGTAATACCTTGCAGCAAGATCAGACAGGGGGCGACCAGAACCTAAAATTTATAAGAATGTGTCTTAGGCACATAAATAATCAATTAATATTCTTATTTATAATCATTTTGCATTAATTAATACCCACAAATAAAAATTAAAACCATAGAATTAATTGTAACACAGTCTTTGAAGTCCCTTTTACTTTTTTATGTAACTAAAACTTTGAAGGCCCGTTTCTCAAAACATAAGTTTTTTAGCCTTTAAAATGCATCTCCTCCTTAGTATTGGACCAATCTAAATGAAATTTTAAATATAACATGGGAAACATGGTAGATTAAAACAAAGCCGGGGATTTTTAATATTTTGAGTTTCTGATTTTTGGCAATTTTTTTTTCTGTAATTTTCCGGGAAAATTTCATTAAAAAAATTCATATCTCAAAAAATAATTGAAAATCAAAAATCCCCGGCTTTGTATCGAAGGTCCATATGTGTTTTATACGTGGTTCAAATCTCATCCCTTAAAACCAAAAAGCAAAAGGAGGAGATGCATTTTGAAAATGGCCATTTTTGGCCGAAAAATGCTCTAAGGCCACAAAACCTAAGGTCACTGAACAAAAATTTTTTCCCAGAAGTTCCACACAATATCCTTTAACAAACCCCCTATATATCAACAACCTGTCGTTAAAAAAGTCGGAAACCGGCCGATCCCCTTAACTTAAAGTTACAGTATGATAGGCTATACGAGTCATACAAGATATAATTTGCTGATAACTTTCTTAAGGACATTACCTCCTTTCAAAATAACAGGACCATAAAAAATTACATAGACCTTTGCCTTTATGATGTTTGGATTTTAGGCCTATCTTATATTCAGCCGTTTTATTATGGTTCTTGTTGTGGTTATTCTTGTTTTTGTTGCTACTGTTATTCATAAAATACTGGTGTAAAGAATTACCTGCCTACTCTTGTCAACTGAAATTTAGTCATTTGTTTTAATTAGAAGTAATCGTGATCTTCATGAATATAGTCTATGCTAGAATATTCTCCTAACAATAGAGAGAGAGAGAGAGAGAGAGAGAGAGAGAGAGAGAGAGAGAGAGAGAGAGAGAGAGAGAGAGAGAGAGAGAGAAACTGACTCTTAAGCATACTTCTGTCCAACAGGGTAATCTACAAGAATGCCCCCAAAAGCAAATGAATCATGGGCTACTCGCAGAGTGGTTTGGATCATCTCATACATAACTTTTTCAACTATCATTTTTTTTTTTCTTATTTCATGAAGTATCTTATGATGCCTTCCTACCACAGCCTTCATTTTCATGGAACTGCTACAGCAGCCTTATATTTACTCATCACAATAATATAATTCCTCATCCCTTTTGTAAATATATTTTCAATATAGCTCATTGAGAGCAGTTTGATAGTTGTGTGTGAGGCTGAAACAGTCCTATGATTGATCTGTGTGTCATTGGCTACGTGCCCATAAGTTTTACTTTTATTCTCTGTGGTATAAGTGGCGTTACAATTACTATGGCCATCCACGCATGTACGTGTACGTGCACTTCCTTATACGTGTACATTCCACTTTGTGCATGTAGGCTACATTACATGTCGAGGAGTTGAAACTACTATATTAATTAAAAGCTACTCTATTTCCAACAGATATGGATAGAAAACTATTTGCGATAAGAATTTGATGTGTAGGTCTATGCCCTGTCATTTTCTCAGAAGATAAGAAACTGACATGTAGGCACATGACCTGTCATTATCTCAGAACATAAGAAATTGACATGTAAACCCATGTCCTGTCATTATCTCAGAACATACGAAATCGATGTGAAGGCCCATGCCCTATCATTGTCTCAGAACATAAGAAATTGACGTGTAAAAAGTTAACCCTTAGTGGACGGATTGAGCTTCAGTGTGAAGTAAAACAGGTTTGGAGAGGTGGACGGATTGAGCTTGAGTGTGAAGCAGAATTACGCACCACTGTTATGGTAATAATGATTCGAAACAAAGGTGCCAATACTTCTATATGCTATAAATTCACTAATGGCAACTTTTATACAGACGTGAGAGTTAGGCCAGTATCAGTAATGCTTGTGACTTCAAGGGAAAAGTACTGCATCTCTCTCTCTCACATGAGTCTTTTTGTAAATTTGCTTGTAAATACATGAAGGGGTTGCTGTTGTTTTTTGTTTTTGTCTTTTACGATAGTATGTCTGTTGTAAATGTAATTTAACAAAGAAAATTCCAAAGAAATATTAGAAAAAGCATGTAAAAGTAAAAAAAAATTTACTGAATTTTCCTTCTCGTATATTTATGTGAATATTTTACAACAAATATGCAAAACATTTGTTACTGCTTCTATTTCTTACCTGTTTTGATATTGTGTGAGCAGTAATAATAATTTTACAAAATACTAAAACTTATTTATTATAAAAAACATATATAAGTTGGTAAAATTTATGATTGTCTTGTAAATGAGGCCCCACAAGGAGTTGTAAATAGTAATTTTCAACTTCTCGTGGAAGGCGGGGAAAATTTTAAGAATTTTTTTATTTATACAGTGTGAATGTACATGTCATTCTCTTTCCATTAATGTGATTTTTTTTTTTATTTTGCCAACCTCAAAGTTTCCCCGGTCTGGGGTGCTACACACTGATAAATTATGCCGTCCCTTAAGGGTTAAGTATACCTTAGTTTTACCAGACCACTGAGCTGATTAACAGCTCTCCTAGGGCTGGCCTGAAGGATTAGACTTATTTAACATGGCTAAGAACCAATTGGTTACTTAGCAACGGGGCCTACGGCTTATTCTGGAATCCAAACCACATTATAGCGAGAAATGAATTCCTATCACCAGAGATAAATTCCTCTAACTCTTCATTAGCCAGCCGGAGAGTTGAACTCGGGCCTAGCAAGTGCTAGGCCACAACTCTACCGACTCACCCAACGAAGAGCTAATTGACGTGTAGGCCCATGCTCTATCACTGTCTCAGAACAAAAGAAATTGACATGTAGGGACAGGGCCTGTCAATGTCTCAAAATATAATAATTTGAAGTGAAGGCCTATGTCCTGTCATTGTTTCAGAACATAAAAAATTAACATGTCAATGCCTTAAAATATAAAAATTTGATGTGTAGGCCTATACCTTGTCACTGTCTCAAAATTAAGAAATTGACGTGTAGGCCCATGCACTGTCATTGCCTAATAACATAAGAAATTGACGTGTAGGCCCATGCACTGTCATTGCCTAATAACATAAGAAATTGACGTGTAGGCCCATGCCCTGTCATTGTCTCAGAACATAGAAATTGACGTGTAGGCCCATGCCCTGTCATTGTCTCAGAACATAGAAATTGACGTGTAGGCCCATGCCCTGCCACTGTCTCAGAAAACAAGAAACTGACGTGTAGGCCCATGCCCTGTCATTGTCTAAGAATACAAGAAATTGACGTGTAGGCCTAATCTCTCAATGACATTAACGTTTGACATGGCTGCAGAAGTCTATGCTTCATTTCAATTAATGTGGTGTATGTGGGATCGCTTATTTAGGCCAACACCAATTTAAAAGAAAAAAAAAGTAAGATGCTTGTGTACAGGCAGTCCCCGGTTAACGGTGGGCTCGGTTAACAGCGATCCGGTTTTATGGCACTTGTCTAGGGACAAAAATCGCCAATTTCCGCTTATTGGCACCGATAATTGGGTATTGGCACCGATACATACCTAACAGAGGCGCTGATAACCGAAAATCAGCGCTTTTCGGCGCCGATAACCCCCAAAAATTGCTGAAAAAGCGCTGAAATCGCCGATTTTCGGTTATCATCACACCCTCAGAAACAGAACCCCGCCGATAACTGGGGACTGCCTGTACTTAGGCTGCGCATAAAAAAAAGTGATGCACAGACACAATGATCCAAGACCTTCATAATGATATATAACTTAATATATCTTTTATCGGAGATATCAATTGCAGACTTCACAACTTTGGGAATTCAAATCTGCGGTGTCACAATTCATGCACGAAACTCAACAAGACTGAATGGAGTCAAATCCGTACTGGTAATCATTTGGACTGTCAACTATACTCAGTTTTTTTTACCGAGGCACATTTGCACCGACTGGCAGGGGTGCCCTTTTAGCTCGGAAAAGTTTCCTGCTAGCTGATTGGTTGCAAATATTTTGTCCGAATAGCATCATTGTTTTCAAATAATTACCAGTAATGTGTATCGAAACTTATTTACTAGCCTAAATTTCTCCCTCAGATATATGTTTTGTCAATAAATAATGTTAACGAATAAAGAGATTATAAAGGATTGTGATGGTAAGTCTAAATTTAATAACAACACCCGCCGAAGTCAACGACAGGAGCTTGCTTTCGGATGCACGCTGCATAATTTTTTTTACTTTTCACATATTTTAACACCAATTGGGATAAACTACACTAAGCATAAGAAAAACATGTTATTATAAACTTTCTTTGAATACCAGAATCTACTAAAACATGGAATTAATAAAATTCGCTATTAGTGAAAACTTCCGGGAGGTAAAGGAACAGCCTGCGGCATTAGATAAAATTTAGATAAAATTACCTAGATAAGTAGGCCTAGTTATTCATATGGTATCCACATGCCAGCAAATGTTGATGGGCAAGAAAACTTTTCAGATACATATCATCTTTTATAGGCTTTTGTGCTGAAGCCTTTTGTTATATCATTATGATAAATATGATGATAAATATGAAGACGCTATTTTTTTCTTTTACATAATAATAATGTACTTCCCTTTATTTCTTGCACAGATTTCAAACTAGGCTAGCCTATGTCTATGTGTTTTACACCATTTTTTGACAGTTGCAATAAAATTTGCTTAACTCTTTAAGGTAAGGAGCAACAGTAAACAGTAGCTGATGCTTGATATAAGTTAAGCTAGGTGTATGTAGGCCTATGATGTAAGTCCGTATAGAAAGGATTTGCTAATTTTGTCGTAAAGGTATAGGTTCTATTAATAGCACTAATTTCGGTTTGAGGATACTGTAGTGTTCCATAAATTGCATAAAAATCATAATTAAACGAATTCATAATTTCACCGAGTTGCAACGCGATACCCCTCCCCCTCCCTTCCATCCCCGCCTCGGTATTTGACAGTAGACGCATATAGCCAGCTAATCCTTAAAATGCATATGTGTATAGTACATTTTCTACTCAGTCACATATTCTTTTACTTCTCAAAATATCCGCAGAAACTCGTGTTAACCTTATATGTGTCCTGAACAGAACGGAAAATAAGAAAAAAGTTTTCTGATCTCGCATTGTCTGCTGTAACTTACACGAATGCGTAAGTTGTTAATTTCTGCGAAATATATTTTTATTAGCGTGCCCCTACAAAAAGAAGCACAGAAACTTTTTAATTGCAGATATAGCCATTAAAGTAATCTCAGTAACGTAACACTGATTTCAACATTTACATAAATCAGGAAAAAGCTGCAATGACATAAATCAGGAAAATGCTGCAATGACAATCACCTGTGATAGTTTTTCCCGCCAGGCCGCCGCAGGCTGTTCCTTTTACCTCCCTGGAAGTTTCCACTAATAGCGAGTTTTATTAATTCCATGTTTTTAGTAGATTCTGGTATTCAAAGAAAGTTTATAATAACATGGTTTTCTTATGCTTAGTGTAATTTATCCCGGTTGGTGTTAAAATATATGAAAAGTAAAAAATTATGCAGCGTACATCCGAAAACAAGCTCCTGTCGTTGACTTCATGGTGTTGTTATTAAATTTAGACTTACCATCACAATACTTTATTATCTCTTTATTCGTTAACATTATTTATTGACAAAACACATATCTGAGGGAGAAATTTAGGTTAGTAAATAAGTTTCGATTCACATTACTTGGTAATTATTTGAAAACAATGATGCTATTCGACAAAATATTTGCAACCAACCAGCTAGCAAGAAACTTTTCCGAGCTAAAAGGACACCCCTGCCAGTCGGTGCAAATGTGCCTCGGTAAAAAAAACCGAGTTTAGTGTGACGCCATTCCCCCTACGAGAACTAGTCAATCACTGGCATGCAGTGGGTAGGGTTTAGCTGCAAAGAGCGGTGGACTCTGCTATACAGTAACATGACGTAATATAGAGGGATGAATGAATTTTTACTTAGCATTTCCAACGTTCTTACTCTGTTACGAATCACTAAGAAACAGAAATACTTTAAAGAGTAATGGTCTCTGAGAGAGAGAGAGAGAGAGAGAGAGAGAGTGTTTTAGTTTGCCATTTGAGATGGTTTTGTGAAGTAACATAAGTTTTGAGAGAGAGAGAGAGAGAGAGAGAGCGAGCGAGTGTAATTGTTGTTAGTGAGTGTTTCGGTTGTTGGAAGAGGGATAAGGGTCGTTAGTTGGAGTTTGTTTACGGCGCTGTCTGTCTGTGAAAATGCGAAGGAGATTTCGGTTTTGGGGGAGTCTTGAGTTGAGGTTCAACCTTGAAAGTGGACGGTCAGTTCGTCTGAGTTTTGGATACCGGTTACCGACATTGATGGTGCATGTGTCTCTTTCTTTTTGCTCGTTTGTTGGTTGAGTCTGTTTTCAGTTTTGTTTGTGTGCCGTGTTGGCGACCGTGGACACCTTAATCCATCTCCCAGCAACCGAGGATCAGGGTGAGTGTTGTGTGTGGTTATATGTTCTATGTATCTGTGTTGTGTGTTGTTTTTGTGTTTTTGAATTCCGCCACATTATATTTCTTTACCCTCTCCCTATTAGTCCATTTGCCAAAATGGGTAACCTTTGAATGTTATATAGTACAAAGTTTCTTGATAGATTTGCTATCCTAAGGTGTTTTTCAAGTTTTTCAACTTGGTTGTCCTCATGACAACTTTGGGCAACTCGTGTTATATGTAAATAATGGCCGCCATTACTAAAAAATCTAGTTTCTTCTATATCTTTGTTTCTATACATGATAATATAAATAGTAAGGTGTCTATACCTATGTTTTTAAGGTCAAGGAACATGATAAATTCATTAAGTATTTTGTTGCAGGTATATACTATGCCTAAACGCAATATGGGAGACCTTCGATGAGGGTATTATCGACCTGCGTTTATTATCGTCCAATCAGTCGTAACAATTTTTCTATAAAGTATATAATAGCTGTCAAAAGAAAAACAAATTTTTGAGGCATTTATTTGATATTGTTTGATTTCATTAATATTTTGATAGGTGACGATAATACATGCCAGATGTTAAGCTGACGATAATACCATTCTTTACGGTACCCAAAAATATAAGTGAACAGCTTATTTGCGTAAAAGATATGGTCAAAACTTCACCCAAGACAATTCATACACTTTCATTATTGTAAAAATGTAGTATTCACAGTCATGCAGCTCAATTTATTATTAGCATTATGCATGAATTCTATTGGACCATTACATAAAAATTACATGTGATAATGCTAGAAGCTTATGCCAACCTGTCCATTGATATGTAGCTGTACATGGTGGCTCAGCAGATCAAGTGGTGGGAATCAGAAAGTTTCAGAGATGTTATACTTCGTCCAGGAGCATTGCACATAACCATGTCGTTCTTGGGATGCATAAGGACACTAATGAAGGGAACAGGTCTTGATGTTCTAGCTGGAGCAGCGTTTGGACATCTTACAGGAATTATGAGCGGAAAGGCATGGGTGAGGGTTATGAGAGCATTCCGCATGGTAACAGTTGTCCTGCTGCAGCACCTTTTTCAAGATGGTGAAACGAACTTTGATGAAATATCTGCACACATGGAGGAAGCACGGCAGCATCCAAAGGCAAGCACTGGGTGGATAATCTAATAAAACCAACACTGCTTGCACATCAGTTTCTTCGTGCAGAGAGGGAAGGCGACTGGTTATTTTAACAACTATGCTTTGAGAGAATATTGCCTTACTTCTTCAGTGCAGGTCACTTCCATTATACCAGATATATCTCCTGGCATTTGCTGGAGATGCGCAACCTACCAGATGATGTCAAGACAGACCTAATTGCCAGAGCACATGTCTGTCGTCATCATGAAGGTGTTTGGAACTCTGTGTCAAGTGATCAGTTTGGTGAACAAACTGCTAACAAAATAGGAAAAGGTGGTATGAGAGGTATGACACTGTCACCTGAGCTAATTACTGAATGGATCGATTCATTCCCTATCTCTGCCTACCTCTCAGATGCCATGGAAAACTTGTACATGGGCCAAGTCTGCAATGCAATAACACCAATGAAGCACAAAGAGGAAGGTGAAAAGAGGCAAAAGCTTGATGCTGCAGAACTAGTAAACATTCCCACCCACTGAAAAGTGAGAGTGATGTCCTGTATAACATTGGCAATGGCCAAGTTGCTCCAAATGAAGTCAGTGTTAAAGATGCATTATTAATTGGAGAGAAGATGGTAGCTTCATTTCGTGATTCACTACCATCTGGATTTCATGCAAAACTTTCCAGCCCCGTTAAGACAATGGAACGGCTAAAGCATGGCATCAATTACTTTTAATTAAAACAAATGACTAAATTTCAAGTGACAAGAGTAGGCAGATAATTCTTTTCACCAGTATTTTATGAATAGGTCTGCAGTTGTAGGTCACCATATGAAAAGTTTTTGAAGACAAAACTACAAGCACCATAAAAAAAATAAGAAAAACCACAATAAAACGACTGAGTATGAGATAGGCCTATAATCCAAACACCATAAGCTGCATAAACCGACAAAAAGACAGGACATTATAGGTCTACATCCATTTTTATGATCCTGTTATTTCGAAAGAAGATAACGTCCTTAAGAAAATTCTCAGCAAATTATATCCAGTACTACTCGTACAGCCTATTATACTGTAACTTCAAGTTAAACATAGTCACATACAGGTTTTGTAGAATGCAGTCACTGCTTGTCATCCCTCCGAATGTGTAAACGAGTGCAATAAAATAGATTTTATGACTTAAAATGTAGTAAAATTTCCTGAAATCAATATGAAATATCGGTCTGCATAGGTCTGCGAAAGTCTTTGTGTTTAAGTTTAGAATGGTGAACATGCTTGACAATATCAGACGGTAAATATCATTGTCCAGTGATTCAAGTGCACCAATTCAAACGCAGACATTCCCTGTGTCACCTCTGCATCCAGGTGAACCTCCTTTACGAAACACAACACTGTAGCATTGCGGAACAATCCTGACTTTGTTCATATTTTCCTTTTTTTTAACTACCTTTATTGAGATGCGTATTATGATTTTATTTCAAGGGATAATATAACGTTTCTTTTTGATAATCTGCAGAACGTAATTTAGTTCGGTACAACAACCATTGCAATATAAATGAAATGAAAAGAACCACAGATTAACCAACTTTTCGAAACTACTGCCAGCCAATTAGCTCTAAAGGGATGGTCATGATTTAAGCCGTGGGAGGGGCTTAACTGCAAAGAATGCTGGACTCTGCTGTAGCATTCTGTTTGGAGGTGAGTGGGAGGGAGGGGGGGGGGGAGGTGAGTGGGAGGAGGGGAGTGGGAGGGGGGAATAGGAGAGGGAGGGAAAAGGGAAGGAGAGAACACAGCTGAATTAACACTTGATGTTTGCTCCATTGTGCAAACAAACAAACAGACATTTCAGGGTTTTAGCATTATATCAACCACCACAGTAGTTGGCAGTCAGTAAAGCCCAGCCATTTGAAGCACACAAAAATCCCAACTTTGGCCCTTCATAACTGGAAGTATTCAACCAACCATGATGAAACTCTGGCTTTGGAGGTTTCCCAAAATTTCAATGAAATCCGTTAAGCTGTTCTGGAGATGCAGCTTTTGAAATTTTCCGTTTAGGGGATGTGATAGGGGGTGGGGGTCCTAACATATCTGTAGAGCAATAACAGTAAAAGATACAGCCACGATACTTAGTTTTTCTGAAAGCTCGTATTCTGGAGGGATATCTTTTGGAGTTTGTTTTTGGAAATAGTGAAATTTTAAAGTTACAGTAGGCCCAGGCCATTCAAATTCGCCATCAAAATTCAAATTTCCTGATACTCTGGAATGGACTGCTCACAGCATTAGAAGAGGAGCTCTTTTCTTAATGTGTGTGAATAGCAAGTGGTGTGCGGAGAAGCTGCCTGACTTTCTCTCAATTCATTACCAATATGTACAATACTAAAACTCTGAAACGTTTGTTTGTTTGTTTGCACATGATCAAGTATTATTTTAGCTGTGTCCTCCCCCCTCCTCCCCCTACCCTTTCCCTCCCCTCCCTGAACACAAGATCAAGTCTTTATTTAGTTGTGTCCTCCCCTTCCTCCATCACCCACCCCTCCCCCTACCATTCCCCCTCTCCTCCCCATCCCCTACACCTTCCATCTTCCCTCCCCCTCCACTTCACTTTTCCATCCGCCTTCCCCCTCCACTTCCCTCTTCCATTCCCCTTCTCTCCTCCCACTCACATTCCCCTTCACCCTCCTACCCCCCATTCCCTTCCCCCTCCCCCTCCCATATAAATGGGGCTGGTGCTGCCGTAGACATTTGCTGACTATTATTATTAGCAGGCTTAACTTAGCTGTGGGTACGGGTATGGGTATGGTACGGGTATGGGTATGGTATGGATATGGGAATGGTATGGCATCAATATGGGTATGGGTATGGTACAGATATGGATATTGTATTAAATTATTTACAATACATTACTCTACTTGACACACTTGCATTCAACTAAGTAAAGCAACAGTGTGACTAGCTTACACCTTCCTAACTTCTCATAAATGTACAAAAACAAGAAATAGAAAAGTAAGTTGCTACTTAGCCACACTGTTTCGTCGTTCTACAGGTGTCCTCATAGAATTAAACATCCTGGTCTAACATTGCTGTAACTGTTTTCGTGACGATGGTAGCTACGTGACTGACTCTAGCTTTGCTTTTACGTTCGAGGTAACCTCAAGGGGAGGTTCCAACAATATTTACACTAGTTTAATTATTTTTAAAAATTATCTTATTACTTCATTATTTCATTTGATTTACTCAAAAGTTATTTTACTTTAAATTAATCCTAATTATAATTAATTCAATTAATGAATATTAAAGCCAAATACGCTATTATATTTATTAAATTATTAACGGTTTCGTTTACGCAATTAGTACTTCAGTTATGAATGAAACTCAATGTTGCATTTTAGCAACATTTATTACCTTTAAGAGGAACTAAATTTTTATTTATTAAGAATACTCATTATTCGTTGTACAATTCCATCATCCCGAAAGAATTTTCCAACATATTCCCCTTAAAGGATTGCAATATCATCTATTGCAATGAATATAATACTTACAATACTTAATATTAAATCAATGAAATACTTAAATAACTTTATTGATAAAGTTATTTAATTAACCCTTTAACGCAGACTGAATGTATTTTACGTCGACAAAAATTGTCTGTCGGGTGCCAAGTGGACGTAAAATATGTCGACTACAAAAAGTTTTTTTAAATATTCGCGGAAAAATACTTATAGGCCTAGTTTGAGAAAAATTTTAAATCGCGCGCCTTGAGGGATGCTGGGAGTTCACGGATCACGCTGTTGTTTTGTTTACAAGAGTGACCCAGCTGCGCATGTGCAAATTTCTTTCTTCTCCCACTAGAAAGCATCAGCGACGCATCGTCAGAGAGCGATTTCTTGACGTTCGTGTTTTGCTAAACTTGTGCAAGTGTTAGCATGTTTGTGACGCAATAGGACGTACGCAGAGATGTCCCAACGTCGTCAGGACTCTGAAAGGCGCGTATTGCCTGTCGGTAGTGAGCGTGTGAGACGCGTTTTAGACTTGGATGCTGGAGAAGGACCAAGCACCCAAGGTGATCCATCTTATGAGTGCCGTGCTGTACGGCCACGTGTGGCCGAAAGTGACCGTGGGCCCCAAGGGCCGTACACTGTGCCTTTTACGACCCCTAGGAAACATCGGGGTGTCCTGAGAGGCATTCATAAACATTTGGGAGGCCTCCAACAAAAGGACATTGATGAATACTTGTTGGTCATCTAGTGACGAGGACATCACGCCAGATGTCAGTGATGACGAGTATTTCCCCCCAATGTCCGTACGAGAGCCAGAGCATGAAAGTGAACTGGAGTTCAATGGTTTCAGTGCTTATGAGGGAGAGTCTGAGGAGGAGGAGGCACCGATTGTGGCTGGTGGGGAAGAGACAGAAAGTGATGGTGAAAGTGAGGGAGATGGCCCAGTGGGGAGTGCGAAGTCGTGCCTGCGCACATGCCCATAGAAGGTCGCAACGTCGCGGCAGCCTAGGTGAAGGCCGTTCGTCCGAAAGTGATGAGGGGTGGTTGGAGGACCCCACTCCACCTAACATGCACCCATTCACAGCAGTACCTGGACTGACCGTCCCTGTGCCTCTCACTGCACTGGGGTTCATTCAGTTCTTCCTTACAGGGGAATTGCTGGAATACCTCGTTGCAGAGACGGCAGATTACACTTGGTACTGCCGTGAGGAACTGCAGACAACATTGTCGTATCTATGGCGGGGCTGCAACCTCACGGACATGGCACATTTTTTGGGGCTCCACATTTTTTTTGGAATGATGCCTGCTGCAGAATTCAGGCAATATTGGAGGCGGAATTTTTTTTTAAGTACACCCAATGTGCCCGGCATTATGCCCCGTGATAGTTTCCTGGCGTTGGACAGGTATTTCAACACCTTCAACTGAAGGGCCATACCCCGGAATAACCTAGATTGCCTCATCTTAGTCCGCCCAGTGTTGGACTACATTTGTGAACGGTGCCACTTTCTCGTGGTTCCTTCCAAGAACCTTTCTTTGGATGAGGGGATGATGCCATACAAAGGACATCTAAGCATAAACGTGTACAACCCCAAGAAGCCAAAGAAAATGGTGTGAAGTTATTTTTTATTACGAAATCCAAGACTGGATACGTCGTTGACTTCTCTGTGAATTCCGGGGTCTTCTCCATGCTGCGTGACACTGTCTTCGGTCTTGTGGATCGTTTCCATAACCAGGGATACCACCTGGTTATGGATGATTATTGTAACTCGGTATCCCTGGCCCAGGAACTTTATGAAGCAGGTGTGCACGTCAGTGGTACCCTTCGGTTGGTGTGTGGGGCCCCGAATGTCCTCAAGAGATTCGCTAGCCAGCTGCAACATCTGGCAAGAGGAGAGACAGAGTGGCAGCGGAAGGGAGATGTCTTCGTCATCTGTTGGAAGGGGGTCCGACTTGTGCCCACGATTACGACCAGTCATAAGCCCATCCAAGAAGAGGTCGTTCAGCGAAGAAGACACGTCGGCAGGGCTGAGTTACGTATGAGGAGTTTCGTGTCCAACGGCCTACTGTCACCGGGCACTACAATAGGCACATGCGAGGAGTTGATCTCTTTGATCAATTCATCCAGTATTATCCCTTCACCAGGAGAACCAGGAGGTGGACACAGAAACTCCTCAAATACCTCCTTCAGTTGGCCCTCCTGAATGCCTACATCCTCTACTGTGGGTACAATTCCGACACCCGGAAGTTGTCCCACATCCAGTTTCTTGAGGTGGCCAGGAATGCCCTCATAAACTTCAATCCTGAGGAGTTGCCTTCTAACACCGGCCCCCTGCCCCGGACTCCAGATCTGCCCCGAGAGGATAGGGCAGATGTTGCTAGGAGGGCCAACCTCGGTCGTCCTGCTGCTGCCGCCGCCGCCACTGCTGCTGCCCTCCCTCACATTCCAATGTCCCATCAGGTAGTGGACTCTGTGTGTCGGCTGCAGGAAGGGGATCACACACTGGAGCCCCTAGAAAGGCGTAAGCAGAAACGGTGCCGGGTGTGCCATGTGAATGGCAGAAGAAGAGACACCCGGTTCATCTGTCACACCTGCAAGGTAGCACTTTGCAGGATCAGGGAGTGTGACCGCAAATACCACACTGCGGTTATATATTGGAGTGCGCCTACCCGAGGGACACTGGAGGGCGCAGCGGACTGCCGAAGGGCGGCCGATCTGCAGCAAGGGCACGCATCTCCCTCCTCCGCCTGTACCTCGTCATGTCTAGAGGAAAAAAATTCAAGACTCTTCAATGGAGGAGGGAGAAAACAAGAATAGAACGAAGAGTCAGGATTACGAGTGAGTATTCTGCATTGATTTTATATTTAATTTTATATTTATTACAAGTTTTTATATATCTGTATTTATTGGTGTTTTGTATGTTATTTCGTTTTATGCAAAAAAAAAAAAAAAGGTTTTCACCTGCATTCCTTTTATTTATGTATTCGTACCAATATAAAATATATATATATATATATATATATATATATGTGTGTGTATATATATATATAATATATATATATATATATATATATATATATATATATATATATATATATATATATATATATATATATATATATATATATATATATATATATATATATATATATATATATATATATATATATATAATATATAATTTTTTTTTTGGTAAGCAAAAAATCTTAAATTCTAGTGATATTCAATCATTTACCTTCATTTTGCAACAAATTGGAAGTCTCTAGCACAATATTTCGATTTACAGTGAATTTTTGAAAAAACTTTTTCCTTACGTCGGCATGCGCTAACTCTGCTGAAAATCTCAGAAATTCTTTAGTCACCTTTTCGTAATTTTTGCACCATTTTCTATTAGCCGTTACATAAAGTTTTATACATGATAATGTGTGGAATTTTATGTAGAATACAACAAAAAATAACTCATGGTTGTAGCTTTTATCAGTTTTGAAATATTTTCATATAAATCACAGTAAGAGCCAAAATTTCAACCTTCGGTCAACTTTGACTCGACCGAAATGGTAAAAAAATGCAATTGCAAGCTAAAACTCTTACATTCTATTGATATTCAATCATTTACCTTCATTTTGCAACAAACAAGAAGTCTCTAGCACAATATTTCGATTTATGGTGAATTTTTAAAAAAACTTTTTCCTTACATCCGTGCACGCTAACTCTGCTGAAAATCTCAGAATTTCTTTCGTCACTTTGTCGTAATTTTTGCACCATTTTCTATTAACCGTTACATAAAGTTTTATATATGAAAATGTGCGCAATTTCAGGTAGAATACAACAAAAAATAACTCACTGTTGTAGCTTATATCAGTTTTGAAATATTGTCATATAAATCACGATAAGTGCCAAAATTTCAACCTTCAGTCAACTTTGACTCAACCGAAATGGTCGAAAAATGCAATTGTAAGCTAAAACTCTTACATTCTAGTAATATTCAATCATTTACCTTCATTTTGCAACAAACGAGAAGTCTCTAGCACAATATTTTGATTTATGGTTAATTTTTGAAAAAAACTTTTTCCTTACGTCCACGAGCGCCAACTCGGTCGAACATCTCGGAAATTCTTTAGTCACTTTGTCGTAATTTTTGTACCGTTCTCTACTGGCCATTACATAAGGTTTTATATATCAAAATGTGCACAATTTCATGTACAATACAACAAAAAATAACTCATGGTTGTAGTTTTTATCAGTTTTGAAATATTTTCATATAAATCATGATAAATAGAAAAAATTTGACCTTCGGTCAAATTTAACGTGACCGAAATGGTTGAAAACTGCAATTGTAAGCTAAAACTCTTACATTCTAGTAATATTCAATATATTTACCTTCATTTTGCAACAAACGGGAAGCCTCTAGCACAATATTTTGATTTATGGTGAATTTTTGAAAAAACTTTTTTTTACGTCCACGCGTTACGAATTCATGCATCATTTTGTGATAATATTTTCTCTGTGTTGCTTTGATTGTTTTACAATTTGTTATACACCAAAAATCATTGCAATTTAGTGTAAAATACAAAGAAAAAAAATAACTCATTAGCATTAACCGTTTTGCTCACAGTGCGATTTGTATACAATTATATATGAAATATTTTTTTTGCACTGTCATATATCCCTTAAACGCTGAGCCTCTATTTACAAAAATGTCTGTCGTATGCCGGCAGCGTTCAGGAGTTAGCGCCGAAACAGAAAAAAAGTTTTTTTTTCAAAAAATCACAGCATGCTTAGTTTTTAAGATTAAGAGTTCATATTTGGCTCCTTTTTTGTCATTGCTTGAAGTTTAGTATGCAACCATCAGAAATGAAAAAAAATATCATCATCATATATAAATATTGGAAAATATGACAGCGTGAAAAAAAATTTCATATATAATTTTATACAAATCGCCCTGTGAGCAAAACAGTTAAAGCTAATGTTATTTTTTTTCGTTGTATTGTACACTAAATTGCGATGATTTTGGTATATAACAAATTGTAAAACAATCAAAGCAACACAGAGAAAATATTATCACAAAATGATGCATGAATTCGTAACGCTGTGACGTAAAAAAAATTTTTTTTCTAAAATTCGCCATAAATTGAAATATTGTGCTAGAGACTTCCCGTTTGTTGCAAAATGAAGGTAATTGATTGAATATTACTAGACTGTAAGTGATTTAGCTTACAATTGCAGTTTTCTACCATTTCGGTCGAGTTAAAGTTGACCGAAGGTCGAATTTTTTCTATTATCATGATTTATATAAAAATATTTCAAAACTGATAAAAGCTACAACCATGAGTTATTTTTTGTTGTATTCTACATGATATTGTGCACATTTTCATGTATAACACTTTATGTAAGGCCTAATATAAAACGGTGCGAAAATTACGAAAACGTGACTAAAGAAATTCTGAGATTTTTGGCAGTTACCGTGCGTGGACGTAAGGAAAAAGTTTTTTCAAAAATTCACCATAAATCGAAATATTGTGCTAGACACTTCCAATTTGTTGCAAAATGAAGGTAAATGATTGCATATTACTAGAATGTAAGAGTTTTAGCTTACAATTGCATTTTTCTACCATTTCGGTCGAGTCAAAGTTGACCGAAGCTTGAAATTTTGGCACTTATCGTGATTTATATGAAAATATTTCAAAACTGATAAAAGCTACAACCATGAGTTATTTTTTGTTGTATTTTACATGAAACTGCGCACATTTTCATATATAAAACTTTATGTAACGGCTAATTTAAAACAGTGCAAACATTACGACAAAGTGACGAAAGAATTTCTGAGATTTTCGGCCAAGTTACTGCGTGCGGATGTAAGGAAAAAGTTTTTTTCAAAAATTCACCATAAATTGAAATATTGTGCTAGAGACTTCCAATTTGTTGCAAAATGAAGGTAAATGATTGAATATTACTAGAATGTAAGAGTTTTAGCTTACAATTGTGTTTTTCGACCATTTTGGTTGAGTCAAAGTTGACCAAAGGTTGAAATTTTGGCACTTATCGTGATTTATATGGAAATATTTCAAAACTGATAAAAGCTACAACCATGTGTTGTTTTCTGTTGTATTTTACATGAAATTGCGCACATTTTCATATATAAAACTTTATGTAACAGCTAATATAAAACGGTGGAAAAATTACGATTTTCGGGAGAGTTACCGAGCGGACGTAAGGAAAAAGTTTTTTCAAAACTTCACCATAAATCAAAATATTGTGCTAGACACTTCCAATTTGTTGCAAAATGAAGGTAAATGATTGAATATTACCAGAATGTAAGAGTTTTAGCTTACAATTGCATTTTTCGACCATTTCGGTCGAGTCAAAGTTGACCGAAGGTTGAAATTTTGGCACTTATCGTGATTTATATGAAAATATTTCAAAACTTATAAAAGCTACAACCATGGATTATTTTTTGTTGTATTCTACCTGAAATTGCGTACATTTTCATATATAAAACTTTATGTAACGGCTAATATAAAATGGTGCAAAAATTACGACAAAGTGACGAAAGAATTTCTGAGATGCGTCGCTGATGCTCTGTAGTGCCAGAAGAAAGAAATTCGCGCATGCGCGGCTCGGTAACACTTGTAAACACAACAACAGCGTGATCCGTGAACTCCCAGCATCCCTCAAGGTGCGTGATTTAAAATCTTTCGCAAACTAGGCCTATAACTATTTTTCCGCAAATATTTAAAAAAACTTTTTGTAGTCGACGTACCGTACGTCTGCTCAGCACCTGGCAGACAATTTTAGTCGACGTATGTTATGTCCAGTCGGTGTTTAAGGGATATTCCAATATTTATATATGATAATGATATTTTTTTCATTTCTGATGGTTGCATACTAAACTTCAGTCAACGACAAAAAAAAAAGGAGCCAAAAATGAACTCTTAATCTTAAAAACTAAGTGTGCTGTGATTTTTTGAAAAAAACTTTCTTTCCGCTTCGGCGCTAACTCTCAAACCCCGCTGGCATACGGGAGACACTTTTGTAAATAGACGCTCGGCGTTTAAGGGTTAAGATACTTTGATATTTAATTTTACATAAACCAAATTATTTAATATTGAGTATGGGTATGGGTATGGTACAGATATGGGTAAGGGTATGGAATGGATATGGTATGGGTATGGGTATGAGTATGGTATAGATATGGGTATGGGTATGGGTATGGATATGGGTATGTTACAAATGAAATTCCACATTTTTATAAAAGAGTTATTGTTACATATTAGGGTAAAATATCTGGCCATGAAGCGGTAGCATGCATGTTTGCCGATGGCACATGATGCTCTTCCAAAAAATGCATTTACAAAGACTTCACTTGCTTATATATTATTAAGTTGGCAGTTAATTATAACACATTTTGTTAATAAAACTTAATCTTTTGCAAGGTTTCGATAAAGTTTCATTTTCTTGTGGTTGGACGACCAAATAAATATCGAATGAAAATGTGCATGACACAAATCCAACAAAATTCATTTACAGTACAGTGCTGTACAAAGACTTCACATGCTTACTATATTTTATTTCAATTGGCAGTTCCAGTAACTCATTTTTTTTAATGAAACTTTAATCGTTTGAAAGGTTTCTGAAGTTTTATTTTCTTGTTGACTGACCAACTAAATATTGAGGGAAAAGGTGCAAATTTAGCAATCGATGTGTCGTGGGCAATATTTTACCATATTAAAGATTATAATTACGTCACAGTCTCCTGAATGTACAGTATACTACTACAGTACAGTACTGTATTGTGCTGGATGCAGATTAGGGGGACAGCATGTAGCCTAATTTTCTATAACAAATGCCCAGTCTTGGTTAAGCTAATGCTTTTCTTTCAGGTGAGACGAACACATGACAGGTGGTGCTTCAATGATGCCTGTTACTCATTGTGCTGCAAATACTAGAGTAGGCAAGCAACAAAACCCCAATCTTGTGGAGATGGAGACGTTATTGGTGGTCTGGCTCGAAGACCAAAACCAATGAAATGTTCCAGTGACCCTTGGTATTATTCAGGAGAAGGATAGGCAGTTGTATGAGGCAGTAGTGTAGAAGAGAGGGGAAGGTCGTGGAAGTGAACATTTATAGCCAGCAGAGGCTGGTTTAATTGTTTCAAAGTTCGTGCAAATTTGCACAACCTGAAGTTGTAGGGTGAGGCTGCTAGTGCAGACAAGGAGACAGCAGAAGGATTTCCTATAGCCGATTCACTTAAGGTAGATTCTTGGGCCTAAGAGACGTTTGTTTGGCGGCCTCTGATTGGCTGGTACCAGGAGGCAGGAGACTCACTCACTGTCTCATTTTTACATATGTAGCTCAGAAAACTAGCAATATGTTGATATGTTTCTTCATTTATCTCACGTTTTGCACAAGATTGGAAAATTTTGGTCATACCATAGGACTCGGTATTAATTGTACAACTATATATGATTTCCTGAAATCAATAAGAGAAAACACAAAGGAATTACAACGAGTAAAAGTGAAGAGAGAAGCATTTAATTCTTTATACCCGTTTTTACTTATCATCGGATTTTGCATCATTCATGCGATCAAGATAAAATAAAACTTGTTTTCATACAATAAATTCACCCTGAATACTCTGGTGCTTTCAGATTTTAGATGCGTGTGATATGTGAAGAGAAAATGAAGAATATGTCTTATTATGTTGCATCCATTCTTGACGCAGTTTGCCAAGAGACGGTGATGATGATCTGCACGATACTGCATTGGTCGTCTAAGCCGTTGACAGTTGCCAATTAGCGATATGAGAAGTTTGCAGTTTCGGCAATACTTGCTGTATTATTGTCATTACATTTTCTGTAAATAAATGCATAGAATTCCCATTATGACTGTTGAACATTTCCACTCCAGTATTATACTGTACGTATATGTCTGTATGTCTGAACATATCTGATACAAAAAAAAATAATCAGATGGATGCATCTGGATGTGCTGGCTTCAATTTGGACATCGCCAACAGATTTTATGGTAAGAAATAAAAAATGTACTTTCGTTCATTGAATGAACATATGAAAAATAAGCTTTTGATGTTATTGAACAGAGAAATGAGCGGCCATAATAATGAACTCATCATTATGTAGGCCTGTTATTTATCATGTAGTCTACAGTGTGTATGCAAATTTCTAGACTAAATTGAACCCAACACATCCAGATGCATCCATCTGATTATTTTTTTTTTTTGTAGCAGATATGCCAGACATACAGACATATACAGTATAATACTGGAGTGAAAATGTTCGACAGCCATAATGGGAATTACATCCATTTATTTACAGAAAATGTAATGACAATAATACAGCAAATATTGCCGAAACTGCAAACTTCTCATATCGCTAATTGGCAACTGTCAATGGCTGAGACGGCCAACACGGTGTCTTGCAGATCATCATCACTGTCTCTTGGCAAACTGCGTCAAGAACGGATGCAACATAATAAGACATATTCTCCATTTTCTCTTCACATATCACACGCATCTAAAATCTGAAAGCACCAGAGTATTTAGGGTGAATTTATTGTATGAAAACACAAGTTTTATTTTATCTTGATCGCATGAATGATGCAAAATCCAATAAGTAAAAACGGGTGTAAAGAATTAAATGCTTCTCTCTTCACTTTTACTCGTAATTCCTTTGAGTTTTCTCTTATTGATTTCAGTAAATCATATTTAGCTGTACAATTAATACTGAATCCTATGGTATGACCAAAACTTTCCTATCTTGTGCAAAACGTGAGATAAATGAAGAAATATATAAACATATTGCTAGTTTTCTGAGCTACATATGTAAAAATGAGACAGTGAGCGAGTCTCCTGCCTCCTGGTACCAGTCAATCAGAGGCTGCCAAACAAACGTCTCTTAGGCCCAAGAATCTACCTTAAGTGAATCGGCTATAGTTGTCTTGCTGAAATCATCAGGGATAACAGGGATGGAGGCTATACTGCTGACCAAGTTTTCAACGTGGATGAGACAGGCTTATTTTGGAAACGTATGCCTAGTTGTATGTACATATCCAAGGAGGGGAAGACAGCACCAAGCCATAAAGGTCATGAAATCCAATTTAAATGGGGCCTGGAAAAATCTGTGTCCAAATTTTGTGATGGTCTTTATGGGCTTTGAGAAGGGAGAGTGTCTTGATGCTGTGAAAAGGAACATTGTTCAATATAACAAGAGGTGGAGGTGGAAGCTGAGGATGTGAATGAGCTACTGAAATCAATGGAGACGAGTTGTCAGCAGAGGACCTCATTGAGCTGGAGAAGCATGTACGAATATCTCAGCCTTTAACTGAAAGAATAAAGTGGCTGCGCAGTCTGCCTGGGCAGAGTTTGGTGTTAGAGCTCCGACTGGTAGCAATAATATGGCCAGTTCGGACTACAAAACTTCAAATCAAAAGATAATAGGGGCTCCAGTACCCAAGCCTGATGATACTGACAATCCTTGGCGCGACGCCTCAATGTGTATCTTTTCTCTAATACAGAATGGTGCCTGGTCCCTCCAGTAGGCATTAAGAAACCGCTGAAAGAGACTTATCCTACCCATGAATATAACTTTGAAAGCTATAGAAGAAACCCTTCAACAAATTAATGGAAAATGTAGCTCTACAGCTATTTTGGATAAGACCCAAAATGCTCATCGGGTAGTCCCAGCCTTCTGTCCCTTCACCTTTAAAATAATTAATCATGTGAAAGCAGATTTTCAAAATTTTGTGGTAACTGGGAAACGAGAGCCAATGGCAGAACTAAAGACATTTTCCTCTATCATCCTTGTGTCTGACAATTCTACTAAGGAATAGGCAATACTTGTCCTTCCTTTTGAAAGGAAAAAGCTCCCTCTGAACCTGGCTACTCAACAGTTTGGGACCCTTATGAGAAAAATCTCAGAGGGGACAGCCTTGGGTGAATTTCATGCCAGGCTCCACCTCCTTTGTATTATAACCTCTACTACATTGCTGGAAGTTACCATCAAAAGGCTTCCAGAGTCTTCCTAAACAATTTTTGCTGTTGTATCCAAATCACTAATGTAAACCCTATGGGGAGCACTCTTTGATTTTCTAGTGTCACACAAAGGCTTGGATGGAAACATTGGGTTCTCTAACATGTTATTTCCCAATGTAACCGCCTTATTTAATTCTAACCCCTTCTGTAAGGAACTTTTTGAGGAGTTTGTTGTGGCTCAACTCAGTGAGCAAGCCCAACAATAGAACTGTACAGCATTTACTCTCCTTGGAAAAGGGGAATCTGGGTAGCAATGGACTTGAGTTTCCTTTTTGTAAACCATAAAAGATTCGCTATGACTAGGAGTCATATAAGTCTCCAGTCACCCCTGGACAACAGCAGCAAAAGCATCCATTTCGAAGCGTCCAAAGACGCTCTTACCAGGGAAAAGGAAAAGCAACTGGAATGCCTATCAAAGGCAAAGAGAGAGGTGGAGCCCAATAGAATTGTATGGGTGGGGGTTGGCTTCTGCAGCATCATATGCAATGGAAGTCCTCCCCTTGGGGACACAGTATTATCTTCAGCGGGCTAAGGTGGAAATGGTCTCAGCCTCCCCCCACTTTAAAGAGGTTTTTCCAAAAAGCAGACTCCTTTTTGGAAGATTATGTGCAGAAGGCCCTTTTAAAGGGAACCATAGTGAAACACGTACATTCACCACCAAGCACGTCTCTTCAGTGTCCCCAAGAAGGATTCCTCCGAATATAGGATGATCACTGACCTAACAAAACTGAACAAACACATTGTTTGCTAGAAGTTTCAGATGACTACTGTTGCCTAAGTACGTTCAATCATTCCACAAAGGATCTGGACCATTTCTATAGATCTGACAGATACACACTGGTACATCCCTATCACCGTTCCCTTCTGCCCCTCCCTAGGCATCTGGATAGGGAAGGGACTGTACAGATTCAAAGTCATGCCCTTTGGGCTAAACACTGCCCTAAGAGTTTTTACAAACTTAGCAGCAGTAGTTGTCCGAAAACTAAGGAAAGAAGGAATTCAGCTGGTATCCTACCTAGACGATTGGCTAATCTGGGGGCCACCAAAAAAGAGTGCTTATGAAACCTAAGAGCAATAGTCAACAGACTCCAGTCGAAAGGTTTCCAAATACTGTAAATTGGAACAAATCCTACCTTACGCCCAGCAGACGTTTTCCGTGGCTGGAACTTTGTTGGGATACTCTTCACAGCCAGTTGTCTTTCCCCACCAATACTCAGAACAGACTAAGGAAGGACTCAAAGAGGTTCCTTGGACAGCCCAGCTTTTCCAGACGTCAGTTGGAATGTATGATGGCCCTGTTACTGTTTGCATCTGAGATAGACCCAGTCCTGAGATTGCAACTAAAAAATGTAAACGAATTTTGCCAATCACATGCAAGAAAAAATTATTACGATCAAAGGACAAAGGATTATCTTTAGTGTCTTGCCTTGGGGCTGGGAATTTTGATCAATGTCGATAATCTGTGCTTATTCTAACCCAGTTGACTGTTTATCTGGGGATGAAAATTTACTCTTTTTGGTCTTTTCTGACAAGAGAGACAAATAGAGAATTTTGACCCTTAGAAAAGCCTCCAGCTAAGAAGTGGCTGTCTCTATTGGGACACATGACCTCTTTTAGAGAAGTTTGTTAACAAGGTTCATTCAAGTATGAGACCAATTCAGTTTTATTGCAAGACAGGTCTTGACACCAGTAGTAGTTCCTTCAGATCTTTTGTTTTCTCTTTGTTGGTGGGGAGATCAGTCAACACTGATGGGCCTACCTCTAACCTCAAGAGCCCAGGCCTCACATTGTCTTCAGATGCATCACAGGCAGGTTGGGAAGCCATTCTGGGAAAAACCAAATTGTCAAGGAAGTGGACTGTAGAGGAGGGCAAGCTTTATATAAACAATGTAGAGCTTTTGGTGGTTTGGAATTGTCTTATGCAAGTGGAACATCTAGTCAGACAAGAAAAATCACAAATTTTCAATCAATTTGTATTTTTCTAACATACAAACCTGAGACCTTTACACTGGGAAAATTCTCCTGCACAGCTGGAATACTGGCTATGAAAAATCTGATGTAATATGATCAAGGCATAGTGGAGTAATACACAGCGTCACTCAATGAGACCGGTGAATGGGAGGAGTTTCCTCTCGCTTGCCCCACAGGATCTCGTGACCTACCAGTGATCTTCCAGCCCCGGAAAACTGTATGAGGGGTGGCTGAGGTGGGCCATTAATGTAAAGGCCTCAGGTTAGTATGTTAGCAAAAATACAAATTGATTAAAAATTTGTGATTTGTTCCCATACAAATACAAACTTTCGGCCTCTACACTGGGAGACTTACTTCTTGGTGGGAGGAAAAGTAAGCTATGACCGATTGTAGGTCTCGCTCATCTGGGTTCACTTCCAGACCATTGTTGGAGTATAGGAAAGAGCTGAAAGCCTATGACTAAAAGGAGCAAATGTTTTCCCAGTAAGCAGACATCCGGGCTTTTGCCACGATAGGAATAAGATTCCACAATGTGCCAAGAAGAAAGGGAGGATTTAAACCATTGTAAAAACAAACAACTGGTTAACTACCTCAATCTATCAGAATACTCTGTTTACAGAGGCAAGAAAGGTGTCATTTCTATTTCTGAGATGAATTCATTGTGTGAAAAGGAAAGAAAAAAAGAAAGATGTCCTCCTCACCTGTATCTAGATGAATCCATAACAAAGATTGTTCTCTTCACTGCTCGCCGGGAGTGGAGGAGGAAACGGAGAAAAGAACAGCACCATTCACCACAATCACAATCTCTTACACACCAACATCTAAGAGCACTGGCAAGTTAGACAGCTTGTTGGGGCAGCCACCACTGGACCCAAAGAAAAAGTGTCCAAGGACCTGTGAGTGACATCCTTCAGGTAGAAAGAGGTGAAGGTGGTCTGACGATTCCATGTACCAGTCCTCAAAACTCTTTGAACCGATAGATTCTCCCTAAAAGTGATGTAGGGGCCAAGACCGCTCACATCATGAGCTTTAGGTTGTAGAACTGTCTTCTACATTAGAAGAAAAAATATATGCACTTCTGATAACCTCCCATAGCCAGAAGATGGTATTCTTGGACACTTCTTCCTTGTTCCAGCCAGTACTAACAAAAAGCCTTTGTGGAAATAGTAGCGTAGTGCCCAAACTGGACATAAGCGCATTTCACTAGGATCATCACTAACAAAATTTGCATAGGACAGAATCAAAAAGGACTCAAATCCGTCATCAGGAACTGATGGATTCTGAGTCTTAGCCATGAATTCTGGGACAAGTTCGAAGGACACTAGACTCCAGCCCCTTGAGTGTTTCACCTTAAGGCAAGCAAAAATACCGTCTTGAGGGTTAAAGCCCTATCCGAAGAACCCCTTCAAGGCTCATACGGGCACTAGTAAGAGGACTGCTCAAAACTTCGTAAGAGCATAGAGATCTCCCATGAGGAAGAAAGATCCACTTCTTTCACACGAAGAACTAGTCCTAAAGCAGACCAATAGCTCTCAATGGCTGATACAGAAAGGAGCTTTTCCATACGTAGGAAAATGAGGAAGTCAGCTACTAACTGAATAGAAGTTCCGACCTGAGAGAAACCCCATTGACGACTCCAATCACAGTAGACTGCCCACTTCCCCTGATACGTGGCTGTTGACGTTTTCCGGAGATATCCAGACATCTCTAACACTGCCCTGCGAGAAAAACCTCTTGCTCACAGGAGATACTGGATAGTCTCCCACCATGAAGATTTAGGGGCTTGACTGACTGATGATATCTTTCGACGTGGGGTTGGCAAAGAAGGCTGTGCCAAGGAGGAATCTCTCTCGGAGCTTCTGTTGAGTACCAGTCTGCATGTGGCCAAAAGGGAGCTACCACAGTCATCCTGAGGTTCCTGGAGGTCATTACCCTGTTGATCACCTGACAAATCAGGCAAAAGCGTGGAAAGGCGTAAACATCTAGGTTGTCCCACGGATGTTGAAGGATGTCTTCTGCCGCTGCCCAAGGGTTCGGAACTACTGAGATGAATACTTCCAGTTTCCTGTTGAAACAGGCGGCAAACAGACCCACCATCAGTATTCCCCCAAAGGAGAAACAGGCTTTCCACCACTTCTTGGTGCAAAGATCACTCTGCTCCCAAGAATTGACTCTAACGACTCAATTTGTCTGCAACTACGTTCCTTTTGCATGTAATATACCTGGCTGACAGAACCACTATGTGGTTTATTGCCCACTGATGTAACTGGACTGTCAGATCATGAAGATGGTGAGAGACTAGCCCCGTTTGTTTATGAATGCCACCACCGTGGTGTTGTCCAACATCACAACCACAGAATGACCTGCTACCTGATCTGGAAACTCCCGAAGGCTAAAAGGGCTGCTTTCAGTTCCAGGACGTTGATGTGAAGATGTTTTTCTTCCGGGTTCCAAAATCTTGAAGTCAAAAGATATGCCATATGCGGCCCCCACCCTTCGGTCACGGCATCCGAGAAAGAAGGATCTCTGGAAGAGGAGCATGAAGCGGCATCCCTATGGTCAAGTTCCCATCGTCCAGCCACCATGCCAAGTCCTGTCTCACCTCCTGTGATCATTATTTTTATTATTATTATTAAAATAGTTTAACCGGACCACTGAGATGACCATCAGCTCTCATGGGGCTGGCCCGAAGGATCAGGATGAAATACCAGGTCTAGGCTATAGGCCTAGAACTGGGACCAAATATAGGTCATTCGCATGATGATGAATAAATGAAAATGAAGTTTAAAAGAAAAAACCGTATAATGAACATGCTTTTACACCGAAACACATGTATATGATAAATATTTTTGCTCATTTCCATACATACATACATTTACTTGGTTTTATATTTTGTCTATTAAGTTACAGTTCTTCATGAATGTCAAAATTAGGATGAGTGAAAATGTATAAGATTCTGACAAAATTTCCCCCATCGATTTATTTCCAAAGGTTGATACTTGATGTTGATTATATTTTGGACAGCCACACAACACATGTTTGACTATTATCAACACTTTCCATTCTGGGCATTCGGGAGTAGGGCCATGTGGACTGTTCATCAAGTGTCCATGTGTCAAACAAGTATGGCCTATTCGCAGACGCGTCAGAATTACTTATGTGTCTCTCTCTCTCTGACATGATGAGCTCCAATTTCCAATACTGGATTTTTGATAGCGTAGTCGCTGTCTCGTCCTCAAAGGAGGAACTTCCTCCTTTGAGGACTCAACAGCGACTACCAAAAATAGGTTTTTCCTACGTCAAAACCTGTTTTTGTTTCAATTTATTACCTATAGGTTCCTTGTTCCATATATTTTGCCATTTATTTACAATGATTGTTTTTATATCTCTTATGTGATCACTAATTGGGATTTTTACATTTGCTCTTGCCATGTGGACTGCATATTATTATACAATTTGTGGAGTTCATATTTAATTTCCTGTACAATATTATTTTTTGAGTAGTAACCTTGAACGGCTTCTATAGCGCTTCTTGAGTCGCTGAAAATAACAAAATTACTGAATGATATTTGCTTTATAATTTTGATGGCTACTGCGATTGCACACAACTCTGCTGTGAAGACTGAGGCATTATTAGGCAAAGATAACTGATATGACTTGTTCTGGGATATAGCTGCATATCCTACTCCATGTGATTTAGACCCATCTGTATAAATCGCGTAATGTGAACGTTTTTGTCTTATATGATCTATGGTTTTTTGTCTATGGTGTTCTGGGGTATATGAACAACTTTTTGATAAGTATTTCAACTGTGTGCAAGTTCTTACTTTATTGTATTCATGGCCCAATGGGGTGGTAACTTCACTGTTGAAGGTACTTGTATATCTACGTTCAGTGACTCAATCTATTAGCTCTAACTGGGAAAGGAGGTGGATGACTTTATAAATATATCCCTTAGATCAAATAGATTTTTTGTTGGTGAATCACTTGTCTTGATTCTTAATGCACTTTTCATTGTTATAAACTCTCTATTGAGGAACAGTGGCAGTTTGCCACATTCGACTTGTACTGAGGAGACTGGTGAGGATCTAAATGTTCCTGTGCATATTCTTAGTCCTTCATTGTGAATTGGATCTAATATTTTCAGTGCTGCTTCTGACATTGAACCATATATTTCACTTCCGTAGTCAATGACTGATAATACTGTTGCTTTATACAGTATGGTAAGAGTATGTCTATCAGCTCCCCAATTTGTGTGTGATAGTTTTTTAATTAGACTTGGCACCCTTTTGCATTTTGATTTTATGTAAGTTATACGGGCTTTCCAATTCAGGTGCGCATCAAATATTAATCGTAAAAATTTTGCAGTTTGGCTAATTGGTATATTATGGTTTCTGATTTTTAACTCTATTTCTTCACCTTTTTTCCAATTTTTATCTTTATAAACCATGACAGCTTAAGTTTTTTCTATGGAAAATCTAAAGCCTACAGATGAGGTCCATTCATCTATTCTTATTATGGTTTTATTAATCATTCGTTCTGCATGCCTTATGCGTGATGATGTATAATATATGGCAAAATCATCCATATACAGGTTACTTTTAATTCCGACCGGTAGCACGTTACTGATATCATTAATTGCTAATGTAAACTGAGTACCACTAAGGACACTCCCTTGTGGAACTCCATACCCCATACCTCCTGTGATAAGGGGAGGTGGAAGAATGGAGAATCCCCCACAAGAGACCAAAACTCTTTCAAGCTCCACTGTAAAGAGCGGAGGCGAAGCCGGCGGTGAAGGATGAGCTTCTCTAAAGATGACAAGTGACCTAGAATGACTTGCCATTGGCGTGCAGGTTACTTCTGTTTCAACAAGAATGACCTCACGACAGTCTTGAACTTTTCTAGTCTCGAAACCTGCAGAATGGCAAATGGCTTAATGGATACCAAAGATGCCTTGCTTTATTCAAGAGTGCAAGAAGACAGAACAGAACAATGCCGACTTCGGTAAGTTGAGACAATAAGGACAATGATCAATCTTCTTCAAAGGTTGAATGAATTTCCAGAAGTCAAGGTGCCAAGATCAACTGTCCTTATCTCCTGACTTCAGAGAATGAATTGTTGCAATTACATCTATCTTGCTTGTGATGTGTCTGTTGGCCACTGAACTGAATGTTCTTCTGTCTACTCAAGTACATGCACTGCAATAGAGTAGATGAAAGGACACTAGAACTTTTGTTGACCATGGCACTACTGTGGTGTCGTTGCTAACACACCGAGGAGTATCTATCTTTGGATCTTGAGACTCTTGAAAGTCTAAAAAGAATGAAAAAATCTCTGGAGGAGGAAGAATAGTGTAACCATGGCACTACCTTGGCTACGTCGCCATCAAAGGAGTGTCTATTCGGACCCTGAGACTCCTGAAGCTGTCATAAGATTCACATAAAATTCTCTCCCTCTCGGGTTGTGGATTAACTGGTAATTGCAGTAGCAACAGCTACTGGTTACATCTCCCACTCCTCACAGGAACTCCTAGACACCACTTCTTGACTGAGTAGGAACCAAAAACAAGTTGTTGGAACTTAGTTTGGAGGTGCTGTTGATTTCCAGATGAATCAGGCAGAACGAAGGGAAGTTGTAAGCCCAAGACTTGAATAATGGATGCAAAAGATGTCTCCTAGGCGTCAACAGCATCTGAAGTTTCTAGGTCACCTAGCCAAGTACTAAGTAATCCCAATGTTTCTAACCATGGATGTGAAACACGTCTCCTAGATGTCAACAGAATCCGGTGCTCCAGGTCACCTATCCAAGTACATGTACTGACCTGACCCAACCATTGCTAATTTTGCTGATTGGATGAGGAGCTATATTTTCAATGTGGCATGGACGATACCTGTTATGCCCACAGTCTGTAGAAACAGAGCCTAATAGTATCAGCTTCAGTGTAGGCAGTCCCCGGTTTACAACGGGTCCGGCTTCCGATGTTCCGAGGTTATGATGCTTTTCAATTATATTCATAAAAAATTATTTCCTGGTTTACAACGCATGTTCCGGGGTTACGACGCTAACGACGCCAATCCGACTGAAGAAATATGGCTCCAAAATGGAAGAATCATCAAAATTTAGAGGTTTTTTTTAATGAAAAACTCAATAAAATGCAGATTACATTGTTTTCAATGCACCAAAAGCATTAAAAGTAAGGTTTTCTTTGGATTTTTGACAATTTTCGACAATTTTTTGGTTTACGATGATTTTTGCTTTACGATGCGGCGTAAGAACGGAACCCCCGCCGTAAACTGGGGACTGCCTATTGAAATTGAAGGACCAATTGACTGTCTTCCTAGATCAAACAATTCTTTGAAATGTCAAGGTGTCAAGACCAATTGTCACTGACACTGACCCTGGTGACTAAACTTGTTCATCATACATCCATATTCCTGGAGTGTGTCTAGTTGACTGCACATGCTGAGTGTGCTACCGCAAACCCGTGCACCCGCACTGTCAATTGGGGAGATGATAGGACATTAGCCCCCTGCCCCTTGTTGACTAAGAAACTACCATGGTACCGTTCCTCAACAACACTACGGAACACCTATCCTTGGATCCTGAGGCTTGGAGAGCTAAGATGATCCAGGTTATTGAGGTGCAGATTAGGTCAGACTAGGCTGGGTTGGGTTGGGTTAAGTACCCAACCTAACCTAACCCAACCTAACCCCTTGAAGAGCAGTTTGATGCCCTGGAACAAGAAGTTTCAGAATAGTGAAGTGCAGGTTTGGTAAGGTTTGGCTAGAACTAGTTATACTAGGCTAAGTACCCAACCAAACCTAACCCATCTTAGGCCCTTGAAAAGCACGTGACTACCTCCTGGTTGATGCCATGAGCAAGAAGTTCTGGTCTGGTAAAGTTAGGCTAGAACTAGTTAGGTTAGGCTAGCCTAAGTTAGGACCTGGGTGAAAGCCCTTCGGTTGATGCTTCAAGGCATGAAGTATCTCTGGAAGGAAGTGTGTACAACACTCCAAGGATAATTGTTATCTCACCATTAGGTTCGAATGGGAAGGAATGGGGAGGCCTTGTCAAAGACCACGGCCCCTCTTTCCATCTTCAAGAATTAAGCTCCATCCTTGCTAAGAACAGTATTGCAGAAGAGGGCACTGATGCTGTTGTAATGAGTAGGCCTGATCCATAGATCTACAGAGCTGGAACATACAGGCAGTCCCTGCTTATGGGCAGCATTGGTTAACAAAGTTTTGGTTTTATGGTGCTTGGCTAACAACATCATTAACCAGATTTTTGGTGCTGGTAAGCAATTTTCGGCACCGGTAGGCATTTTATCGGCATCAGCAGGCAGTTTATCGGTGTCAGTAGGCGGTTCATCTGTGCCAATAAGTGGTTTACTGGCGTCAGTAAGCAGTTTATCGGCGCTTACAGCATTGTAAATGCCATTTATTACCATAATTACTGTGATGATCTGGTTATCAACAATTTTCGGTTATCGGCATTCGGCCAGGAACGGAACCTCCCCCATCGTTAACCAGGGACTGCCTGTAATTCCGATTGCACAAGCACAAGGAAACAATCTTGCACATTCAATACCGATTGATCAATTCCTGTTTCGGAAGTGTAGGGTGGTATGGTTTTACAGAACTTCACTGTAAACAAAACCAAACTGTAGTCGAAAATGAACAAGAATCTGAAGAATTCCGTGCTGATGAACTGTAACTACCTTGGGAGTTCTCACGGCCACGTGACCGCAGTCAAGACCAATGTCGCGGCCGTACATGAGAAGAATTCTGAGGAGAGGAGTCATGTCCTCGAGGCCAGTGTGGCGAGTTTACTGTTGCAGGTGAAGCATGATGTGCAGGAACGTCATGGTCGAGAAAACGAGGTTGAGAAGGAGACCGTGGTCATACTCTCGGGAACCTTGTCGTCTTTCCTTCTTACTGTTGTCTGTCTAGTACTCACTTCTGTACGGCTGGGAGAAGAAGGAGTAACAATCACCTCAGGCAAGGCCTGAGCTGCTGCTACCTCAGGCAATGCTTGATCTGCTGTTTTATGAAAATCCATAATTTCATGGCGATCACGAGAAAATACAGCTGTGACTGAGCAGCCCTGTGGTTTCTTCATAGAAACGGCCATGGAATGTGTGCCTGTAACCTCCTTGGATGGAATATGGCCGTACTGAGATAAGCTAACAACCACCCTCACCAAAACGGGAGACAGAGAGCTAAAGTGTTTCTTCCTACGAACCATAGAAACAGAGCGGTCGATCCCTTCGAGGACTGCAACCCTCTCCAGTAAGGCCTGAAAAATAGAAGCAGTAGACAACAAGGACCGGTCGCATGAAGCTGGGATGGAGTGGCCGTATGCAGAACATCATATGATGAGGGAAACAAGGACGCAGCTATACGGCCAGAAGCAACGGCTGGTACACAGGCATTCGTCATGGAGATGGCTGCGGAAGTCATACGCGAAGATGTCACCGACACAGTAGACGAAATGTTCTTGGAAGCAAAAGAGGAGAAACGGGACACCATTAGATAAGAAAATAGTCCCCCCCCACCCATGGTTCTTTGGGAAGGCCTAAGGTCAACCAACACTCAAGGAGAGTAGAGCCATCTATGACTGAATCTGGAAATAAAAAACACATACCAAACCTCGTACCTTATCCAAGGGCGGAGGAGTGTCCTTACAAGCCCCCCAAGAGCAGGAAGAGAATCAACAGGACGAAAATCTGAACCCTCCTCAGAAACATCTATTGAGGAAACAACAGACGAACGTGAAGGGGAAAAATCTTCCAAGGAAGAAGCAGCAAGAAGACGATTTGGGGAAGGAGAAAAGGAACAAGAGGGAATGGCATCGTCCTCCGCCATCAAAGAGTTGAAACCCTCCCATGGCTGAGCAGCACCCTTCCTCTTGTACTTCTTCGACTCGAAACATCTCCATTGCTCAGGAGACCAACCACAACATTCAGAACAGGGGCTACTTACATTGGAAATGTGAAGTCTACACCTGCTACAAGTTACATGGGGATCAGTTTCAAAAGAAGCAATGTAGCAGAAGCAAGAGTTGTCAGCAATACCAAGGAACTTCCTTTGCTTCTTAGCATTAGGCTTAGGTAAATCATGGGTTTGCATGAAGATGAAGCAAACATATACACAAAAAGGCACAAAATTCACCACACAAGACACAGAACTTATAACCAATTGCAAACGAAATGGCTGGAAGAGAAAAAACCGGCTTCGAAGAGAGATGAGCAGCGCGCATCTGCTCAAGAAGGTGGTTAAGAGAACACTGGTATGTCACGAGTTTCTGTGGGACGAGAGGAGATTCCTCCCACTCCCCGGTCTCATTGGGTAACACTATGTATTATTCCACCATGCTTTGATCATATTACATCAAATTTTTTCATAATCGATATTCCAGGTGTGCAGGAGAATTTTCCCAATATAAAGGCCGAAGGTTTGGATTCATATGGGAACAATCAGAGTTTATTACAGCAATTCAACCTATCTCTTACACATGGAAGCAAGGAGGCACAAAATTGAAAGATTGTCGCCAGGCTAGCAGAGACGCTTCTCCTTGGAACAGTGTCCAGGAACATCATTCTTTCAACTTAGTTTGCCTCAGGGAGTAACAATGTTACTGCAGACTAACTCAACAGGACAGAGCAATGTTCTTTCATCAGAATGGTCTCTTTATCCAAAGGTCTACCAGGTGAGGAACCTTTGGGAAGACTCAAACATCAACCTGTTCAACAATGCCCAAAGAAAAATACCCCTAGTTTACTGCTCTCCATGCCAGGACCCTCAGGCATGGGCAGTCAATGCTTTTCTTCAAATGGGGTTGAATGCAAAGATAATTTTGATAGCTCCTCTGTAACCCCAAAGGGAATGGTTTCTCAAGCTACCTCTCCTGGCAGTAGATGTTCCCTGCCATGTGCCATTCAGGAAAGATTTCAGATAGCCTCATTTGAGAAGATTCCATCAAAACCTCCACATGCTTCATCAGACCATGTGGAGTCTGTCAACCATCTCTCATGAGCTAAAGGCTTTTCAAGAGTGACTTGGGAATCAGTCCTTAAGCCTAGAAGGACCTCCACTGTTAGTCTGTATCAACAACAGAGGTCAGTTTATAGATCTTGGTGCTTATCCAGAGGGATACCCAGCACCCATACCTCTGTAGACAGCCTCAGTAAGTTCTCCTGGTATCTCAGGAAAGTGAAACTGTTTTCTATACCAGAGATCATACGATTCACTCTGTTTTCTTCAATTCTGCGTCATTCAAACTTGAATATCGTCGTCTTCAGTTCTGTGTCATGCTAACTTGGATATCTCTCGTGATTAATTAGATTTGATCTGGAAATCCTAAAATCCTATTATGGTTTAGGATGGAATGTGGACATAGCCCTTGAGATTTAACATTACCTCAGTCTGAGCCTTTGGATAAGGGTTCTCTCAAGAACTTAACTTTGAAGACACTGTTTCTTTTAGCTCTTGCTACAGCAATTGTATTAGTGAGCATCAAGCCCTTTCTTGTAATGTAGGCTTTGTTCAAAGGGATGCCTGTCTCTCTTTTCTTCCATTGCATAGAGCAAAAATCTAGTCAAAATGAATGTCCTTCCCAGATTTGTGACAGTGCCTAATTTAACTACTTTAGTAGGTAATGTAGAAAAGGCTTTGTTATGTCCAGTTTGAGCTCTATGGGCTTATCTGGACAGACTTAAACCCTTATGAGGAGGAGTTAAGGATTTATTCTGGGTGTTAGGAGGCCAAACACTCCATGTCCATGAATGCTATGCCCTTTTTTTATGTTGATTAATGAAGTCAGCAAACACTGAGTTGAATCCTGAGCTTTTACCATTCTTGAAATTAACGGCCTAATGATGTCCACGTCATTAGCACATCGATTACTTTTCTTTAAAAACTTTTGCTAGAGAAAGTTGTCAATACAGCTTAGTGGAGTAGTAACTCTTTTTTTTGCCTTGCATTATTTGCGAGACTTGAAATTTCATATAAGAATTGTAAAGCTCTTGGTCCTATTGTTGCGGCAGGGACAATTTTCTCCTGATCTAAATATAAGAGTAACCTTCCTTTCTCTCTTATCACTAGTTGTAAGGAAATCCCAGAGCTGAGTTTGGGGAGTATGAAGGTACCCACAAGTGCATAGGAGTATACCTTCATATCTGAAGGTAGTTATTATCTTTAGTTCTAGACTGTCTGTTGCGGGCTTTCAACTCTAGCACAAGAGTCACCAGTAGTACTCTATGAGACAAGTTCTTTTTCCCCATAAGGATCCTCTGACAAGTCTCAATGCGAGGACCCTACACCGTCCCATGGATCCACCATCTGGTAACAGTATTTACCAAGAAGGATCACACAACAGGCAAGAATGTTTAAAAGCTTTTTCCCTTTTAAAAAAGCTTTTAGTTCACTTGGCTGAGCAGATGTCTCTATGTTTGCACTAACAACCATCCTCATTCAGTGTGGCAGTCAGCTAACTTCAACAGATGGGAAGATTCATCACAAATAATGAAAATTTATACAATAAAATTAACCCTTATATACCATGTTAAATATACATTAACAGTACCCCGAAACTGGGCAGACTTTAAGGTTGCCCAACTTGAAATATAAAAAACACATCACTGGTTAGAGGAAGATATGCAAATGCACATGGCAAAAGAAAAAAATTCTAAAAATTTTTTTGTACCTTCACAGGAAGTTGAAAGTAAATATTTCCAACTCTGTGCAGGCCTCTTTTCCAAGACACTCATAAAAATAAGCTAAATTTTGGGAGTTATATATACATGTTCTTTCCACTATTCATTTTTTCCTTTATATTGCAAAATTACAATTACAGTTCACATAGTATTGAAAAAGATGAGAACTAAAATCAGTAACAATCCCTGAGTATATTTATGGACGAATATTGACGAGATGTACTGGGATGAGGAGATGTAGTACATCCCCCATAAAATCTCAAGCTACACTATTCTCCCTTGTATCCTCAGCTAAGATGTGAGCATTGCCATATAGTCAATTATGGCCCATTCAAGCGATCTGAACATTTTCCCACAAAATTCATTCCAATATCAAGGCAAAAAATAATGATTATCATATGATACAGCCCACTTCTCCTCTTATGCCATTATTGTGCATCAAAGGATGCTTGCCAGTACAAAAGGGTTAATTATTTGGATGTTTACTATTAACGAGGAAATCCACCCAGCCTCCCCACATCTTAGTGGGTGGTCATGAACTCTGACTTGAACTTAAACATTCTAACACCAGAAACAATCCATCCAGGTCAGCCAAGCACTTTCTTTTTATTTATTTTGAATGCCAGTCGCACCTAACGGCAGGATGATGTAAGCTACCTTTAACAGTAGGTAAGTATCCAAATACAGTGACCTCTCGTTTAACGCGGGAGAGGTTCCAAGACCGGCCGCGATAATTGAAATTCCGTGAAGTACGAACAGCATATTTATTTATTTAACGTGTACAGTATTTGGACTTTTTAAAACCCTCACTGTACTCTTAACAACCCACCCTTTATTCTATTAATAACAGGGACAACTGTTAAGCAATATGACTTCAGTAGGTAAGTTTACAGTACCATATAACAGGGGCTAATTTACCGTTGTAAAGTAGCTATAGTATATGACGTGATTGGCAAGCTTTAAATTTTAAAGAATACAGTATACATACAGTAATAATATATACAGTAATACAATACAGTATCATGTTACTGTACTGCATTACATGTAATACAGTACAGTAACACTTATGATTAAAAAAAAAATAAAGATTGTTACTGTACTCACCACAAAAGAAGTTGAAGTAAAACTTGAATGAAGATGGTGATGAATTTGCTGCGCAGTAAAAATGATGACGACGAAGGTGTTGATGACTTTTACTGCGCAGTCAATGATTGTATTTTATGTCTCTCCAGACGGCGGTGCCATTTCCTGGGGCACCTCTTCCACTTCTTCCGCGGTTTCCGAAGGTGTAACCGTAGTAGCAGCGGCAGGAACTGGCTCTTTTTGGCGAGGCTGCAAAAACATTGTGATTGGCAGTTGCTGCCGCTGCTTCTTTTTCCGGTCGAAGAGCATCTTGTAGGGGGCCATGACGTCATCGACCATGTTGCAGAACTGAACCAATCAAACCATATCGTCGTCCCATTCCTGCGACCGCTCTTGCAGTTCCTTAGCCAGGTTGCAGAGCCTGGCGAGCCGTTCCAAAGTCAAGCCAGTTTGGGAGACAACTTCTGTTTCTTGCTGCGCTGCTTCTTCTTCTTCTTCTTCGCTCGCCGACTTCGTCAACTCTTTGAGGTCTTCATCAGTTAGTGGCTGGGAGTGGCAGTCTAGAAGTTTGTCGACGTCGCCCGTGGTCATGTCTCCAAAGCCCTCACCTCCAAGGATTGCAGCCAACTGCACAGCTTTCTGTACTGCCGAGTGTTGGATTTCGGCAGGTGTAAATCCTTTGTCGTCGTAAACAACCTCGGGCCACAACTTCTTCCAGCTGGCGTTAATGGTGGCAGGCTTCATTTCTTCCAATGCCTTGTGGATATTTTGGAGGCACGTAGCAATTGTGTACTGCCGCCAGTATGCCTTCAAGTTGAAATCGTCGTCTTCTTGGGCGGCATCCACGGAAGCAACCAGGTTCGCCAGGGCATTCCTTGTGTATAGGGCCTTGAACGCCCTAATAACTCCCTGGTCCATTGGCTGAATAAGTGACATCGTGTTGGCCGGTAGGAACTCAACCTGAACCCCCGAATACAACAGATCAGTAGCATGGCCACCAGCATTATCCATAATGAGAAGGACTTTGAATGGCATGCCCTTTTCTACTAGATACACCTACACTTGTGGGATAAAACACTGGTGGAACCAGTCGGAGGTCAGCATCTTCGTTATCCAGGCCTTTGGATTGTGCATCCAATGTACAGGTAGCAGATTCTTGGGTTTTTAGACTTGTAAATAAGTCCTGGCTTTAATAAAAATCCCGCAGCATTGCCACACATCACGAGGGTCACACGATCCTTGTATGCTTTAAAGCCAGAGGCTTTTGCTTCCTCTTTGAACAAGAAAGTTCGTGAGGGCATTCTTTTCCAAAACAAGCCCGTCTCGTCCATATTGAAAACTTGCTCAGGCTGATATTCACCTTCAGAGATAATCTTCTTCAAGGTTTCATTGACATATGTTTCAACAGCGACCATGTCAGCCAAAGCAGCCTCGCCATGCAAGGAGGCGCTTTTTAGGCCGTAGTGTTTCTGAAACTTTGCAAACCACCCTTTGCTAGCAGAAAATTGTAGTTTCTTACGTAGTGAATGACTGGACGTCTCTGGTTGCGGATCATCTACATCTTCTTCATCTTCTTCTGCTTCTTTACGCTCGCCACTGTCGTCCTCTGGTTCCTTAGCGGCGAAGGTCTCGTATAGGCTCCTAACCTTTGTTTGGATAATGTTCGTATCCAAGGCTATGTTCTTCTTTCGGCAGTCGGCTATCCACAGGGCCAAAGCAGCTTCCATACAGACGATGGTTTTATTACGAGCCGTAACCACTCTCTTCGCTGACTTGTTAAAGGTGATGGCAGCTGTCTTCCTAATCTTCGCCTCGTCCTTGTAGATGTAGCGAACGGTGGATTTGTTCACGCCAAAATGGCAGGCTACAGCTGCGAACTTTCTCCCTTCCTTCAAATGAAGGAAGGGAGAAAGTTTCACCTTTTCAGCGATCATCATCATTCTTCGATGGCGTTTAGGCTCAGTACCAGCCTTGGAAGAAGCAGCACGCTTGGGAGCCATTGCAGGGGGTGAAAATTGGAGCAAAGTTCAACAAAAACCACAAATGAATCACACAGCACAGCGTAAAGAAAACCGTTTGGCGAGAAAGCTTGAAGCAAAGTGGCCGCGAGAGAGAGACAAGGGGAGATGCTGCAGGTTCTGAGCATCAGTCTAAGCACCAATCACAGGCCCAATTAGAAATCGGGAAGCTGTGATTTGTCGTCTCCCTCCCATGCACCAATCACAGCCCGTGTTACAACGCACTTAGTCACCGAGATGGTACGCTTTGTGTTTTCCCAACAATGGAACACGCGGTACTGTACTGTATAGGCATCACTTTCCATTTATATGCATCACTTTCCACATGGTTTTTTTTTTTTTTTGTCATAGGAGTTACAAGTGCAAATATCTGGTTTTTTGCTATTGTACACTTGTTTTGTTGTTCTTAGACTAGGAAATACTATTTATTATTAATATTTTAATGGATTTAATGAGAAATTTTCGGTGTTCATATATAGCGATTTTTCTCCAGAAAATCCGCGCTATATTTCCCATTAATATATATTAAAAACTCTGCGAAGTCGTGAATTCGCGATAATCGAATCGCGAAGTAGCGAGGGGTCACTGTAATTATTTTTATCATACAAATTTCTATTTTGGGCCAAAAATATATCCTGATACTACCATACAGAGTATGATACTACATGAATCAATAAAAACAAAAGCATAATTCTAATGGACTGGGTAAATAAACAAATCATTCACATTACCTGATCCTGCCAAAAAGGTGGCGTAGTTCCAAAACTTCTGTTTCTCAAAAAATGCAATAAATGACAGCTTGAGAAATTTATAGAACCATTCTTCTGTTGCAATGCCTGTCTGTCTATCCATGGTACATTTTCTCTCTTCTAAAAAATAAGGAGAAATTACAATTTTGAAAACAATAAATATTCTCACAGAGATAAATTTCCTACCTGCTATTCATTACAACCTGTATTCTAACAGTAAATCTCAAGTACAGTATATATCTTATAAAAAAAAAATGGCAGGTATGCTGATATTATGGAGTGGAATGGAGTATGGGTTTTAGGCCAAAGGCCAAGCACAACAACCTTGCATTAATTCATAAAACAGTAAATAAAAAACACAAAAATTTTAGCCATTTCCTTTGCCAAGAAATGTTTCTCAGACAAACCTTCACAGAAAAATAGAAAATCTGTCTCACTGGGTGACTGGTATGCCTGGATAGTAAGGTCCAATGGATCTCCACTGTGTCTACCAGAGTACAAACTCCATTCCCAGACTAATAAACTGATCTGAATAGTACCCTCTAGTGCCTTCTAATGCACTCTATTACTTCTTTTCGTTAGCAGCACCAGATATATGAGAGTACAAGATTTCCCTCCTAATATGTAACCTCTCAATTATCTGGATTAATATAACCAAGCCTCTACTGGATATGGGCAAAATACAGATAAGCACAAGCAAATAGCTCTAAGTGTGTAAAACAGCAACTCCATACCCTTATTCCGCCTACCTTGTCAATACCACACTCAGTAGGCTTATAAACAACCATCACACTTTAAACTTAAAACTTTATGCAAAATGCAATTGTCTACCTTTTCCCCTGTATTTGTAATAAAATATACTGTATAAAGAGAGTAATCCCTCAAATTCCAGATTAACAGAGCCAAGGACCTGTTGCATGATGTCGAAATCCGGATACTGGAGAGTAAAATAATCTAGGGGTGTGCATGGGTAACTCCCTACCCTTCCTCATCTAACACTGTCAATACAGGCAGTCTCCGGTTAACGGCGATCCAGTTTTACGGCATTTGTCTAGCGATGAAAATTGGCAATTTTCGGCGCCGAAAATTGCCGACTTCCACTTATTGGCACCAATAATTGGATATTGGCAGCGACACATACCCAACAGAGGCATCGATAACTGAAAATTGGTGCTTTTTGGCGCCGATAAGCCCTGAAAATTGCTGAAAAGGTGACAAAAATCGCAGATTTTCGGTTACCATCACACTCTCAAAATGGAATCCCCGCCGATAACGGGACTACCTGTACTAGATAGTGATAAACATTTAATATTCTTATAAACATCAACCATCACACTTGAAAGTGTAAACTTTAGGCAATAAAATAATTATTTACTTTATTTTCCCATATCTGTAACAAAATAAACTCATAAATACACTTAGAAACAAAAACAGCAACCCCCTTCTTTTTCTCTCGTACACAACACTTAGTTCAGTAGGCCAAACGTTTTTCATCTGCAGCTGTCAACACTAAATATGCTTATCAGCAACAACCATCACAAATTAAACTGAAACTTTATGCAAAAAGCAATTATCTACCTTATTTTCCAATATTTGTGTACAGATGTGTACATGAGAAAAATGTAGTGTTAAAAGTTAACTAATGTTTGAAATAAAATACCTTGATATTTCAAAAATGTTAGTTTGAGTTCATTTTTTTTATAGTAAGCCATCATTCACAGCTTGTTTAACGATGGACTTCTCACAACACAGGAAAGTCATGAGGAAGTCCATCACTTGTAGGTGATGTGAGCATTAAGTTCTCCGGATTGAAGTGTGAGGGTCTTATGAACTACAAATAGTGGAGCTGGAATTCTGGAAAGACAGAATTTATATAATACTGTAAAAATCGAGTAACCTTTGTGTGACAGAGTTACCTATATTGGTGCAGAAAGCTAAATTCCCTATTGTAACTTTGGAGGTAGTCAGTTTGAAAAGAGAAAAGACTCTTAACTCATCTCATTAGCATGTGCGAAAAAAACATTTTACAGTTTTTGGTGAAGAGCCCAATCGAGTAAACATTCAAGTGTTTTAGCTGTCATATACATATTGGAGATTTGTTGGTGTTTTTCGTGTCTACTGACTTTGTGGATTGGGTTTTGGATAAAAGGGAAAAATGTTGGTGCATTAATGATCATTACGCATGTATGTTAATGACTGGTCACTTGACTGATTGTAGGTAGTGTGAATTGTTATGCCGGGTATCCAATAAAGTATTGTTCACAAGAATTCAGAGGAAACCTGTACTAGTTGTAGACTGATTGTAAATAAAAAGAATTAGAGAATAAACTTAGACTAAGTAGCAATTATGTGATAAACTTTCCAAAAATTGCTTAACTGGACTGCTGCTCTCTCTTGATTTAAATAGCACTAGCTCCCAAGAGACACCATGACATTTGCAACAAAATAAACTTTGTAAATTGCACTTAAAAACAAAAAAGGCAACTCCCTTCTTTTTCTCTCATAAGCAAAACTTAGTTCGGTAGGCTACATGTTTTCCACTGACTGTAAAATATATTGTTTTGTTCACAAAAAAGTACAGTAAACCCATATGAAACACGATACAAACCTTCAGTCTTTACGTAGGAGACTTACCCATTGGAGGGAGAAGTTTAAGTAAATCGCTGAACAGACTGATTTGGTTCTACCCACCCAGGAATACCTTCCTGGTCTGGAAGAGCTGAGGAAGGAATCCTGCACCTCTTGCTGGTTGGGTATATGGGATGTTGCAACTGCTAGATTTCTGGGCTTGACGTAATAGTTGTGTCATTACTTTGAAGAAGGCCTGGAGGAACCCAAGAGTGCCGGAGACAATAAAACTTGCTAATAAAACAAACGGGTTTGTTTCATTGTCTATCCCTCTCTCCCCTTGTCTGGAGAGAGAGAAGGGGAGACGTTCACCCGATCAATCTACAAGATGCAAGACAATGCACCTGTCAATGTAGTCACCTGCAGAACTTGTCCATCCAGTATGTGACAGCTTGCTACCTACCTCTCTGTCTTAAGAGACAGATTAGTAAAAGAGAAAAGGGAGGAGACCATTCACTCACATACAACATCTCTAGCTTACCAAACATCTTAGACAAGATGCATTTGTCCCATAGGGAAGCCAGATGAGCCACACGACCTGTTGGGCAGCCACCACAAGATCCAAGGAAAAAATGTGTCCAAGGATTTGTCAGCAACGTCCCAAAGGTAACACAAGGTAAATGTGGTCTGACATGACCACATACCATGCTCATATTACCTGCTGAACTGACGGGTTCTTCCAAAATGCAGTGGAATGGGCGATGCCCCTAACTTTGTGATCTCTTGCGGACTGAATTCAAAGTAGCATCTCATCTTTACCATTACCTACAAAGTTCTCTAGGGAGGGGATCAAAAAGGAATTGAATTTGGAGTCAAGAGTCAACAGATTCTGAGTCTTCACTACAAATTCTGGACTTCCTGTCTTTGCCGAAGCCAAGGCAAACAAGAAAACAGTCTTGAAGGTCAGATCCCCGTCCATTGACTCTCTCAACAGCTCTTACAGCAAAAGCCAGGCTCCTCATTATGAGAGTCACGTCACACTTGGGGGGCCCAAGGTCCCTGGGTGGACAAGACTGTTTGAAGCTTCCCAGAAGCATAAAGATCTTCCATGAGGACAAGAGATCTAACCCCTTCATCCAAAGGACTTGGCCTGGTACAATACTGCTGACAATTTTTGCAGGTATCCAGACATCTCCTTCGTTGTGCATTGAGAAAACCCTCTCTCACAGAAGATTCTGGATAGTCTCCAGGCATGAAGTGCCAGCCCTTCCACTACCTGTTGATACCTCTTGACACACAGCTGGCACAGAAGGTTGTGCCATGGGGAAATCTCTCTCATGACCAAAGATAACAGAGCTGGCAGCTCCAGATACCACTCAGTCTGTGGCCAGTTGGGAGCCACAACAGTCAACCTGGGATTCGGGGTGATCATGACCCTGCTGATCACCTGATGAATTAGACAGAACAGAGGGAAGGTGTATGCCTTTAGGTTGTCCCATGGGTGCTGGAATGCATCCCCCATTGCAGCCCATGGGTCTGGCACAATTGAACAAAACACCGGTAGCTTCCTGTTATACCAGGTCATGAACAGGCCTATGATAGGAAGACCCCAATGATTGAAGTCACTCCACAAAGTCCTGCTGTGAAGTCCATTCTGTCCCTATCCCCTAACTTGAGCAACTGAGCTTGTCTGCCACCACATTCCAAGAAGCCGCAATGTACCTGGCTGACAGCTCCACTGAATGCGTTACCACCAACTCATGCACCTGCACTGCCAAATTGTGCAGCTGGAAGGAAACTATCCCTCCCTACTTGTTGATGCATGCCACCACTGTGGTGTCGTTCATCGCCAACACTCAGCGTCCCATCACACAGTCATGAGACTCGTGAAGGGTTAAAAAAAGCTGCCTTGAGCTCCACAACACTGATGCGGATGTGTCTCTTGTTGTGTGTGTGTGCCTAATCCCTTGGTCAATGCATCCAAAAACGAAGCATTTTGTAAGGGGGAATGCCCAGTGGTACCGCTATTAAGAGTTTCTGGTCATCTAGCCACCAAGCCAGATCTTTCCTGACCTCCTCTGACAGAGGAATAGGAAAGAAAGGAGGGTCCCTCACAGGAGACCAAACCTCCTTCTTTCTTTACTGAAGGAAGCAGAGGTGAAGCCACCCATGAAGGACCAGTTCCTCCAAAGACGATAGGTGACAAAGAACAACTTGCCATTGATGAGCATGTTGTTCCTGTTCAGACAGGAACTTTAGTGCTACCTCTCTGAACCTGCTGACAAGCGAGTCTGAAGGGAAGACTCTTGCAGCTGCTGTATCTATTCAGCATGCCCAGATACTTTACCCTCTACTTGGGTGTGAGATCTGACTTCTTGAAGTTGATCACCACTCCCAGGTCGTGACAAAACTTGAGAAGATGATCTCTGTCTTGGAGTAACTGTGGCAATGACCTTGCCAAGACCAGCCAATCGTCCAGGTACAAGCAGTACCCGGTTATCGGTGGAGGTTCCGTTCTGAGGGTGGGATGATAACTGAATATAGCCGATAACCGAAAATCAGCGATTTTCGGGGCTTATCGGCGTTGAAAAGTGTCATCTTTTGGTTATCGGCACCTCTTTTAATTACGTACCGGTGCAAATTTTCGTAGCTAGACAGGCGCCATAAAACTGAATCGCCGGTAACCAAGCCCGCCATTAACCGACGACTGCCTGTACCTCAAAAGACGTATGCCATGCAAGTGGGCCCAAGCTGAGATCAGTGAGAACATGTGAGTGAGTGGTTGTGAGCCTGAAACAAAGTGCCCTGAACTGGAACACCGTCCCCCTGAGTGTAAAGCAGAGGTATTTGCAAGACCAATGGATTGGTATTTGAAAATACACATCCTTCAAGTCCACTGAAAGAATAAAGTCTCCCGCTCTGACAGAATCAAGAACTGAATGCACCAGTTCCACCTTGGACTGGGACTGGAGAACAAATTGGTTCATGGGGGGAGGTTGATGACTGGTCTCCAGCTGCCTGTCGCCTTCTCCACTAGGAACAGGTGACTAAAAACCTGGAGACTGATCATTCACGACTTCCAAAGCGCTTTTCCTGAGCATCGCATTCACCTTTTCCCAAAGGGCAAGATCCTTCTGAGCAAGGAATGTATGTTTGGAACCAGACCAGACTGATAGCAAGGGCTGGCAGAGACTCAAAGGGTAGCAGATACCTTACCCGAAGGATATCTACTAGGTCTCTGCTCCATATCACTGCTACACTGTCCACTTGTCCCCTCTATTGGCAGCAAGTGAGGAGGAATGCTGCCTCTAGCATCCTCCACCCTACCTCTTGTCCTTGCTCCCCTACCTGGTATGGGAGGGAGTCTGAAAGGGGTGCAACTTTGTGTCTTTCGCTACAGGGGTAGAAGCAGCCTGGGTAGCTCTATGAGGGGCCGAGGAAACCTGAGACTTTCTCTGACCCGAAGAGGAAGGACCAGCCTGACCAGAAGGTTAGGCTGCAGTGCCACGTGAAAACCTGGAGGTCTTTACCACTACCTGGTGCCTGGACAACAACCTTGTTGTTTTTCACATGCCGCCTATCCACCGTGTCCTGCTCCACTCTCCTCTAGCAAAGAGGGAGACAGAACCCCTGATCGCCAATGCTGACGTGGATCCGGCGAACCTACAGATCTGAGACAATGCTGAGTCCTACCTTTTCAAGACTAGGTTTGCTATCTGGTGGGCAAGGTAGGTAATGGCCCTACCTCCAGACACCATCAGTCTCCTAAAGGTCATAAGGTTGTGTCTTCTTCTGGGGTACAGGAACCTGAAGAAGAGGAAGCAATCTTGGCCACCAGCAAAAGGGAGACTCCCTCCACACAAAACTGCTCCAGTGACAGACCGGGACACAGATGAGTCAGGTCTGAGTCAACCTATTTGGTAAGCATTGGGCACTCCAAAGGAACACAGTATTTCCTCTGGTGAGCTAGAGGCAGAGGAAGTGTCTTGCATGAGCAGCTAAACCAAAGCAAATTCTCTTGTCCAGAAACAAGAGAATTCACTTGGTCTAAGGCCCCATCAGCAAGTCTAGACCAAGCTAAGCTGATCAAGACCCTTGGTTCCTTGTAGGGTCCCCAAAAAAACTCAATGGCTGATGAACAGTCCCCAGGGAAAGCCAAGGTCTCTTCCTCAGGATCATTATAATACTGAATCATTCTAATGATCTCTGTAAAACGCCTCTATAACTTGGGGGTTTCCGAGTCCTGGGGCATAGGAAGAGCAGAGTGGGGTGAGGGAGCACCTGCACGCTCTCTGCTCACTTTCCCCCACTGGGTCATGCTGGCAGCCCAGACCAGGTCCGTAGACCTGGGTTCCTTGCCGGACTGTATAGGCAAGTGTCAGGTTTAGCAGTTGTTTAGCTGGGACAACCGTTTGCCGATTGTTCCCTAGGTATGGTTGTTATACCTGTTATCCTGATCTTGTTTTTTGTTTAGGTGAGTTGACGTCTGTCGGATGGTGTCGGACTTTGTCAGTCAGGTTTGTAGCAGCGAGGAGTCAGCAGTTGGGTAGCAGCAGCAGGTATGCTTACCTGGGAGTCAGTTTTGGAGCAGCAGCAGGTGATTACCTGAGACTCTGTTTTGGATGGACGACTTTTTCTGGATCCACATCCTTTGGAACAACCTCATCAGTGTCTGGCCATGTCCGTTGGCAGCAAGTGGCTGTCTCGACAACTCCCCTGAGTTCGTCTGTGTGTGGCTTCGTCCGCTGGTAGCAAGTAGCTGTCTCGACAACTCCCAAGTTTGTCTGTGTGTGGCTTCGTCCGCTGGCAGCAAGTGGCTGTCTTGACAACTCCCCTGAGTTCGTCTGTGTGTGGCTTCGTCTGCTGGCAGCAAGTGGCTGTCTCAACAACTTCCCTGAGTTTGTCTGTGTGGTGCTTCGTCCGTTGACAGCAAGTGGCTCTCTCGACAACTCCCCTGAGTTCGTCTGTGTGTGGCTTCGTCCGCTGGCAGCAAGTGGCTGTCTTGGCAACTCCCCTGAGTTCATCTGTGTGTGGCTTCATCCACTGGCAGCAAGTGGCTGTCTTGACAACTCCCCTGAGTTCTTCTGTGTGGCGCTTCATCCGTTGGCAGCAAGTGGCTCTCTCGACAACTCCCCTGAGTTCTTCTGTGTGGCGCTTCATCCGTTGGCAGCAAGTGGCTGTCTCGACAACTCCCCTGAGTTCTTCTGTGTGGCGCTTCATCCGTTGGCAGCAAGTGGCTGTCTCGACAACTCCCCTGAGTTCTTCTGTGTGGCACTTCATCCGTTGGCAGCAAGTGGCTGTCTCGACAACTCCCCTGAGTTCGTCTGTGTGTGGCTTCGTCCGCTGGCAGCAAGTGGCTGTCTCGACAACTCCCCTGAGTTCGTCTGTGTGTGGCTTCGTCCACTGGCAGCAAGTGGCTGTCTTGACAACTCCCCTGAGTTCGTCTGTGTGTGGCTTCGTCCGCTGGCAGCAAGTGGCTGTCTCGACAACTCCCCTGATTTCATCTATGTGGCGCTTCGTCCGTTGGCAGCAAGTGGCTGTCTCGACAACTCCCCTGAGTTCATCTGTGTGGCGCTTCGTCTGTTGGCAGCAAATGGCTGTCTCGACAACTCCCAAGTTCGTCTGTGTGTGGCTTTGTCCGTTGGCAGCATGTTCTGTCGTGGCAGCTTACCTGTCATGATATGTTCAACGATTTCTGCGGTTGTTTCAGTTTCAGTAGCTGGCCAGTGTAACTGCAAAGTTTGGTCTGTTGTGATTGTAATTGTTAACCCTGTTGTGGTTGTGTTTGTTAATCCTGCTGTGGTTATTATAATTACTGAGGTCATATGTTTATTTATTTACTGACTGTTTAATGTAATTTATTATGCTGCTCATGAAATGTATATTATTTTGAATAATGTGGGGTAATGACTTATTCTTAAAGCCGGCTCATTTTTTATTAAGTGTGTAATTTTGATGTTGATTCATTTTGAATAAGTGTTGCTTTATTGCCGACTCATTTTTCAGTGTAACTATTTACTTTTAATGCTGACGCATTTTGGATAGTAAATGTTAAATTTTGCTACAGAACCATTTTTAGTGGTTATTTTTAGGAACCTGACTCATTTGTAAAAACTGTAAATTCTGTATATAAATTAGTGTTAAGGCCACCTTTTGGTTTTATTTAGCTCCTTCCTCCTTTGTCTGCCCCAATTTCTGCCGTCTTTTCTCAGTCCTGATATTTTTGTTTTAAAAGAACCTGATGAACCTAAGAGTGGTTCATAACAGCAAGCTACCAGGACTGGTACTGGTGCACCAGAGGTCAGGAGAACCTCAGGCAGCAGTTGCTCCTGTGCACTCCGCAGTGGTACTAGCAGCATCGCTAGCAAGAGACCCGGTAGCCCTCGCTGCAGGAGAGAACTGGATGCTGCAAGCTCTACAATACTTCCTGTGGGCAGGCAAGGCAGCCTTCTTCCTCCACTTGCTAGCTTTGGAAGAAAGGGAGGAGGCGACAGCACTCGACGATGAAGACGAAGACGAAGGCAACAACGATGACTTCCTTCTCCTCTTCTTCAACTTCTTACTGAGGGCAGCTTTTGTCAGCAGCGTGTGGAGGACATCATCAGATGACAAAGTCAATGGAAGCACCTGGGAGCGCACCACTGAAGGGATGTGCAGTGTTATCGACGATGTGGTGGTAGCCCTCGAGCCGGCGGATACCGTAACTATAGAAGTCGTCACTGTTACAGTTGAAGCCGTGACTGGAAGGCCTTGCACAGTCTTCAAGTGAATCATCAGACCAGACACACTTGGCTCCCCTGAGAGGCCTAAGGAGGGCCAGAGCTCCCAAAGCCCCTTGGTCACCATAGCACTTACAATGGTCAGGTCAGGTTAGGTGAGGCAACCTCCCTACACCAAGAGAACAAGCATATGCCCAAGTACACCTCTCCAAGAGGCTCTCTGTTGACACAGCAGCAGGAGTCGGCAAAAGAGAAACCCCTCCCTTAGGAGTGGTAACAGCAGGCGTAAGTTTAGCCAGGGGTAAGAAAGACCTGGAGAGATTCTTTGGTGTCACCAGAGAGTATTGCACTCTGATGACACCGAAGAAACTTTCTTCTCTCTCTTCTTCTTATCAGCAAAGCTCACCCACTCTTCAGAAGGCCAGATCCGGCACTCTGAACATGAACTAAATTGAGTGAATTCATTCCTTCGGCATGAAACATGAGAGTTTGGGGATCAAACTCGACAGAAGAGAAGAACCATTTACAAGGCCTGTCCTTCCCTAGGCAGTGCCTATAGGTTAGCGACTTCCTCTCCAACATAGGCTTTAGTGACTGAGGGGTTTGCATATTAATTCTACAATCACAAAATATATTTCAATATAGCATGAGCAAAAAAACATTGAAAGCAAACGGCAGTCAGGCAGACAGCTCAGAAGACATCTTCATATGACGGTAGCCGAAAGCAAAGTGGAGTGCAGATCGACTAGTGGGTGGGTAGTTGGTAGTTAATGACCTTGTCTGAAAGTTCAATGGCTGTTCCACCTGGCATTCACAAGTTAAATCCTATGTAATGAACGAAGGTTTGTATTTGTGTACGAACAAATAATTATCACACACATATAACAGTACACAAGAGAATCTTTTATCATTGTTGATATTTCATCTCGAATACAATGTTCACATTCACAGTAGAACATTAATCTGAAATATTTATACACTACTGCAACATTTGTCACTGGTTTTGTCATAGATGTTGGCAACATGATGAGCTATTTATAACTTGTTTCCCCCTCCCTCAACTGAAGGGAAGGAATGTTGTGTATGAATGCAACCATACCTGCATATGCTGGGGGTATCAAATGCATTTCTCTGTCTGTTTTGGGTTGTAAATATGATTGTTTTTTCATCTTTTGATTGTTTTTCATCTTTTATACAGTGAAAATGACAAAACAAAAATTTTAAAAAATGATAAAATAAAAATAAAAATGACAATAGCATTAAATAAATAAAAGGGAAGGAGAGAGTGTTATTAGCTTCAAATCTCTCTCTCTCTCTCTCTCTCTCTCTCTCTCTCTCTCTCTCTCTCTCTCTCTCTCTCTCTCTCTCTCTCTTACAGTACAAGACTGAGCATATCCTTTAATAAGATGTGGAAAAGGCATCAACATAACAAAACAAAATAAGCTCTAACAAAGTCAAATATCTGCCTACCCCTCTCAGCCCATCCCACATTGCATTCCCACTCCCTCCCAGTCAAGGAAACTCCTTTCCTACTCCACCCACCTTCCAAAACAAAACCCTTTCTATGGGTAAATCTTCTTCTAAACTGCCTTACAGCCCCTCCTTTCCCATGGTGCCCGAACACCTGACCAGCCCCCCTCCTTGGAAAATTTTCCAGGCATCCCACACCTCCTAAAATCCTTTCTCAGTCTCCTCATATGCGTAAAAAGTTTTATCAACATTTCCTTAGGCCACGCAGCATTGCAAACCATCGGAGAGCATTTTTTTCAAATCTTTAAAAATTTATATATTTCATACATACTTGGTCCCCGGTTCGGTTATGTTGGATATTGTCGAGCTCTGGATAATGAAGAGATTACCCGGATTAATAGAGCCAACGGCCAATCAGATAATGGTGAAATCTGGATAAGGGTGAATAAAAAATCTATGAGTGCTCATGGACAACTCCATACCCTTACTCACCTAACCTTGTCAATACCACATAAATGTAAACACTCAAAACATAATACATATGAACAACAACCATCACACTTTAAACCGAAAACTTTATGCAAAAGGCAATTGTCTACCCTTTCCCCCATATTTGTAACTAAATATACAGATGCTACCCTACTTATGAACTTTCAGAGATACAAACAACTTTAAACTGAGTTTGGAGCACTCCCTTTGCCACCTGGAAGTTCATATTTTGCTCTGGGTGCCTATTCTGCTAGTAAGAATTTTGCAAAGAACAAAAGAACATGAGGAAGAAGCAGCAGCTGTTCCTTCAGCACCTTCCCTGATTACCCCCAGTATTCTCGTGATTGATTACAATGTATTCTTCTTACAGTCACAAGTATATTCATTCATACTCGTAAAATATTCCTACTTATCCCCATCTTCCTGATTTACTTTGGTCTGTGATGATTTCCCATTTTCTATATTTAACATGTATTTTTAAATCATACAGTGTTATAAGGAATTACTTTCGATGTTAGAAAGGTAAAAAGAAAATAAAATTTAGATTCAAGTGTTGACAAAAATTCTGCAGGGATTTTGCCAACAAAACTTCCTATCTACAGTAAACACCCCGTATTCGCGTTCTCATGATTCGCGGACTCACGCATTCGCGGGTTTCTCTGTGGAACATATCTTGCCATTATTCGAGGAAAATTCGCCCATTTGCGGTATTTTTCACTGAGAAATATTCACTAATTACTGTATTTTCATATAATTTTCATGAATAAATGCACTTATTGTGATAAAACTATTAAAATACTCAGTTATAAGCATTTTTACAGGGTTTTTTTTGTGTTTAAACTATCAAAATGGGCAGTTCTAAGTGTTTTTAGAGGGTTTTAAGTATTCGCGGTTTTAGCTATTTCCGGGGTGCGAGTGCGCATCCCCGCTGAATCTGAGGGGTTCACTGTAGTCAGTTTGGATATCAGTGGAAATTGCAGCAAACGATTGTAATAATTCGCGTAGTGATTAATCGGTGACATGGAAGGTTTACGCGATGGTTCTGATTAAAAATGAATTGCTTTTTCTTTTATTACGTCTTTATGCTTGAGGAATGCGCTGTACGTTGCACCTTGGATTAATTAGATTTGTGGGAATGAAAAGACTGTTTACTGTAACATAATTAAAACCATGAAATTTCTGAAAGGGACAATCTTTTGGCAAAGCCAGAACATCACTCCCCATTTATATTCTCGCTACGCTATAGACCAGACGTGTTCTTGGTGTGTCGTTTTCCCCGGGAAACTGGCCACCTGCTTAGATCAATTGTCCATGCTGCCTTGGGTAATTATTATACAATTTAATTAATGTCCATCTCAGTTATTTTGTTAATTTGTAACGTGTCGTGAAGTGACACAGCACTGATGAGCCCGAAGGGCAAAATTCTGGGAAAGATTGAAATTGTGATGTTAGTGATTCTTTAACATACTTACCGTAAATTTTGTGCCTTGATTCAGCCACCGTGATCCAGAATTTCAATCTTTGTGCCTTGTTTAGTTCATATGGTAACAATTTAAAGTAAGTCATCTGTAGCTGAAGCCTACATTATTTCATTGCAACGTGAAAGTGCTGAGTATCTCATTGCATCTCCCTTTCTGTGATTTTTTTTTTTTCTTTGCTTCTTTCATGACTTCGTGGTCACTGGATTTTTGTAAACCCAGCTATAGTTTTAAACAGCTTGGGTATGTAATTGTGATAGCCAGAATACCCTCTTAACTTCTTGAATTCTTCGCACTTGGGTATGTTTTTTGTGTTGTACTGAATTCTTTGCACTTGGGTATGTTTTTTGTATTGTAGTCTATTTTTGTAGTAAAATAACAAAATGTACTTGTGTTTTGTGTAGCCACCACCTGCACAGTTGTGCTGTTTCAAAGCAGTAGTCTGTGGACTTCGTATTCCTACCCAGAACACTGGGCATGAACCCAAGATAAAAGAGAAAAATTCTCAACATCTGGTCCTTTGACGCTCAGATAATTAGGTAACTGGCCAGGACACATGTGGTTAGGTTATACCATTCTGAGTAGCATTAGAGCAATGCAGAATTCTGGACACGTAGCATACGAGTGATTTTGTTGTCTTATCAGGGTAATGATCTAGCAGCGGTTGAGCCCAAACTGTTGAATGCTAGTGATCTGCAGTGCCAAACTGAGAGATCATGCAATCATCTAAGCAGATTTGCAACGCCCAAGAACATAATTATTAAAGTAGTCAAAATGGCGGCTAAAGTAGCAGCCCTTAACACCCTTCTCAGACATTACATACAAGAGTCCAACCGAGAACTGCCACGGACTCAACCTGTAGATGTATCGGGATCTCATTAAAACATCGATCGAGATCATGACGAACTTACCGACATTTTTAAGGCTGGTGTTAAGTTACAGGATGTCTCTAATGAAGACGTGTGCAATGCACTCAGTGAGGCTGGAGCTGCTAAAGGCGAGAGTCTCACAGCTTTCCCAGACTTATCAACCACCTCCAGTTAAATTAAGGGAAATTAAATTACCTGTCTTTAACGGGGGTACAAGTAAATATGCAACACTCAAACAGTTTTCCAGTGTCCATGTCCACAACCATTCAGAGCTAAATCCAATCACCAAGTTCACACACCTACTTAGCGTGTTAGAAGATGAACCACTTAGATTGATAAAGTCGTTGAGTGTCACCGAAGAGAACTATGATGTAGCGATCTGTTTGCTAGACAAGTTGTATGGTAACTCACAACAGATGTTATTCAATTGCCTAGGGGATTTGCCTATCCCTACCTTTGAGCATGAAAGCCTCAGAAAGTTCCAAATCAAACTTGCTATTGTGAACAAGAAACTCGTCGGGGGAGTCTATCCTCAAGTTGTCAACCTTTTGCGTGTCAGATTACTCAGTAACCGAACTGTATGACGCTCTAGACTTCCACATTCATACTTTACGCGACGTTGCAATCATGACGCCATCTTGCAAACTCCTCAAAGCCTAAGACTGAACAGACATCAGCTGCTGCTCACGTCAAATCTTGCCCCTTTTGCAACAAGGGGATATTCTGCGAATGACTGTCGGAATTTTGTCAGTGTAAATGACCGTAAGTCTTAATGCAAACCCAACAATGTTTCAATTGCCTTGTGAAGGACATCGTAGTCATGAGTGCCGTAGTAACCAAAAGTGCAAAATGTGTGGAGAACGTCACCATAGCCTCATTTGTTCCAATAATGTAACATCTAATCAAAATCCTAATGTAGCTTTGCCTAGCAACACCGTTCCTAGATCCAAACTTGTGTCTAAAGCCGCCACTCAGAAACAGACCCAACAAAAAGAGGCCCAAAGAGAAAGCGTAATGTAAACGATCAGTGTAACAAATCAGACGAGAAGCTGTCTGTTAATGCTAGGCTATTAAATTCTCCTAATAGAGTGGAATTGCCACCTACTTTATTGCCCACTGCTTCAGCTACCATTCGTGGTAATAATAAAAAGGAATGTTGACCCAATTATTTCTCGACACTGGAAGCCAAAGGAGCTTTATTTCTAGTCGTTTGGCCGCTGATTTAAACCTTCCCATCATCAAAAAGGTTGCATTGAATATTGCACCCTTTGCAACTGATGTGATGGAGGGGGAGTTTAACTTAGTAGCATGCCAGATGAGAATAGGCCAACGAATCCTGAGGTTATGGTTGTTAGTTCATGGTAAAGTAAACACACCCATTCACAATGTTGGGCTAATGAATGTAAGAGAGCATTTGCAACAGAAAGGTTACACACTTGCTGATCAGGAGGTTGAAAGTGACGCACTTGAAAATGTGCAAATATTGATTGGCGCTGATCATTTCAATTATTTTGTGTATGTCTTAGAAAAATGTGACGGCATCAATTTAGATGTAACACCGCTAGACAGGCCGTTGATTCGTCTGTCATAAGAACATTTGCCAAAGATCCTAAGTGGCAGGTCATTTCAAAACAAATATTGTCACCTCCAGGGGCAGATTTATTGCTGTTCATGAGAGCAAATTCCAACTCTTCCATATTAAATTTTCTATTATAATATATAATCCTCTATTGTTTCAAAATTTATTGTTATTAATTCTATATTAAAATTTTTCTTTGTGCAGAAGTGTTCATCCAAATTACTATCACTACTTACATTTGCTAAGTTTTCTCCTATTAAACTACTTATTTCTTTCGGATCAAGTATTCTTTTCCCATCTTCTAATATGGCATGTCTAGGTGGTTTAACATGGTTACCATTTATTTTCCTGAATTTTTCCCATATTTTTTGTATGAGAGTGTTTTTAGAAAGATCTGTCACATATTTCTTCCACGAAATGATTCTTCCTTGAATTACTTCTTTCTCAAATTTTGCAGATAATTTGTTGTATAGAGGTTTTAACCCTTAAGGGATGGGCTAATTATATATAATGCACAATGCCAGACCAAGTAATCTTTAAGGTTGGCCAATTTAAGAAAAAACACATCAATGGAAAGAGGAAGATATGCAAATGTACAGGGTGTAAGAAAAAAATTCTAAAAAATTTCCCCTACCTTCCACGGGAAGTTGAAAGTGACTATTTACAACCCTGTGTAGGGCCTCTTTTACAAAACTCGTAAATTTTACAAAGTTATACGTGTTTTTTCTAATAATTTATTTTATTTTAATTTGTAAAATTATACAGTAAACCCCCCGTATTGGCGTTCTCAAGGTTCGCGGACTCACCCATTCACGGGTTTTTCTATGGAACCTATTTAAAAAAAATTTCACGGGAAACTCACGTATTTGCGAGTTTTTCCATGGAACATATCTATAAAAATATTTGCGGGAAACTCCATATTCGCGGATGCAGATTTTTTTTGTCTTTTTCGTAAAGCAATAGTATTCTGTATTTTCATATTTATTGTATAATAACATTAAATAATCATGTAAATCAATAATAATACTGTACTACAGTACTGTACATATAATAGTAATAGAAATTAAATAATATTATGTAATACTACAATGGGTACCTTAATAATAAATAATACAGTAAAGTTAAATCATATGGGTAGTAATTGGTGATGAATGTTGATTTCAGTATGCTGTATATGATGATCATGATGAATTAGCTGTGCAGTACGATGAATGACGAGAGGCGCTGTCATGTTAAGGTATTTGAACATGGCAACGAAGGTGGTACAGTAGGGCTGCATGAGTATTTTACCTTGTTCATGCTCAATGCAGGCGACCGCAAATAATGTCATGCTGTAATGGGCTGCTACTTCTCCGTGACTTTTGCCCTCTCGTAACAAAACAATCATGTCTACAGTACTTTCTTCTCATCAGTCATTACAGTAATTGTAGGCTATTGGCCAGAGGCCTTAGAAGAAGCAGAGCATTCAGAGGACATCTTAATGCATGATTTCAAAAAATATTTTTAGGCCATAGTACTCTACACGCAAAACACACAAACGTGAGATAGCAATAAACCGGGTTATATTGGGTCATTTGCCAATAATTTGCCGCTACGGTATATGCATGGTACTACTGGTTGCGTGTACATATACTAACACTGATCTTCTGCGCATACAGTACGTACATTTTATAAAATGTTTTATTGTAGGATGATTTTTAAATATTACATACAAAAAGTGTTTTAGGATGATACATAGTACAGTACAGTACTACGGGTAGTACGTAGAGCATATCTTATATACGTAAGACAACAGGAATACTGCAGGGTACATATGTTTACATCTGCGGTACATAGCATTTTCATGTATGTACTAAGTATATATTAATGACTAATGTAAGTACATTTTGTAAGTTGAAAAATGATTTACTAATTTTAAAATATTACAGTACTGTAATATATTAACATAAACAACGAAAAATTTCAATAATATATATTTGTTTTTCTTAAAAGTGCTTCACCCAAGCCACCTCTCTGCAAATACAAAGAAATCGCGATGCTGGACGCTGTGTACCCAGGACCAGTGATACTCGACACACTATTGGATGTCATCTGCAAAGCAGCCAATCCAGAAGCACCATTCATTTTCCTTGGCGCTCATTGGCTGTTCACTTGGCGCTTATTGGCTGAACATTCACAACCAACTCGCGAACACAGAATTCTGGGAGACCGCTCCACGGCATCCTCCTCAGATTGTACATATAAGTTCGCAGCATCTTACTGTGTGAAACCATGCTTCTGTCCGTTTTGATTTTTTATCTTTGTGCATCAGCGGTGTTCAGCCTTAAAATGCCTCCTAAAAAATGCCCTGCTCCTTTAAAGCCTTCTGGCAAAGAGTCTAAATGAAAGAAGACTGTTATGAAACTCGAGGAGAAGGTGAAACTTCTTGACATGTTGAAGGAGGGCAAAAGTTTTGCCGCGGTTGGACGCCATTTCAGTGTTAATGAGAGCACAGTGAGATACATCAAGAAGAAAGAGCCGGAGATACGCAAGTCTGTGAGTATGAACTACTTCGGCAGTGTAAAGACAGTTGCAACAGTGCGGGATAAAACAATCATGAAAAGGGAATCTGCTCTGGCAATCTGGATAAATGACTGCCGGAAGAAAAACGTGCCCCTCGACTCCAACATCATTCGTGAGAAAGCGCGACAACTCTACCAGCAGTCATCAACTGCTAAGGAAAGCGACGACGTAGTACAGGCAGAGGAAGGCATTGAAGAAGGCGAATTAGAATTTTTAGGCTTTGATGAACCAGCAGAAGAAGAAGAGGGGGAAGAGCCCCAAGCAGGACCATCATCAGCGCCTCAAGGTTTCCAGGCCAGCAAGGGGTGGTTCCACCGATTTCAAAAGCGGTTCCACCTAAAGTCTGTTACTCTGCATGGGGAATCAGCACCTGCAGACACTGAAGCAGCCGCAAAATATCCGGAGGCCTTCAAGAAGATCATCGAGGAGAAGGGCTACCATCCAGAACAGGTGTTCAATATGGATGAGACTGGCCTGTTCTGGAAGAAGATGCCTTCCCAGACATACCTTATGAAGGACGAAGCTAAAGCCTCTGGATTCAAGGCCCAGAAGGATAGGGTTACCCTCATCATGTGTGGGAATGCAGCTGCTTTCATGCTTAAATCAGGTCTCATTTACAAGGCTGCAAACCCCAGGGCCCTCAAGAATAAGAAAAAGGCATTGCTTCCTGTGTTATGGATGCATAACCCTAAGGCCTGGATCACCAAAGTCCTCACAGAGCTTCATCCCTCAAGTTAGGCAATACCTGAACAACTTGGGCATGGAGTTCATGGTGTTGCTGATTATGGATAATGCTGGTGGCCACCCTCTCGATCTTTCTTACACGGGAGTCCAGCTTGAGTTCCTCCCTCCCAACACCACCTCTCTCCTCCAGCCTATGGACCAGGGCGTAATCCATGCCTTCAAGGCACTCTATACCGGGAACTCTCTCCAGCACCTTGTAACTGCAATGGACAGTGACAGTGAATTTACGCTAAAAGAATATTGGCGTAAATTCACGATTGCCACATGTCTGAGCATCATCAGCCGATCACTGAATGACATGAAGAAGGAGACACTGAACGCTTGCTGGAACAAGTTGCAGCCGGAGTGTGTTCATGATTACAGGGGCTTCTCTCCTGAAGAAATTCAACATTCGGCCATTAATAAGGCTGTCCAGTTGGTGAGGATTCTAGGTGGGGAAGGCTTCGAGGACATCACCAAGGATGAAATCGGCACCCTTATTGATGCTCACTCTGACCCCCTGACAGACCAGGATTTGGAAGAGCTGACGAAGTCTGCCAGTGAGGAAGGAGATTCACCAGGTTCAGGGGAGGAGCAGGAGGAAGAGGAGAGCGGCCTGACTTTGGAACGTCTGTCCCACATGAAGAGAATGATTAAGGATATGCAGGAGTATGTTTCAACATGGGATCCTTTTATGGAACGCTCCTTAAAGTTTTCAAACCTCCTTGATTCAGCATGGGAGCCCTATAATCAAACTCTCACCACCATGAAAAAGCAGCGACAGCAGCTACCTATCTCCATCTTCATCAAACGGACGAAGAAGGCCCCTCCAAAGCCTCCCAAATCACCCGTAGTAGTGCCTCTTGAATCGCCTGAAGAAGTGCCTCCCCAATCGCCTGAAGTAGTGCCTCTCGAATCGCCTGAAGAAGTGCCTCCCCAACCGCCTGAAGTCATGCCTCCCAAATCAATTGAAGAAGTGCCTCCCCAACCGCCTGAAGTCGTGCCTCCTGAAGGTGAAGAGGCACCCTCAGATGAGTTGTATCTCCTCTGCTCTGTTGTGCAGTCATATCTTCATCATTCATCGCACTGCACAGGTAATTCATCATCATCATCTTTAATCAACATTCATCGCCGGTGAGTACCTGTATGATTTACGTATGTAGTAATCTTAATATATAAGTACAGTAGTATTAAATTTTTTAAAATGTGCATAAATTTTTTAAAAATTTTTTGTGTCTCTCTTTTTGTGAATTATGTATACGTAAATACCAATGTTTCCCCTGAAAAGAAAACGGGACAGCTTGTAACTGTATGAAAGATAATGTGCGTGGCTGAATACGTAGGGGGGACTAGATTATTTTCACCTACAGCTGTAAGCCATAGTATGTACGTATAAATGTAACGATAAAATGTTTAAGATTACTTGGAAATTATATTAATAGTATCATTTCAAAGATTAATAAAATAATAAGGTAATAGTTTAATGTATATTTGATGTAGGCTGGTATTTTTAGGCATACAGTACTTTGGTGTTTGACCTTTCATGGTAGACAGGTACAAATATACGGAGTATTAAGTTTTTTCAAATGTGCATACTTTTTTTTTTTTTCTCTCTCTCTTTTTGTGAATTACATACTGTATACGTACATACCAATGGTTCCCCCCGAAAAGAAAACGGGACGGCTTATAACTGTATGAAAGAAAATGTGTCTGAATACGTAGGGGGGACTGGATTATTTTCACCTACAGCTGTAAGCCATACAGTGCGTACGTATAAATGTAATGATAAAATGTTTAAGATGGCTTGGAAATTATATTAATAGTATCATTTCAAAGATTAATACATTAATAAGGTAATAGTTTAATGTATATTTGATGTAGGCTGGTATTTTTAGGCATACTTTGGTGTTTGACCCTTCATGGTAGATAGGTATAAGCGTTTTTAGAGGGGCGTTGTAAGCATTCGCGGGGGGGTGTGGGACACATCCCCTGCGAATACGGGGGGTTCACTGTAATTACAACTCACACAATATCATAACATATACAGTAAAAACTAAAATCAGTAACAAATTCTGAGCATATTTGTTGTAAAATATTTATGTAGATTTACAGAGATCGGGAAATGAAGTAACTTGTTTTGGATTTATACATGTTTTTTTCTAATATTTCTTTGCAAAATTACAACTATAACTGACATCATATCATAAAAGATAGGAACTAAAACCAACAGTAATCCCTAGGTATATTTATGAGCAAATAAATAAAAAGATGTCATGGCAGAGAGAGAGAGAGGAGCAAGATATTCCCCTCCAAGTCAAGAACAATACTGAAGTTCCTGAGATGCTCACGATTGAGCTGAGCTGAATACTTTAGTTGCCACAATTCATATTTATGGGCCATTGAAGTACAGTACTGGAAACTCTTTTCCGCTCGATACAGACAAATCGTATGGCTTGTAATATTAATCCTCCTCAGAGGGGATCTGTCCACCACCCAAAAGATGTTTAGGATCCTCTATTGAGGGGATCCATCCATTACGGGTTACTGTATCAATTTCTAACAATAATATAATCATTTTTTGTAAAGTTCCTTCTAATATTGGTAATGTTTTATTCATTTTGTTGAATTTTTTATTGTAATTATGTAGTCATCTCCCTACTGAACGTTTTATTTTTATTAATTCCGTTAGCTTATCAGACTACCATGGAACTTTGTGTTTTGTTGGATGAGGTTTTGATTTTGGTATTGTTCTATCAGCAGCATTTTTAATGAAATCAACAAGAAATTTATTAGTTTCATGTTATGGTCATTTAAATATTGAAAAGTTGGGATACTCTTAGTGTGTATTTCATATCACTCCCAATCTGCTTTATAAATGTTATAGTGAGCGGCATGTTTTGCGGGATCATATTGTAATAATGAAATTAATATTGGGAAGTGACCACTGATGCGCAAGTCATCAATTGTATTCCAATTTAATCTGTCTACTATATTTGAGGTACATAGAGTTAAGTCTACTGAGGAAAATGTTCCATGTGTTTTTGAATAATATGTGCTGACTTCGTCATCATTTATACAGCACATCATTTGAATCCATTAATTCTTCTACTTTACCTCCTGCTCTATTTGAGTTTGAACAATTATAGTCCCATATCGGGTTGTGAGCATTAAAATCACCTATTATTAATGTAGGTTCTTTGGCATTGTTACGTAATCCGTTAAGTTTATCAATGTCGTAATTTTTATTAGGTTGGCTGTATAAATTATAAATTGCATAATTATCTTTTTTATTCGGATTTTATTACCTAATATTTGCAAATCAGTAATGTTTGCAGGTACTTTGTCGTAAACTATTTTGTTATGTACACATACGGCTGTACCTAAATTTCCTTCTTCCTCTTGTGATGTTGATGCTAAGGAGTATTTACCTACTGTTGATACTGTTTTGTTGACATGTTGTAAACATAATACCATTGGTTCATATTCTTTTAGTAGTCGTCATATTTCTCCTAGGTGTAATCTGGTCTGCAGACCATTAATGTTCCATTATATAATATAGCCATGGAAAATATTATGTTATAGCGGTTGAGCTTTGCTTTCCTATTTTTGTATTATCAACTTGGATTGTTTCCAATAATTTACTCACCATATTTATTTGTTTTTTTATAATATACAGTACACTCCCCCTAATTTGCGAACTTCTCTATGGAACATATATACACATTATTTGCTGAAAATTTGCCCATTCACAGAATTTTTCAGAGAAATATTCACTAATCACTGTACTTTCATCTCACTTTCATGACTAAATGCACTTTTTGTGATAAAATTATTAAAATACTCAGGTAGTGCTTGAGTTACGGTAATTTGCCATACAATAATTTGATTTTAAATGGGGTAAGCAATTAATACCGATACATAAATATTTATAAAATATTTTTAAGTTTTGCGCAGGTGCAGGCAGCAGCATACAATAAGGCAGCGAGAGAGATCAAATTACAATTGGGCAACTTCTTTTCCTCCATCTCTTTATCCCATCTTCTAGTCAAAAAAGTAAAAGAGAATGATAAAAGTATTGTTAGTAACGTTATACTCTTGCTCAAATGCGTACAGCCATAAACAACCGACTGAGAAAGTGTTGCTTTGCCTATCACAGAATCAGATAACAACAGCCGTTTTGCTTGTATTTCAACCATCGTACAGTAATACACAATTACCATAGTTATAGTACAAATGAAGTTAACACTCTAACGCCGAGCCTCCATTTACAAAAGTGTCTGTCGTATGCCGGCGGCGTTCGGGAGTTAGCGCGCTGACGGAAAAAGTTTTTCAAAAATCACAGCACGCTTAGTTTTTAAGATTGAGAGTTCATTTTGGCTCCATTTTTGTCATTGCCTGAAGTTTAGTATGCAACCATCAGAAATGAAAAAAATGTCATTATCATATATAAATATTGAAATATATGACAGCACAAAAAAAAAAATTTCATATATAATTGTATACAAATCGCGCTGTGAGCAAAACAGTTAAAGCTAACGAGTTATTTTTTTTCTTTGTATTGTACACTAAATTGCAATGATTTTGGTATATAACAAATTGTAAAACGATCAAAGCAACATAGAGAAAATATTATCACAAAATGATGCATGAATTCGTAATGTGCAGATGTAAAAAAAAAAGTTTTTTTCAAAAATTCACCATAAGTTGAAATATTGTGCTAGAGACTTCCCGTTTGTTGCAAAATGAAGGTAATTGATTGAATATTACTAGACTGTAAGTGTTTTAGCTTACAATTGCAGTTTTCAACCATTTCGGTCGAGTTAAAGTTGACCGAAAGTAGAATTTTTTCTATTTATCGTGATTTATATGAAAATATTTCAAAACTGATAAAAGCTACAACCATGAGTAATTTTTTATTGTATTCAACATATAATTGCGCATATTTCCATATATAAAACTTTATGTAACGACTAAAATAAAACGGTGCAAACATTACGACAAAGTGACGAAAGAATTTCTGAGATGTTCGGCAGAGTTACCACGCGGACATAAGGAAAAAGTTTTTTTCAAAAATTCACCATAAATCGAAATATTGTGCTGGAGACTTCCAGTTTGTTGCAAAATGAAGGTACATGATTGAATATTACTAGAATGTAAGAGTTTTAGCTTACAATTGCGTTTTTCGATCATTTCGGTCGAGTTAAAGTTGATCAAAGGTTGAAATTTTGGCACTTAATCATGATTTATATGAAAATATTTCAAAACTGATAAAAGATACAACCATGAGTTATTTTCTGTTGTATTCTACATGAAATTGCATTCATTTTCATATATAAAACTTTATGTAACGACTAATATAAAATGGTGCAAACATTACGACAAAGTGACTAAAGAATTTACGAGATGTTCGGCAGAGTTAGCGCGCGGACGTAAGGAAAGTTTTTTTTTTTTTCAAAAATTCACCATAAATCGAAATATTGTGGTAGAGACTTCCCGTTTGTTGCAAAATGAAGGTACATGATTGAATATTACTAGAATGTAAGAGTTTTAGCTTACAATTGCGTTTTTCGACCATTTCGTTCGAGTTAAAGTTGACCGAAGGTTGAAATTTTGGCACTTATCGTGATTTATATGAAAATATTTCAAAACTGATAAAAGCTACAACCATGAGTTATTTTCTGTTGTATTCTACATGAAATTGCGCACATTTTCATATATAAAACTTTATGTAACGACGAATATAACCAGTGCAAACATTACGACAAAGTGACGAAAGAATTTCTGAGATGTTCAGCAGAGTTACCGCGCGCGGACGTAAGGGAAAAGTTTTTCAAAAATTTACCATAAATCGAAATATTGTGCTAGAGACTTCCAGTTTGTTGCAAAATGAAGGTACATGACTGAACATTATTAGAATGTAAGAGTTTTAGCTAACAATTGCGTTTTTCGACCATTTCGTTCGAGTCAAAGTTGACCGAAGGTTGAAATTTTGGCACTTATCGTGATTTATATGGAAAGATTTCAAAACTGATAGAAGCTACAACCATGAGTTATTTTCTGTTGTATTCTACATGAAATTGCACACATTTCCATATATAAAACTTTATGTAACGACTAATATAAACCGGTGCACACATTACGACAAAATGACGAAAGAATTTCTGAAATTTTCGGCAGAGTTACCGCACGGACGTAAGGAAAAAGTTTTTTTCAAAAATTCACCATAAATCGAAATATTGTGGTAGAGATTTCCAATTTGTTGCAAAATGAGGGTAAATGATTGAATATTACTAGAATGTAATAGTTTTAGCTTACAATTGCGTTTTTCGACCATTTCGGTCAAGTCAAAGTTGACCGAAGGTTGAAATTTTTTGTAGTCGACGTACGGTACGTCCACTCGGCACCCAAGAGACAATTTTAGTCAACGTACAATACGTACAGTCGGATTTAAGGGTTAATAAGAATAATTTTCACAAGATAAATAATTGCACATACTTTCTTTGCAATTGTATACACAAAAAAGACCATGTTGGTATCAGAGCACAATTGCCTCACTTGGCAAACATACAGCAGGGGAAGCTGGGTCACTTGCCCTGAAAACAAAGGACCTATGCTCACAAGCTCATATAGGAAATCTTCAGTTGTGTGTGTGCATGCGTTGGTTAACCTTCCACCCTCACAGAGACAAAGAAGAAAGCATTGTTGTGTGTGTTCATTCATCGTGCACCCACAACGGCATACCCAAGAAAGCATAGGTCACTTACGTGTGTTCGTTCATTTGTTCACCATCCACCCTCACAGGAGCACCTGGGGAAGTGTTTGTGATGTGTGTTCATTCGTTCCCACACCATCCACCTTCACAAGCTCCAACAGGAAAGCCTCGGTTGTGTGCATATATTTGTTTGTTCACTGTCCCAATACTCCTAGTGTACTTAGTGGATTTTCCACTCATGACGAGAAGTCATCTGCTTGGCCGTGCTCAGTCCCGCCTGATAACCCTACCATACTTACTGGACTTTCTGCTCAGTAAAAACTAATTTTATTGTTTTTAGTGGACACCGACGATTCCACTAAGTAATAAAATCTGCTAAGTTGAGGTTTGTTAGGTCAAGGTGCCACTGTATTATATATCTTTGGCCCTTTGTCTCTGGTCCAGGAATGTATGAGTTCCAGGTAAGCAAAATCTAGATAATCAAGGAATTACTATTAAAGTTTAATCAATAAAAGTTTGAATGGCAAAAGTTGGGTAGAGAGTCATTAAAGACATCTGGACACGACTTCAGCCAGAAGCACAGCGGAGTGCAGACCAAAAGGTTTGTATTTGTGTAGGAACAATTCATTTTTACTAAAATAACTTATTTTGAAACTAGTCAGGCAATTCTCAACCAAATTTAATACTTTTTCCTTGGAAAGCTTATACTTTTTATTAAAGATTTTTGTTAAAAAATTAATTCTGAACACTTGGCAAAATATACCCATTTGATCCAAGTGAATGTTTCCCTAGTGTATTGACAAGTGGGGTTTGTACTTCTCGCAGGAAAAAATTTCTTGCCGTTAGTTCAAAATACAACTGACGAGTAGCAAATGAAAAAATAAAGATTTTTGGTAATTTAACAATGTCCTGAAATAGTTGCAAGTTTTAGATCTAATATCAACCACTTATTTGCAAAGTAGCAGTGTACATTATCTTACACACTTTGATTTACAGTATTATGTAATAATAAAACCAATTTAAATTTATTCACTTGCTGCATTTCTAAATGGTATATACATAAACACAAACACACACACGCATATATATATACACAGGCAGTCCCCGAATATCTGCAATCCGGTTTTACAGTGCTTGTCTAGCGATGACGATAACTGGATTTTTGACACCGGTTCCCGGTTATTGGTGCCGATTCTCGGTTATCGGCGCTGATAACTGAGGATCGGCGCTATTATTGCTGATTTTCGGTTATCGTCATGCTGTTGGGAACGGAACACTGCTGATAACCAGAGACTGCCTGTAATATATATACAGGCAGTCCACGGTTTACGACGGGTCCAGCTTGCGACGCATGTTCTGGGGTTACAATGCGCCGTACGTCAATCCGACGGAAGAAACATGGCTCCAAAACGGCAGAATAATCAAAATTTGGAGGCTTTTTTGATGAAAAACTCAATAAGAATGCAGTTTACATCATTTTCAATGCAACCAGAGCATTAAAAGTAAGGTTTTCTTAGGATTTTTGACGATTTTCGATGATTTTCCAGTTTACAACGCAGCACAAAAACGGAACCCCAGTCGTAAATCGGGGACTGCCTGTATATCCTATACAGGCAGTGCCCGGTTAACAGGGGGGCTTGGTTAACAGCAATCCGGTTTTATGGGGCTTGTCTAGTGACGAAAATCACTGATTTCCGCTTATCGGCGCCGATAATTGGGTATTGGCGCCGATACATATCTAACAGAGGCGCCGATAACCGAAAATCGGCGCTTTTTGGTGCCGATAACCCCTGAAAATCGCTGAAAAAGCCCCGAAATCGCTGATTTCGGTTAGCGAAATTTTCGGTTATCATTACACCCTCGGAAACAGAACCCCACTGATAACCGGGGACTGCCTGTACTGTATATAGTATATATCTCTTTAAACAAAGCTTCAAGAGTTGCAATAACTTCCAAAGGAAAAGACAACTTAGTTAAGAGAAAAGCATTCCTTTTCAAGGATACCTAGGAAAAATTGTGTATACTGTATTTACAAGCTAAAAAGTACATAACTATACAAATGAACATTTTACTATATACTATACTTACCTTTGGAACATTTTCTTTATTGTGTTTATTCTTCTTAGCCTTTTGAGAATCTTTGTTATTTGATGATGAGGCTTTGGAAATCTCTCCATTCTTTTTTGATGTAGAGGCTTTCAGACAAGTCCTTGCTTGTTGGGCATTCTTTTTTAGTGCTGCACACTTGGGGGTTGAAACTTTGTGGGGTAATTCAAAATCATCATCAGAACTTGAGTCCGAGTCTTCTCTGTAGTTTGGCTGTTTACCATTTCTGGATCGTTTGGGGCTTCAGTTTGTACAGAAAAAGGAAAAACAGTTACAAGTGGTTTGTTTAACTAAAGTATTTTATGAGTTAAACTCTTTCTTATATGTACGACAAAATACACTCTACTGTACATAAAGAAGATATGAAAAATTTGTCATTTCACATAAAACACTTGAAAATCCTTCAAAGTATGAAACAAATTACAATATTGCAGTTCAGAATTTGTGGCTTCACCTATTCGCAGACTTTTCTGTGGAACATACATCCAAATAAATCGCGGAAATTTCACTAATTGGCGGATTTTTTCAGAGCAATATTTGCTAATTTCTGTATTTTTAAGTTATTTTTGTGACTAAATAATTTTTTATGATAAAAAATTATTTACTAATTTTAAAATATTAACATTAAAGCAAAATATCCATAAAATATACCAAATTAAAAAGAAATTTATGTATAAGAAACCAAAATACATTTTATGATAAAAATGAAGTTTTCATAGTAAAACTAGTATTGTAATACTTACCTGAACACCTGAATGAGCCCTGGTCACTGACCAGCCCAAACTATATCCTATAATTCTACCCACAAAGTGGGTAATTAACTGTCAGCATTACCAACGCTACAGGAAAAATCTTGTCAAATGAGTTATCTGAGGTACCGTTGACAACGCTGCTGCAAATACCGTAGAAGTGTACACAGACGCGGATGGAGTTTCTCAACCTTTGATAAATAGACTTAAATTTAATGCTCACACCAGACACAAGGACACTCCGCTGGATCACCAGTAACGAACTCTTGCAGATAAAGAACCTAAACGAACAATGCAGAGGGTTAACCTCCGACTCCGACTTCGCCACAAATTCCGGAAGAAGAGACAAATACATATCATTTCCCGCCTAGGAAACCAGCCTAGAAACTGCCTGAAGCTCACCCACCTTTCTAGCTGTAGTTAAAGCCATAAGAATAAAAACACCTAATCAATTGTCTCAAGATTAGAACTTCCGACAAATCCCATAGAGGAGCCCAAGTAGGCAAGACAGGGCATTTAATCTTAAAGGAATGTAATAAATCATGGATGATCTTACTACTAGAAATTTTCAGGAATTTGGAAACTACATGTACTGCTAAGCGTTAAGCGGTAGCCAGCAATAGCCGAATACAAAAGAACCTTGACTTTCCGAAGGACTAAAAGAAAATCAGCTATTTTGGCTAAGGAATGTCTAGAGATGGAATGACCTCCCTTACGACACTAACTTCTATACATTGTGCAGCTGACCTGGTAAAGCTAATGGGTTGACTTTCTCAAGCTGAAAGAAAGCTGTCTAGACCCAGCTTTAGAGAGTCCGGTCTGTCTAGCTGCTCGCTCGGCAGTCGCCTTGCAACTAGGTTCAGCACGGGAGGGTTTGGATGATAATGGTGAAAATGCAGTTGTCTGAGAAGATCTTCCGCATGGGAAGGAACATCGTAACTTCCATAAGGAGCTTAGGAGTTCCGGAAACCAAGGGAGTAGAGCCAGCAAGGAGCTATTAGAGTCATAGATGTCTTGACACTCTCCCGCAATTTCATGATTACCTGATGAATGAGACTGAATGGCAGAAAGCATACACCTGCATGTGATTCCAATTTTGTAACGTTGCAAAGGTGTCTATTGACATGGGGTCCACCACTGGTGAGAAATAAACCGGAAGACAATGGTTTAATCTCGTCGCAAAAAAGTCCACAGAGGCTGGCCACTTCTGGAGAACCTGACATACTACTTCCCGAGCCAAAGTCCACTCTCCCCCAAAAATACCTGACGAGAGCGACTTAACGAGTCGGCCAGTACGTTGAGACTCCCCAATACAAGTTGGGGAAGAAGAGACACTTTCCGTTCTTGGCAACTTCTCAGTACTCTATGTGTTATAGTACTGAGTTCTGTTGATCTTGATCGCCCAGAGTTACGTTGTTGCATACTAGGACTGAAAAACACCTGAGGGCTTCCTTTACAGCCCTGAGTTCCCAAGGTTTACTGACTCCTCTCATTCCCAATCCCTCCAGAGGTCCGAAGCCTGGGTTTCCTCCAAGGTTGCTCCCCAACCTTGATCTGAGGCATCTGAGTACAGATGAACGTTGGGAAAAGGGGAGTCGATAGACCTTCTGGGTGTCAGATGCACTTCTTCTGAACACCACAGAAGATCCGACAGGCAAGAATTGCTCCAGACTATAACTGCGTTCTCGTTGCGGAAGTCGCAGCGATTCCTGAGACATACCTGAAGAGACCTTACCTTACAGACCTTACAGTTCATGGGGGTTGCCCAGGAGGTCCCTCAGTGTGAGGCACCTCTGATGTCCACCAGAGAATTGCTAATGCATCTTCTGGTATATTTTGCATCTTCCAGTCTTGGATGGTCTGGGATGCATCTTAGATATTTGTTGAGCTTATTCTTAAACACATCTACGCTCACTCCTGATATGTTTCTCAGATGAGCTCGTAGCGCATTGAATAGATGCTGCATTATTGATGCTGGTGCGCGGTGGATTAATGTCCTGTGTGCTTTCCTTAGTTTTCCTGGTATTGTTTTGCGCACTATTAATCTACCTCTGCTTGCTCTTTCTGATATTTTTAGCTCCATGATGTTTTCAGTAATTCCTTCTATGTTTCCATGCCTGGCTAATCATGTAGCATTCTCTTCTTCTTTCAAGACTATATAAAGTTAAGAATTGTAGTCTTTCCCAGTAGTCAAGGTCCGTAACTTCTTCTATTCTAGCTGTAAAGGACCTTTGTACACTTTCTATTTGTGCAATATCCTTTTGGTAGTGTGGGTACCATATTATATTACAATATTCAAGTGGACTACGTAAGTACATTTTATATAGCATAATCATGTGTTCGGCTTTTCTTGTTTTGAAGTGCCGGAACAACATTCCCATTTTTGCTTTGCATTTTGCCAATATTATTGCTA
>NC_089762.1:6946046-6971046 GCF_040412425.1 Macrobrachium rosenbergii | reverse complement strand
TAGAACTAGCCGAAAAGAACAATAAATTGTCCAGTAAGTTTCCGTGAACGTAAGGCGCAAATGTGACCAAAGAGGATAAGAGAAAAGAAATATAGAGAAATAAAGGTGACAGTGACAAGAATACACACACACACACTATATATATATATATATATATATATATATATATATATATATATATATATATATATGTATATATAGGCTATATAAAATTTGCAAAGATGGCAGGTAACATATTTGCTTCATTGCTGGAAGGTGGAGCAGCAAAGTTAAGCATATTAAGTGTGATCAGCAGTTAGACGGTTGACATAAGTACCTGGCCTGTCTTTTGCCCCCATTCTTTATTCCCTTTTTTCACCACATCTCTGTTTCCTTATTCTCGCCCTATTTAACTCTGGATTTCTTCTCGCCGTGTCTAACTGTCTGCCCATCTATCATCATTGTTTTCTCATCACCCTCGTACTCTTACACCTCCGGCCAGTTCCTGCTCTTGATAAATAAACACCTTAGCAAAGTACCGGTACTAAAGGAACAGTGGGAGACTGACCTACCTCTATAAGGCGCCGGGCATCCCTTATGGCTACAAGTCCATGTTAGGTGCCCATTGAAGCTGAGTGGGCACTTGCTTAAATAGATTTGGAGATTTCTAGTAGGCAGCTTATATTTAAGTCAATGCCCTGTCTTTCCTCTATTCTCCTATTCTTGAAGGTGTGACAATTATTAAAGTGAGGAGTGATGGAGTATGCCAGAGTGTATAAATTTAGTCAGCTTTTGATTGGTGGGCGTGTTGTAACCACATCAGCCATGGCTTGGGGCACCCTTTCTGTTGCAGCTTGTGATGGTGCCTCTGCATTACACTGGCTTCATTCTCCTGTCTTGACAAACTGTTGGTAGTGTGCTGTGAGGCCTTGGAAGCCTCTAGCAACTCATCTACTTTCTCCAGGAGGTCCGCCATGAACTTGCTCTCTGCAGTGGGAAGGCTTCTGGGATGCCATATTTGCCTTGCAAGGTCGAATTTCTTGGATGTCCCATCAGTGTTGTGTTCCGAGACTGTTAACAGGGACTAGAGTTTCTCCCAGGCTGCCCTTCTCATCGTGTCCCCGGCAGAGCATTTTTCTGAGCATTTCAAAGGCATTCTTTAATTTTGGAGTCCATGCATCCCATCGGGATTTTATGGTTCACCACTTCCTGTCTAGAACTGTTCTTCCTTTTACGAAGCACTATAAAGTCTGCAGCAATTACTGGGCAATGAGAAGTCATATGTGCAATAAAAGTGAAGTAAACAATTTTGTGTTTTTAATACTTTCCTTAGTATGAATTGTTCGGCTAAATCAACTAATCACATGAAAAGAAAGCAATCTTAATATCTCTTGATAAGCTTCTGTTTTATTTGTATTGTATTTGTAATATATAAAACTTTTTAAAAATTTTGCATAATTTATTTTCCGTGCATTTAATGTTTTGCACGTTTTTTTGTTAAGTAAGAAGTTTACTGATATACAACTAATGGCAGTGTAGAGTTTGGAAACAAACTGGATACTTTGCTTTGCCTAGCTTTTAAGATAATTTACTTTGACGGTAAGCAGCTGTTTTTATCTGTTGCATAAGTCAAGTTTTAGTGTATTGCAGTATTTTGATATTTTTTTTATTCAATGAGTAAGTTTTGACTCTTCAAGCATAGTTTCTATATTTTGAAAAATATCAAAGCAGTGCCATTTGGTAAACCCAAGTTTGTCTGGATAGAAGAGGATCTGGATTAGCCTTGTTTTACTGATACACACACACACACACAAAACACACACACACACACATTATATATATATATATATATATATATATATATATATATATATATATATATATATATATATATATATATATATATATAGTGAGTGGAGGTATTGCCACTTGAACCTTTCATCTACAGTCTCTTTAAGTCTTGCTTCCCCTACCCAATCCCAGTCCACAGGGATTGGATACTGAGGTCGAGGAGGGATTCCTTTTAAGTCCCTGTGTGATGAGCCACCTATTGTTTTCATTCACATCCAGAGTCAGAGGTGCTCATTCCTCTTGGAACCTAATTATTAGATCTAAGATTAAGTGTAATTTCAGAAAAATATTGTCTGTATTGAAATGTAAGTCATTTAGACATATCTCCTTTGGTAGTGTTGGCCAAAGAGGGACTAATCTACAAAAAGTCAAATACACATTCTTTTTTTATGAAGTGAGACGACTTTGTCAAACAGCTGGTGGAGAAAATACAGAAAATCAAGATTCTTTGCTTTGTTACACTGTGATAATCCACTTAATTCTAGTAGAAGTTTTGACCTGAAGCATATCAAGAAGGCCCTGTTACAAGACTGGCCTTGATCAGTACAAGGTGATATAAAGGCCCTACTGTTGATCATAACACAAAATGGTAAAAAGCACGATAATGCATTAATAATTAGTTACAGCATATCAGCCCTGCAATCCTTGGAGAATGTTAAGATTCTGTGCACAAAATATTAGTCAGTGGAAGTTGAAAAACAAGGAAATTAGCACTCAGTGGCACAGTCCAAAATTATATGGATTCATTCTTACATAGTGCTTCGTGGTAATGGAAGGGCAGATATGCAAGGACATGGTAGCTCAGTGTTATCACTGAGATCCTGTAAGATATTTTCCAGCATTTTGTTTCTGTTCAAAATCCATCTCAGGTTTGAAAAATTCTCATGACACATGATTGTATTCACCCTGTGAGCTTTGGGTGGGGGTTTTTGAGGAGTGCTTAGGTTGACGTGCTGATTCATCAGCAGCCATTGTACGTTGCTCAACTACTGTAAGTCCCCCGTGAGTGGAGAGGGTTCTTGGCAACTGAGCATACTTAAATATTTTTGGTTTATAGGGTCATGTTCACAGATGCAATAACCCTTCCTTTGCTTTTTGGCTCCACAATACCGATCTTTTAAAAGTTTTGAGAAAACTTTTCTAAATGGCACATTTCACTGTGACCTTCATTGTTAATAAGATAGATGAAAACGAGAATCAAAAGAGCCTGAAAGTTAGAAACTGTCATGCAGTAAACGAACAGATCTGAACAATGGTGCAGTTCACACTACGCACACAAAGAAAGGTGTCAGCTTACTTAAAGAGTTAGTGAATGCTGTACTTATGATCTCCAAGTTGGTTGTACAACTGGCTTCAGGATATACAGTGTAAATGATGGGAACAATCTAAATCATTCTGGTATGAGATGCTCCGAGCTTCTTTAGCATAGAAACGTGCCTGGGAAATTTTAGAGGATCAAATGAAACATTTGCTGTTAATAGTACTCAGTAACAGTTTGTTCAAGTCTTGAGAACTTTGCATTACACAAAATAGATGTTATATTGACACAGTCGTACTGGTACTGTAGAAGTGGTAGTCAGGGACTAGCGAAGCCCTACTGTAGAATGGTTATGCAGAACTGAAAACACTGGATTCTACTGTATGCGAGTGAGATGACTGGAGACCTGAGACTTGCCTTTCCTTGTCTTGTCTTGCCTTCTCTGTTTTGACGTGTACACACCACAGGTTGCTATTTCTATGAACACCCTGGAAATATCTCGAACAGACAGATTATGTAAAGCTTCAAAGGAAACCATGTTGATATGCTTTTCAACATAAAATATTCCAAAACATCAATAACATGTTACTAAATATAAAATTCTCATAAATAAGCGCTTGCATGAAATGAACTACTTTAAGAACAACACGAAAGGAAAAGTCATCCATTTCATAATCCGTACTTGACAATATTAGTATTCTGCAGCTGTTAGCCTTCTCCAGTCATTTTCATTATCTTCATTACTTGCCACCATGTTTTGCAGCGCAGTCTGTGTAAAAACAGTTGTCATTATTAATTTATCAGTTATGCATTTATCAGTTATGCTAATGTCTTGGACTATTTTAGCTTTATAATGGGCAACGACGCCTATTTGTCTACGGATTTTTTCTTTCATCCTCTCCATGTACCAGACATCAGGGATTTACCTAAAGCTGATTACATTTTGACGATGGCTTTCCTACTGACGACTTTGTTGTGAAGCTCGCACCTATTTTTTGATCGAGTTCATATGAACACACGTCTACTGTCCGTGCAACTTGCTTGGGTGCTTTAGTAAAATTCGAATTTGAATTTGATGTGAGAACCTTGTAAACATTAAAAATCTTCAAAGAGGGAACAGCATTTGTGGGAAACAAGCTGAATATTAATGAAAGAAGCAACATGGAAGAAGAAGGAACCTTTTCTCTGAAAGGAAAGAAAATTATTATAAGGAGAAATATGAAGGAACCAGTAGATGGGTCCGATGAGACGGGATAGAGTTGGTATATGTGTACCCTCAACCCCCCTCATCCTGGTATCTACAGTATAGGGGAAATAGGGGACGGGGGCTGGAGGTGGAGAGGCTGTATGTAGGAGTCTCCACCATCCCACAATAAGAGGTTGGTAATATTGTAACATGCCATTGTCGCCTTATTATTGTGGCAGCTCCGAGGTTATTGTTATGTGGAGAAGAGGGGAAGCTTTGTGGCATTGAAAAGAAGAGAGGAGAGAGAGAGAGAGAGAGAGAGAGAGAGAGAGAGAGAGAGAGAGAGAGAGAGAGGGTAGCAGAGGCTGCTGAATGTGCTGCTACTGCTGCTGTTCTTACGAGTATTTCGTCCCTACCACGCCATGCAAGGACACGGCGAAAGGATGCTTCTGCAGTGAGTTCGGAGGATGGGGGGTGGAAGGAGATGGATTATTTTTCTTTGACCCAAGAAAAGGATTTCATTGGAATTTGGTGTGTATCTGTCACTAACTGCGATTTTCTTTCCTGGCCGTGCTAGAAAAATTGAACAAAGGCTTTGAGTTATCTTATGAAAATTGAATGTCTTCCTGTATAAATAAAGAGAGAAAGCGAGAGAGAATACCCGTGAATTTTGAAGTGATCTGTTGTCTATTGTTTGCGTGAAAATATAATGGAATTAAATTGTTTACATTACATTTAACATGATAATTGAACTAGATCTTAAAAAAGCGTCCTCTTTCAAAACAGCTGCCAGAGCCTGTATCGTCGCCAGAAACTCAGTATTGAGCCTGTGCATATAATTATATGGCTTGATTTGAAAAGTTACCGAAGGATATCACGGTATAACTGAACCTGAAACAGGACCCATAATATTTGAGGTATCCCTTTTCTTCATTATATTGTCTCGGGCATCTCGGCTAGAGAAAGGCGGTTCGACTTTACTGTAAGCAATAAAGAATTAGAGCTTTTATCTTTTGTCAAAAATAACGGCAGTTTGCCAAGTACCTTTATCTTTTCTCATTGCAGGTTTTACGTTCCACACAAACCTTTAACCTTCTACTGAAAAAATTGGAATAATTGAATTCTTTGTTAATAGTGTATAATCCCCGGACTGATTCTCTCTCTCTCTCTCTCTCTCTCAGGACTCCAGACACCTTACATACATTAAAAAGGGTATTAGCTATTTTTCTTGCTTTACTGACTTATTTGTAGTGCCAGTAGTGATAGAAAACGCCCAATGATTGCTTTTGGTTCCCGTATTTGTTTAAGTACGCGAATTTTGATAGCTGTGTGGCTTCTGCCTTCCTTCGCTATAGTTATTTTTCCTTCCTCGTGCTTGTGAGCTGGATGGGTAACGCATGAACATGTTTCTGTCGCCAAGTCTTCAATGTTATATGATTAGCAAAATCCAGTAAAAGTATCCTTATGAAGTGATTATAATATATCTGCGAGGGCCCTGTCCCGCGCTGTTCCACGGCGTCAACGGTGCCATTCAAGCAGTCAAGTTGCATTTTCTGCAGAGGCCTTGGTGTTACCATTTGAACTTCCTATGCATTATTTATCATATTTTGTAATTATAGGTGTTCTGAAATTCGTGGTGAGAGTCGTATATTCGTATCTGTGATACCCATTTTCTCACCGAATCACATGTATTTATCCCTATGATTTTCATCTAGTTACCTACCTGCCCATTTCCACAAGGGCAGTTTTCTGGAAATGCGATTATTTGTGAAGACTTTAAATGAAATTCTGAGAATTTTTTTCACTCTGTTGAGCGAGCAAGCGAGCCATCTTAAGAAGAGCTGATATAATCGAATGCTTCGGAAATTTTCTTTTATTCTTCTTGATCATCTGTTGTTTTTGTTGATGCGCCAAAGAGAATCGATGTCTATTAATCGGCGAATTTTTAGGGAAAAGTCAGTTCATGGCCTGTTTTTATAAATCTGTATGAAATATATCCTAACGGCGCGAGGTCAGGAACATGAGATTTCAATGAAGACACTGAACGCATGACTTGTTGTGAAAGTATGATTTGGTCTAGCCTCTGAAGGTATTATATTGTACCTTTAAGACAGCTCTAGAAACTTTTCATTAATGAAGACGAATTCCAGTAATATTAGCTTATTATAACTTTGTAATAAATTATTAGAAGTTACGTTTATTGCAATGATGGCAAATGGACAGTCATTTTCATGTTATTACGTTAGACGGAAATTTTCAGAGAAAACCGATAATTCTGTTGAAGTTTTAGATTGTTAAAGCCTTGCTGTCTTTTAGATAACTCTGATCTTAGTGCATTATTGCCTAAAAAAAAAAAATGGCGACTGAGAACTTACCGTAATACCTCTTAGTTATACAGGTTTGGGATCCCTTCAGGAACTCTCTCTCTCTCTCTCTCTCTCTCTCTCTCTCTCTCTCTCTCTCTCTCTCTCTCTCTCTCTCTCTCTCAGTGTACCGGAAGAAATGCCTTATGGCTGCACACAGCAACACGTATTCAGTGCTTGATAACAAGTGATTTGTGTAAAAATAGAGCAGAATACAAGATATTCATTTCGGAAATTTCTCCTTTGCCAAAGATCCTCGATCTAGTTTTCATTGCTGTGCGGACTGTTCCGATTCACTTGGAAAGACGTCATAAGAGATCTTATAAGACCACAAATACTAAAATTCTTTGGTTTTCGGTAATTCACTTTTCTGTTGGACTTTAAGACACAGTCAGTGTGAAAGTTTGTTGACATGAAGGTTCTTCACTATTGATCTCAGATGAATAAATATTTTAGTTATCAAAACCAGGGTACCTACTTCACTCTCTCTCTCTCTCTCTCTCTCTCTCTCTCTCTCTCTCTCTCTCTCTCTCTCTCTCTCTCTCAAGATCCGGAAAGGGAATAACGTTTAGGGCCCCGGGGCTCGTGCTCAACACAGATACGTTTAGGATGCTCATAAAGGGTCTCCGAGATGAACGGAGGCTGCCTCTTTGATCTCCAGCCGGATGATCATTATGGCATCAATTTATAGTCTCGAGATTCGGCGAAGAGCGTCCAAGGCACTGGTTAGCTAGGGGTTGTGGTTTTTGGTGGGGGTGGGGTGGGCCACTAGTTGAACCTGGGCTTGGTATTAAGATATATCCTTTTTTCTTTATTTCCTTCGCTTATATTCCTGAAAAACCAACAGTGTTTATACAAGTATATTTATATTATATATATACAGTCACTCGAAAATGTTTTGCAACATGTTCCAGAAGTTTTCGTTCACCTAACAGTAATTTGTTCTTTTAATATTTACAAGGAAATGTAATTTTCTTATTCGATTTTGGTTATTAATCGTACGGTTAACAATATAAAAAAGAATAGTGAGTGAAAAATTCATATTACAAAAAATGACGAAACATTTTGAAAAATTTCACTTCAGATGATTGGGCAGAGGAGTCAAAGAAGAAACTATATTTCGAATCCAGATAAAAGCTTACTGAGTAATAAAATAATATTGATTAATCATCAGTGAAATTATATATAAATAAATAAAGAAAGAGTTCAACCATTATTGTTGTCAAAAACAAAAAAGAAAAAATCTCATAATGTCGTATGTTATCATGTGACCCCACATTTGGGCAGGAAAGTTGAACTAAACTGTCTCGTCACTTGCACCGATAAGATGGACAACAGACTGAGCCGCACCAAATCATTAGCTTGCATAAGCCTAATGTTTCTATCGTAGATATTGCTCGGCAGCTTAGCGTAAATAAAAACAACCATGTATAGAGGGATACAACAACAGAGAGAACGAGGAAATATGATAAATTCATTGTAAAAAGAGGAGGACGACCCCATTGTTGCACTACTATTAAGGATCGTCATCGGATGATCACTGAAGGAGGCATCAAGGAGCTCCACCTAACTCCCCTGACAACCGGTGTTGCTATAAGAGAGAACATTACGCTGTCCCTTCAAGTTGCTGCTCAAACCATTCGTAACAGGCTACATGACACCAAGATATTATTTCATCATATTCCTGCCAAGAAACACTTCATATCAGAGAAACACAAAGAATAGCGGTTAGGGTTTGTGTTACAATATAATCCAGGGTCTGATGATTTCTGTAAGAGTCATTGTTTGCAATGAGGAGGAGACATTCTCCACTGATGAGCATGGTAGTCTTCTTCACTGCTGGCGTTTAACAATAACTAAATTAATGTTGAACGTCTTGCTAATTTTAATTCTTTAGAAACTTAGATAATAAGAAATACAAAAATAGTCGTTATTTATACAGTTAAATTCATAACAGGCATCAAAATGATAGGCCTAAGTAACAATGAAAGAAATGAGTAATTACACATGATAACGGCATTATATATATTTTTAATATATATAGATTATATATATATATATATATATATATATATATATATATAATATATGTGATTATACTCTATGTATTACAAAAATAAACGTGAAATCTGTTAGTCTAGTTCAGTATATTTTATATTTATGTATATGTTTCACTATTTCACAATATACATAGGATTGGTCATTCAAAAATTTGATTAATAATGTGCAAGCAAATCTTTACAAAAGTCGTACTTTTTTCATGTTAATAAGGCTAATAGTTCAATTTATAATAGTCGTAGGCCTATGTCTACAAAGTTCACACATATGAAGGAGGTAAAACAACGATAGTGATGGCATTTGGAGATGAAAATATTAAAACATAAGAGCAGCGATGACCTCTGAAGTATTATAGTAACATCCTTTAATCAAGTAAAGTATGACAACAGTCAACATTATCAGAAAAAGCCCTGTTTAAAGGAGACTGCAGGTACTGAGTTGCCAAATAACGCCAGATGTCGCTATTATAAGCTGTTGTCCGAAAAGTTTTGAAGCATGTTGCAAAACATTTTTGAGTGATAAATATATCTACATATATATAAACACACACACACATATATATATATATATATTATATATATATATATATATATATATTATATATATATATATATATATATATATCTATATATATATATATATATATATATATATATATATATATAGAGAGAGATAGAGAGAGAGAGAGGAGAGAGAGAGAGAGAGAGAGAGAGAGAGAGAGAGAGAGAGAGAGAGATAACAAACACGTGCATATATATATATATAATTATTTATATATATATATATATATATATATATATATATATATATATATATATATATATATATATATATATATATATATGTATATATACACACACAGAGAGTGAGAGATAACAAACACACTACATATATATAATATATATACTATATATATATATATATATATATATATATATATATATATATATATATATATATATATATATATATATATATATATATATATATATATATATATATATATATATATATATATATATATATATATATATATATATATATATATATGTGTGTGTGTGTGTGTATATGGAGCCTCGATGGCACAGTCGATTACAGCAGCAGCTTCGAACTTCGTAGAGGTCTGTGGCGCGGGTTCAAATCCGCAGCCGACTGATCAGAGAGGCGGACACTTTGCTATCCGTGTAGACACCCCAGGAGTATGTATGTAATCAATGGATGGGTTTGCTTAAAAAGCAAATGGGTGTTACAGACTAAATACACACACAAAACAAAGCCACTCCAACATCTTCTAAAAACATAACAAACATCTCACACGTCTCGAACTCTCGACCTACCCGCGCAACAACTTCTCGCTGCTGGGAGAAAGGGCGTTGGGTCTGGTATGATACACGTACCATACGCTACCGGGGTCCTAGCGATGTCAGGCAGGGCAGCCGATCGAGACTATGGTCTACCCCAAAGCCAAATCAAAAGTCCTTCAAAAGAAGGCATCGTGCTTACCCCATACAAAAATGGGGAAAAAGCATGTTAAAAGAAGAAGAAGAAGAAGAAGATATATATATATATATATATATATATATATATATATATATATATATATATATATATATATATACATATACATATACATATACAGGGTGTTTCGAAATTAGAGCCCCCCTCTACAGCATAAACTAAAATTGATATGGACAAAAACAAATGTAATTCAGAACAGGTATTTATTTAAGTTTCCTTCTGAGTATTTAATATTTTGTGTGGCCTCCATCTGCCTGTATCACAGCCTGCATTCTTGAGGGGTATGATTTCAGCAAATTGCAAAAAAGCTGAGACTCAAACTCCATTCACGTGAGTGCTTTGGTCACCTCTCTTCGCAGGTCATCGAGGCTTGGTATACCATCATAGTTCACTGTGCGTGCTTCAACACAATCCTGCAAGATACTACCAATGTATTCACACACATTAAGGTCAGGGGAGCTAAGTTAAGTATACCTTAGTTTTACCAGACCACTGAGCTGATTAACAGCTCTCCTAGGGCTGGCCCGAAGGATTAGACTTATTTTACGTGGCTAAGAACCAATTGGTTACTTGGCAACGGGACCTACAACTTATTGTGGAATCCGAACCACATTTTAGCGAGAAATGAATTTCTATCACCAGAAATAAATTCCTCTAACTCTTCAGCCGGCCGAGCTACCTGGAAATTCACTTGACGAGAAGAAATCGATCCACTGTTTCGAAGCAGCTCCTGTGTATGAAGAGCCTTGAAACATGGTGCCTTATCATGCAGAAATGTGACTTCTTCAACAGATAACACATTTTTAGGACCTTTGAAGAAAGAAAATACTCCACTAGTAAGCACAGTTGCTCTGAAGTATTCTCCATTCCATCACTGTCCTTTTTCTTTGATGGTCCACATTAACTCTTTGGCTGTGAAACAGAAAAATTCCCAAACATTCAGGGAATTTCACAACTTGTCAATAGCACACGTCATCACTGATATCATCCAACTTTGCAGCCCAAATGATGTAATTTTTATGATTTGGCTTCCTGTCTGTGTAAATGAAGAAATCATCTGATGCGGCAACTTGGAGAAAGTCAACTTCATCCCAATCTTTAAGAAATGAACCACAAAACCTTGCACAGTCTTCTCCCTGTTGCTGAGTGATGTTGGGCTTGGTGATAACATAAAATGGCTTGATACCAGATTTTTTCAACTCACAATATACAGCACTATAACTTGTCTTCTTTCCCCTTTTTGTTTCTAGTTCAAGCGCCAATTTACGTAAAGACTTTCTTGGTCTACCCACTGCCTCAGCTATGATGTCTTTTGACTCCTGATAAAGGACTTCAGGCCTTCCAAGATTCTCACTCTTTTCGCGATGACAGTCATATGGATTTTTGTTCCAGTTTCTTTTAACAAAGGATTCATCTCTTTTAATGTATTTAGCTATCCAGGAACATGGAATGAAGGATGCACCAGCATCCCTGGCCTCTCTGAAGGTTATAGCCCGGATTCGGTCAATCCATCTGATTTCCTCTGAGTTGTTAGCCATGGCTGTATCTAACTCCTTCACTCAGTCTGAAAATACAAGAAATGTAAAATGAAAAATAGCTTAATAGCAACTGAAAATAATGTACTTGGAGATAGGCTATAGCAGAAAACTTCATAACTTTCCATTTGTTCTGTGGAGGGGGCCCTCTAATTTCGAAACACCCAGTATATATATATATATATATATATATATATATATATATATATATATATATATATATATATATATATATATATGCAGAAAGTACTACAGGGTTCTTGAAGATGTCTTTGAAAACTAAAAAATGAACCTGGTTCCTGTGTTTCCTTTTCCCTGTGATGCATCTCCATGTACATATATATATATATATATATATATATATATATATATATATATATATATATATATATGTATGTATATATATAAATATATATATAAATATATATATACTGCATATATATATATATATATATATATATATATATATATATATATATATATATATATATATATATATATGTATATATATAAATATATATATAAATATATATATACTGCATATATATATATATATATATATATATATATATATATATATATATATATATATATATATATATATATATATATATATATATATATATATTATATATATATTATATATATATATATATATATATATATATATATATATATATATATATATATATATATATATATATATATATATATATGTGTGTGTGTGTGTGTGTGTGTGTATGTAAAGATATATGTTGGAAATAATTAACACATGATAACGTGTTCCACAGAAATCAATGTCTGACTCACATTAGGATCAAACCCAGGTCTCTCAAATGAAAGGCAAGGGTGCAGCCAACTGACCCACGCAGGTCATAAAAGAAGTTGGAACCTTGGAACCCAAGTATTTCTGTATTTGATGCTTTCATTGCCTTTCACTTGAGACACCTAATTTTGATCTTGATGCGAGTTAGAAATTTATTTGTGAAATGCTTGATCACGTCTTGGTTATTTCCATCATGTTCATGCAGAAGAGGTAATTTAAATGAAATGCCATCAGTTGGGTCACAGGTATGTTAGGAAGTTGGGCAAAACTTGTTGGTATGTTAGTTAACAGCCTGCCCAGGAAAAACCTCAGGTACAGAAGTATTTAGGTTCCGACTTATTTTATGAAGTGTTGGTCAGTTGGCAGCGCCCTTGCCTTTTATGTGAGGGACCTTGTTTTGATCCTGATGTGAGTCAGAAATATATTTCTGTGCAATGCGTGATCATGTGTTGATTATTGCTATCATATTCATGTAGAAGGGGTAATTTAAATGAAATGCTATCTGTTGGGTTGCTGGTGGGTTGGAAAGTTGGGTGAAACTCGCTGGTATGCTAGAAAGCAGCATGCCCTGGAAAAACCTCACATATAGAAGTAGTTAGATTCCAGCTTCTTTTATGACTTGAATGAGTCAGTTGGTAGTGCCCTTGTCTTTCATTTGAGAGACCTGCAATAAGCAAAATAATTTTTTGGAGAGGACTTACAATGCAGACAGATGTCTGTTTTGCAAATCTTTGCAGGAACACTGAGTATTATATGCATATGCAAGAAGATATGGGAAATTTTTTAAGTAATTTGAATTTTTCCTTACATACAAACGTGAGGTTCTTAGCATAGGGTTTAGCTTCGAGCTTGAGCCGGAAATAACCATTCAAACTTATTGACAAGGTATTGAACTGCTGACAGGAAACAGTTGTTCAGTTCTATTGACAAGGTATTTAACTAGTGACAGGGAGGTCAGCACTCTGCTTTCTGGCCCAGGTGACAGATTAGTGAGGCGGCTGAGATGAGCTATTACTGTAAATAACTTCAGGTTTTTATGTTATGAAAAATAAAAATTAATCTAAAAGTCTGCTATTTGTTCCTGCAGGAACAAATAGCAAACTTTTAGGAAACTTACCCATTGGTTTGCCCAATCTGGGTATATAATTTTCCTGGGCTGGTAGGAGCAAAGGAAGAATGACCATATGGGATGTTGCAGGTGCTAGAATTGTCGACCATTAAGTAATGTGTTTGGAACGCAGTTACTTAATCAGGCCGTAAAAACCTCTAGAGAACAAAATATCGCAGATGATAAAACATCAATCAGTGGACTGTTATTTCATCTATCCTCCCCTCGCCCTTATCAGTAGAGGAGGGGAATTTGCATCCCTTTGTCATCAGCAAAAAGACTGGTGCCCAGCCAAATAGGTAACCTGCACCCTTGTCCATCCAGCTTGTACTCTGATTGGCACCTGCGTCTCCATCTACATAAGAGGAAGGGAGTGAGAGAGGAAGGAGAAACCAGTCACTCCTATCCTCTCTCTTGCCAACTTGATACCTTAGACGAGGTGCTACCTGTCCCATGAGCAGCCACCACTGGCTCAATGAAAGCTTATCCAAGGCTAGTGGGCAATGTTCCTCAGGCAAAACGTCATGTGGTTGATCAGACATGATCACCTCTCTGCATGTAATACCCGATTAGCCATCAGGTTCCTACTTAGTGCTAAGGACGGGGCCGATACCCCAGTCATCATGAACTCTTCTGGGCTGCATACTCGCTCTCCACACTGGGAGAGTTTATACCCACGAATCTACTCGGTCCTGACAGTACTAAACAAAGAGTCATGATTACAAATCTGACTACCCCTAAGATAGTACCACTGCTCCCAAAAAAAGACACAGTAGTATCACACAACAGATCACTGGTGAGTGCTGTAGGAAAGAAAATGAGAAGGATTCGAACTGACATGACCGGCAGTTATGAGTCTTGTTATGAAAATCAAGACAATGTCAAATTAGAAATCATACAGACTTGTACAAACTAGGAATCAAATTTACTTCCAGGGATCTGAGTTTTCTGGAAGAATAAGGCTATTTAAAGCGTCTCAGGTGTGTAAAATATCTCCCTAACGAGGTGAGATCTACTCTTAAGTCTTAAACCCAGCCTAAGGTTGATTTATGCCTTCAACATCTGGGACCAAAAGAAGCTTCTCACCACAAAGGTAGGCAAGAAAACACTGCTACCTGCTGGAGAGAAGCTCTGACCTGAGAGATACCCCATCCATTGGAGATGGTCCTACCTTGATAGACATCCACTTAGGAATTGGAAGTATTCCAAAATCTCTTACAAAGTCTGGAGAGAGAAACCACATGTTGGAGGAGATGGTGGATACCCTTCAGGTGTGAAGTGCCAGAGCTCTCACCGCCAGCTGATATCTAAGAGCAGCTGAAACTGACGGTTGTGCCAAAGAGGAAATTCACTTGGCACTGCAGACAGCAGAAAACCACCAGAGTCTGTCCGATGGATTACTTTCTAATCGGTGGAATGACGAAAAAGATGTAAGCCTCGAGGTTATCCTTATCCTACAAATAAAAAACATCCTCCATGGTACTACTGATCAAGTTATAAAGGGAAACACTCCCAGAGCTTCCTGCCATGCTGAAAGGCAAATAGGTTTAACCTCGGAATGTGGAAACCTCAAAGAATTTCTCTGCCCTACAGTTGTTTAGGGATACTTCATCCCTGCTACCCATCTCAGAAGGTTGAGCTGGTATGCCAGTACGTTTGGAAAGTCTGAAAAATGTCGTGGTGAGGGAAGCTGTAGCACTCCCCTGTCACCATGGCCACATGGCTTGGGTAGACAGAGAGCACTATTAACTCATTGCCTCCATAAACCCAATATGTGGACCAGATAATTGGAAACAAACGATCCTCATAACTGTCACACAACCCTTTTTCTGTGCAACTCTGAGTTGTTGCTGCAGAAAAGGAACTCAACTCTATGAAAACTTAGAGATGAGACAAAAGAAAACCTTGAGTCTAAGGAGATGGAACCCAGTGCCAACCCTACCAAGGAAACTCAATCACTGTTGGTGGCTGAGCGTCCAACTGGTAGCTGAAAGAAGCCTAATAAGGCTTCAAACACGGGGCAGACTCCACCTCTCTAAACTCACAGCCATAATTTAAAGAATAGGGTTAAGATGGAGGAAGACTATGTAGAAGAATGTGAAGAGTGGAAGGAGAACTCCTCTTCAACGTTCCAATGTTGTCAATATTTGCCCTGTCTACAGGGCTGGTCGAGTCTGGAATCAAAGACTAAGCCACAATGATCAGCAGAATAAGTTTACATAACCTACATCCTCCAACATAAAAAGGAACGCCACAGTATGAGGATTACCTTATCTAGGGCAAAACAAATTCTCAGAGTCCTTCCAAGTGGCCAAGTCTTACAACCTGAAAGGTTAACATATTAATTAAGTAAATCGGAGAACAACACAGCTGCTCTGAGCACTACCAGACGCTGCTACATTTCTGATGAAAAGTCTTCATCCTAGCAAAGAAAACTGATCCGAACTCCTTGCAAGCGTGCTTATTTGAATAGTGGGTTTGAATCCTAATAATACAAACACAAAGCAAAAAACCAAAAACGTAAAAGGAATACTCAAGGTTATTCATCAAAAATTTCCAATGGCAAAGTCAGGCAGAGAGTCCTGAGAGGCGTCTGAACTTGATGGTGGCCGGAAGCAAAGTGGAGTGCAGACCAAGTGGTGGGTTCCCCCCCGCCCTGTCAGTAGTAACTGCCCTGTCAATAAGTTTCAATGGCCATTTCCAGCTCAAGAACAAGGGTCAAGAACAAAGGTTTGTATTTGTTTATGAACAAATTGCTCTTGCATGATGTGTGCTAATACTATTTACAAGCAAGGTCCTGCTGGGAGCTTTCAATGAAACAACACTAGGTCCTGATTTTACCACAAAAATAATATCTTTCTTGATTAAAGTGCAAGCATGATGCTGAATTCGAGAAAGCGCTGGGTATAAATGTTAAAAGAGTCTATGCCTGCCATGAAAATCAGGAAATAAACCTACACAAAAGGGTTAATGAAAGGGTAGAGAGAAAAAGAGAAAGCGTAGGTGAATTAGGCAGAACCAGTTTATCACAGTGTTGTAAACTCATTTGCTAATTGAATTGAACAGAACCTCTTAAGAGTCTAGTTTTTTTAATACCCCTCTCACCCTTTGATAGGTATAGCATTATTTAATGACACATACATACTACAAAAGTGCTCCAAATGCCAGTCATATAGTGGAACGACCTCTGTTACACTGATTGAGTAATTTGAGAATATCAGATTTACCTTCCTAAGAGATGAGCCAGCACCAAGATCAGCGAGTTTTTGCGTTTACTCAGGTTTCAACTATAAGCAAAATAATTCAGCTGGCGTCTTGTACTGGTGTTTCTTGTGCTTCATTTCAGTCCAGTCAAGTCATTAGTTCTGCTTCCTCCACCTTCTAGACAATAATGGGTTAATCCTGATAAATAACATCTTGTAACTTGGTTACTTGTCATATGAAGCCCTATTTTGTACAGTAATTACAGAGAAAACATTGTGACTTCAATAAACCTTATTTTCTCCATTAAGTTTAATATTATTATTATTATTATTATTATTATTATTATTATTATTATTATTATTATTATTATTATTATTTCCAAGAAGTCATTCTCTTAAGCCAATATAATGTAACAGATGTATTGTATTTTGAATATTTATTTAATTTCATGTTTAAAGCTTTACTTTTCTTGTCATACGTGCTCTTTTTACACAAAACTTCGATAATGAACGGTTAAGTTTCTATATTTCCTCCAAGTGACCAATCAGCACTGAGGTCTAAAGGTCATTTACGATCTTTCTCTCCACATGATAAAATAAATAGGTTGCAAGTCCAGATTGTAAGTCAGTAGTCACTTGAAAATGCCACAGAGTGATGAAAAAACAGCTGTCGTGACAAAAAAAAGAAAAAAAAATGGGAGAAAGAAGTCTGCGTATTTTGCATCAGAAACTGACGCATGAGAGTAGGAAAAAACCTCAACGCTTTGAAGGATCCTGCAAGAAACCCTAAATTAAGTAAAATTTAGAGCTGTTACGTGGTGTTCCCTTTGGTAAAAGTTGAGCAACATTTTCCCTGTTATAGGAGGGTGTGCAAGTTTCCTTAAATTTAATGGGTAAGTGGACTGTTGACACTTAGCTGTGTTATTAGCACCAGTGGGATGCGACTGCGATCAAAGATATTTCTTTCAAGCCACACCAAGTGTCATCGTCAACAATCCCTTGGTTTCTCCTCATCTTAGGAGATCTGCTTTAGAGATCTTAGAATACCTGTCACACAATGGTAAAAGGAGGCTCTATGGTAGTAGTGGCCAGTGGCTTTAAAAAGATGGAGTGATTAAAACACTTACTGAAAGACAAAATGTAAGATTTATTCACCACATTCCTCACGATGATTTTCACTTTGGCCGATCGTGATTCGTAGTTGTTTGACAGTGGCCTGTTCCCTAGAACGGCACGTTGCTTCCAGCTAATGCTAAAACAAATTCCTCTGAACTGAAACACGGCATTCTGTCTGCTTGAGACGAGTTGGGGGGATGTCAGGACTTCCTTCCATCTCTCTCTCTCTCTCTCTCTCTCTCTCTCTCTCTCTCTCTCTCTCTCTCTCTCTCTCTCTGGCCATTATATATAGTTGCTGCCAGATCTAGCCATTTCTGGTATACTCCTTCATTACCACACGTAGACATTACGTAACTGAGGTCGACTCTTGCATTCTGGAAAATCGTAGTTAAACTGCTTTTAAACGTAAATAAAAATTAACAAAATTTTACTAATCTCTTAATCAACAAATCTTTCTTCAAATTAAACTTGTGTATGAAATTAATGGATGCTATGGCAATGGTCTAAAACTTAAGAGAAAAGGAATTTATCTGTTATTGAAACTGCAACAGAAACAGGTGCTGATGGAACTAGAAAAAAACAAAATTCGTAGATTGTGCGTTGCATCTGTTTTGCCGAAACATAAAACGAACTCGTTTACCTGAAATTTTGTCGTATCTGGCATGGAAAATAATTTCAGCCATCTGATAGGATGCAGAATCTTATGAAAAATAGACGTGCTGTCGGTTATTTTCAAGATGGAGGTGTGACTAGAGAGGCAGCGAAAATCGCGATGCCTGAAACCGTAGCCTGCACAGCGATTGCTGCACTGCAAACAAGATTTTGGAGTGAGAACAGAGCAAAGGCAATATCCGAGCCTCAGAGAAATTCCTCAGGGGTCAAGTGTGTTCCCGGGTTTGATCCCAAGAGTCTCATATATCAGTATATATTTCTTTGGATTAATTTTTGTGGAATTTTCCACCTTTGCTAAAATTTATTGGACCTGATAAATAGGAATATCTCGGATTGGGTTTATATCCGAAACTAAATAGTGAGAACTGTGGCAGGACCATCAACTACCCGATAATGTTTGGACCTGAGAGATATCAGATTGATAGCTCAAGGGCGGAAGTTGGAACTATTCTTTGGGGCTGGACCACGGATTCCAAGGCCGGGGGGCGGGATTCGGTTCTAGGGATAGGACTCTCGCATTCTATCCGGTTTGCTCATGATATGATTAGGGTGGGAACGATTGTATTCTTGTAATGCTCTCAACCCTAGCAAGCGGGTATGGCTTACACTTCGGCCACTCTAATCATGTTGTGCCGTCCCCTGCGGGGTAGGGTAGGGGGCGGACACGTGGGAGTCCGTTCTCACTTGTGCCATTGGTGGAAGAATAAACTCCGTGAAAGGCTGATGGTATCTTTTTAAGGCTCTCTCTCTCTCTCTCTCTCTCTCTCTCTCTCTCTCTCTCTCTCTCTTCAATTTTTATGATTAGTCACTCCGCTGCTCCAATACAGAACAGATCTTCTAGCATGGAAATGGATATTTTTCTAGGCAATCCAAAGAATCAAAATGAGGGAGTATTAAAACTTTAATACCGTATGAAACACCCAAAAAGAGTAACTACCGACATGATCCAACCTTGACTCACTTCAACTCCCTCTTTGGGAGTGGAAGCGGGTCAAGATTTCTAAACATGGAAACAGAGCAACAAATTTAGGCCTTAAAGTTGGAAAACTGCTTATTAAAAAGACATTTAAAAACAGAAATGTCATTCAAACAAATAAAAGAAAGGACATGGCTAATAGAAGCCACAACAAAAAACCAATCCGAAGACTTGTCCATAAAAAGTATTGATAATGTAAATTTATTTATAAAAAAACATGACACTATGAACAGCATTCAGGGTACTTTTGTACTTCCTGAAAATAATAACGAATTGGTTGAGAAGAATATTCTATTGGACACTCTTAAAATGAGATATCCCAAGGTTCATGATTGTGAGATATATATAATACCAAGTAAAGAGGACAATAAAATATTAAAAATTGCAAAAATAAAATTGAAGGTCAAGACCTACCCTAAAAAATAAAAATTTTGGGCCAAACTAGAGAACTGAGACCTTATGTTCCAAAACCACTACAGTGTCAAAATTGTAGTAAATATGGGCACACGAGGAACTATCGAAATGAACCTATATGTGCTTATTGTGGTCCTGATGAACATACCACAAAATAGAAGTATAGTGAGCCAAAATGTGCAAACTGTGGGCAAGATCATCACTCAAGGTCCAAAGAATGTATGTACTATATATACAGTACAGAACTGAAAATGTTACAAGAAAGAACAGGGATGTCTATGAAAGAGGCTAAATTGGAATTAAAAGTGACAGGAATTCAAGATCCGTCTAAGAAACATACATATTCTTCAATAGCAAGAACCAATAATGAAACAAAAACGCATACAGATAGAAGTAACAGAGCACAGAAGAGTAAATCTTAAGAAGAAGCTGATGCTTTAGAAATAAAAATTAAAATGGTAAAGAATAAAGAAACGGGTACAGATGAGATGGATAATATTCATACGAAATATTAATGCAAAACAGGAATGCAGGAGGATGCTACTACAGAAGTAACAGAGGAAAGTCGTGATGGATTGAAAATTAAAGATAGTAAAAGACCTTGGGAGAGAACACCACCCAAAACGGAGAAATCAGCTATTATCAGAGAAACATCGGTTAGACCAAAAATAAAGGATGTGAAGAAAAAAAAAACAAAACAAAAACAAGCTAAGATTGTACCTTTGTCTCCTAAAATAATATTAAAAGCTATGGAAGCAGATATCCAAAACACCAAAGAAGTAGAAGAGATCCATACTATAGATAACAATGATTATGTCAAGGGAGAAGAGATTACACCATCTCCAGTAACTGGTACAAGAACAAATGGAACAAGAAATATACATGGTAACAAATGTGGGTGTAACGATTGCTTCATTGAATTGTGCAAGAATAATAAAAACATAACAAAAGATTGTTTAACAAACATTATAAGAAATTTCATGATATAAAAAAAAAATACTGATTTGAGCACCCATGAAAAAGGTTGCCTGTGCATTGCACATTTAATATATTATAAAGAAAAAACAAGTAAATGTCCTAAGTAAATTATTAGAAAAATCCAAATTGATAGTACAAAAAAAAGAAAGTAAAACTCGACCACTATAACATAATATTTTCAATAGCTATATTATACAATGGAACGTAAAAGGTCTACAGACCTGATTACACCTAGGAGAAGTGCAAGGATTACTAAAGGAATATGAACCAATGATATGTTTACAACATGTCAACAAAACTATGTCAACAATTTGTAGATACACCTTAGCATCTGCATCACGAGGGAAAGAAGGAAATTTAGGTGCAGCCATGTATGTACATTGCAAAGTCTGTTATGACAAAGAACTTATAAACATTACTGTATTAAAATCCGAATAAAAGAGACAATTATGTAATTTATAATTTATACAGCCAGCCTAATAATAATTACGACATTGATAATTAACACTGCCAAGGAACCTACATTAATAGTAGGTAATTTTAATGCTCACAACCCGGTATGGGACTGTAATTTTACAAACTCAAATAGAGCAGGAAGTAAAATAGAAGAACTCATAGATTCAAATGACATGTGCTGTAAAATAACAATATCAGCACATATTTTTCAAAAACACATGGAACGTTTTCCTCAGTAGACTTAACTCTATGTACAATAAGCATAGTAAACAGACTGTATTGGAATACAGTTGATGACTGACATATCACTGATCATTTCCCAATATTAATTTCATTATTACAGAATAGTGCAGCAAAGCATGTCCCTCAGTATAACATTTATAAAGCAGATTGGGAGCGATATGAATTCCACACTAGGAATATTCCACCAATTGAGCATATACAAGATCGTAATGAAACAAATATGTTTTTTGTTGATTTCAGCAAAAATGCTGCTGATAAAGCAATACCAAAATCAAAATCTCATCCAACAAAACACAAAGTCCCATGGTAGTCTGAAAAACTAACAGAATTAAAAAAATAAAACACCAAATTGGAAAATGATTAGATAATTTGAATACAGTTCGGTAAAAAAAAAATATTACCAATATTAGAAGAAAATTTACAAAAACAATATATTATTATTAGAAATTGATACGTTAAAACCTCTATATAACAAAATATCTGCAAAATTTAAAAAAGAAGTAATTCAAGGAAGAATTATTTCATGAAGGAAATATGTATCAGCTCTCTCTATTAATACTCGTATACAAAAAATATGGGAAAATTCAGAAAAATAAACGGTACCCATGTTAAACCACCTAGACATGCCATATTAAAAGATGGGAAAAGAATATTTGATCCGAAAGAAATAAGTAATGTAATAGGAGAAAACTTAGCAAAAGTAGTGATAAAAATTTAGGTGAACACTTCCGCACAAAGATAAATAGTATAGAATTAATAACTAAAAGTTGAAACCATAGAAGATATATATATTATAATAGAAAATTCAGTATAGAAGATTTGGAATTTGCTCTGTTGAACAGCAATAAATCTGCCCCGGGGGGTGACAGTATTTGTTTTGAAATGATCTGCCACTTAGCACCTTTGATAAAGTCATACTTATTAGAGTTTGATAATCACTTATGGTTTCGAAATTTATTTCCTGATAAATGGCATAAAGCTATAATTATTCCTGTCCCCAAACCCGGAAAGGATCCCAGTAATGTAAACAATTACAGACCAATTTCTTAGGATCCCAGTAATGTAAACAATTACAGACCAATTTCTTTAACAAGTTGCTCATGCAAATTGTTAGAGAAAATGGTAAATGCTCGACTAACATGGCACATTTGAGAAGATAAAATTTTGACTCCCACTCAATTTAGGTCACAATGTGGCAGATCTACATTGGATTCTGTATGTAACCTAGAAGACCACATACGAAGAGGATTTGAATGAAAACTAATTACTATAGCTGTCTGTTTTGACACTAAAAAGGCAAATGATACTACATGGAGATATGCAATATTAAAAAAGTTACATAAAAACAACATCTGTGGACATTTACGTAGGTATATCCAAAACTTTTTGACAAATTGCACTTTTCAAGTGAGAATTGACAATGTGTTGTCAAGTACATTTCCACTTGAAAATGGTGTTCCACAAGGAAGAATCCTTAGTGGCACACCGTTTACTTTAGTAGTAAATGACATCAGCAACAACCTACCTATTGGAATTAAAAATAACTTGTATATGAATGATATTGCCATATATTATTCAGCATCTTGCATAAAACATGCAGAGCGAATCATTAATAAAACTATAATAAAAACAGATGAATGGGCTTCATCTGTAGGCTTTAAATTATCCATACAAAAGACTCAAGCAGTAATGTTTTATAAAAATAAAGAATGGAAAAAGGGTGAAGAATCAGATTTAAAAATCAGAAATCATTTCATACCAGTTAGCCAAACAGCAAAATTTTTGGGGTTAGTATTTGATGCTCACTTGAACTGGAAAGCCCACATAACATACCTTAAATCAAAATGTAAAAGAGCATTAAATCTAATTAAAAAAAACTATCGAACACTACTTTGGGAGACGATAGACATACCCTTACTGTACTGTATAAAGCAACAGTACTGTCTATCATTGATTAAGGAAGCGGAGTATATGGCTCAGCATCAGACACATCGCTGAAAATGTTAGACCCTGTTCACAATGAAGTCCTTAGAATATGTTCAGGAGTCTTTAGATCATCACCAAAATCATCTTTACAGGTTGAATGTGGTGAACTACCTTTGTCTCTCCATAGAGAGCTAGTAACCATGAAGAGTGCTCTAAGAATTCAGACAAGTGATTCCCCAACAAAAAAATTATTTGAATTAAGAGATGTATTTATAAATAACCATCCTCCCCCTTTCCCAATTAGAGCGAGTTAATAGTGAAATCACCTCCTCCCTGGACAATGAAGAAAATGAGAACTTGTACACACCTGAAATATTTATCAAAAAGTAACTCATATACACCAGAGTACCATAGACAACTTACAATAGAGCATATAAACCGAAAAGGTCCACATAACGCAATATATACTGATGAATCTAAATCAGAACACAGAGTGGGATATGTTGCAGTGTCCCAAGACAAAACTTATCAATTTTCTCTGCCTAGTAAAGCTTCAGGATTCACAGCAGAATTGTGTGCAATTGCGTCAGCTATAAAAATAATTAAGGAAACATCATTCAATAATTTTGTGATTTTTATTGACTCGAGAAGCGCTATAGAAGCTATTCATAGTTACAAATCCAAAAATAATGATACAACAAATTAAATTATTTCTCCATAACATATAATAATGGAAAAAAATGTACAAATATGTTGGATCCTTGCCCATGTAGGGATCAAAGGAAATGAAGAGGCAGATAAAGCATCCAAAGAAGCAACCCACGTGACAAGATCAAATGTGAATATCCCCGTTACTGATTATGTAACACACATAAAGGTGGGTTTGATAAACAAATGGCAATACATATGGAATGAAGAACTTGAAAATAATAGATTAAAACAAATAAAACCTAATGTTGCAAAATGGAGTTCATCATATCAGAGAGAGAGAGAGAGAGAGAGAGAGAGAGAGAGAGAGAGAGAGAGAGAGAGAGAGAGAGAGACATGCACAAGTAATTCTAACACGTCTCAGAATAGGCCATAGTCGTCTGACACATGGACACTTAACGAGCAGCCCGCGTGGCCCGGCTCCCGAGTGCTCAGAGTGCAAGTTGATAATAACGGTCAGGCATGTATTGTGTGAGTGTCCAAAGTATGACCAACAGCTGCGGTCAACTTTTGGAAATAAATCAATAAATGGAATTTTGTCTGAATCTTTTACATTTTCAGTCGTTCCGGTTTTGTTGTTCATGAGGAACTGTGGTTTGATAGATAAAATTTAAAAATAAGTATTT
>NC_089762.1:6938546-6941046 GCF_040412425.1 Macrobrachium rosenbergii | reverse complement strand
TTTTCGAACGCGCTACAAGCACCATAAGAGCAACAACAAAAACAAGAATAACCACAACCAGAACAACAATAAAAATCTGAATATAAAAGATAGACCTATAATCCAAACGTCATAGGCTGCCATAACCGACAAAAAGACATAGGACATTATAGGTCCTTAAGAAAATTCTCGGCAAATTATATCCAATATGACTCGTATAGCCTATCATACCGAAAATTTATGCTAAGCAAAGGCATTTTCTGGTTTAGTAGAGTGCAGTCACTGCTTATCATGCCACCGAATGTGTACACGATTGCAATGAAATCGATTTTATGACTATTAAAATGTAAATTTTCCTAAAATTAATATGAAATACCAATCTGAGAAAGTCTTCGTGTTTAAGTTAGAATGGCGAACATGCTTGACAATATCAGACGGTAATTATCATTGTTCTGTACTTAAGTGCACCGATTCGAACGCAAGACATTCCCTGTGTCACCTCCGTATTCAGGCGAACATCATTTACGAAAAACAACATTGCAGCATCGAGGAACACTCCTGACTTCATTCATATTCTCCAGTTTTTTTTACCATTTTTAGGTAGATGCGTATTATTATTTTATTTCAGGGGATAATATTACGTTTCCTTTTGATAATCAGCAGAACGTATTTTAGTTCGGTAAAACAACCATTGCAAAATTAATGACGATGAAAAGAACCACAGATTAACCAACTTTTCGAAACCATTGTCAACCAATCAGCTTCTAGGGATGGCAGTGGGCAGGGCTTAGCTGCAAAGAGCGGTGGATTTTGCTATATACGATGTACAGAAAACTCGATTGCCCCGAGGGAATTTCGGCACATTTTTACTTGTTATTCAGGTCACAGCAATAAAGTCAAGAAGTCAGTTTTCACACTGATGTTCATAAGAGCATTGCGTTTGTAGCCTTGAATGCATTGATGATGATTATAAACACAGGCCAGAATTGAATAACCTGACTGTATTAGACAATGCATTAAAAGCGACGAGAAAGACATTCTATGATACCAACCTTTCTGACAGATCGCACCTTTTCAGGTGAGAATTGATGATGTTTTTGTCAAAAACATTTCCGTTGAAAATGGTGTTCCACAAGGAGGCGTCCTTAGTGGCACTCTATTTACTTTAGCAGTAAATGATATCAGCAGTAATCTACCTATTGGAATTAAAATGAACCTGTATATGGATGAAGATGCCATATATTATCATCATCTCGCATAAAACATGCACAACGAACCATTGATAAAACCATAGAAAATAGAAGGATGGGCCTCATCTGTAGGCTTCAAATTTTCCATTGATAGAACCCAGGCGGTCATGTTTTATAAAAATAAAAAGTGGAAAAGGATAAAACAAAAAAAGATTTAAAATCAGAAACTATAGTATACCAATTGGCCAAACAGCAAAATTTTTGTGATTAGTATTCAATACTCACTTGAACTGGAAAGCCCACATAATATACATGAAATCAAAATGTAAAAGAGCATTAAATCTAATTTAAAAAACTGTCCAACACTACTTGGGAGCTGATACACATAGCCTTACTGTACAGTACAAAGCAACAGTGTTGTCTATCATTGATTGTGGAAGCGGAGTATATGGCTCAGCATCATCCGCACCGCTGAAAACGTTGGATCCAGTTCATGACGAAGGCCTTAGAATATGTTCAGGAGCCTTTAAATCATCACCAAACTCATTTTTACAAGTTGAATGCGGTGAATTACCCCTCTCTCTCCATAGAGAATTAATTACAATGAAAAGCGCCCCAAGAATTCAGACAAGTGATTCACCAGTCGAAAAATTATTTGAATTAAGAGATGTATTTATAAACAACCATGAACCACTTTTCCCATTTAGAGCTAAAAGATTGTTTGAGTCACTGAATATAAATATACAGTTGCCTTCAACATTAAAGCTACCTCCTCCTTGGACTATGATGAATAAAATAAGAATTTGCACACGCTTAAAATATTTATCAAAAAAGTACTCATATACCCCAGAACATCATAGTCAACATAGAATATATAATGTGAGAAGGTCCACTTTACACAATATACACAGACGGATTTAAATCACAATACCTGATGATGCCTCAGTCGTGTGCAATTGCATCAGCCATAAAAACAATTAAAGAAACTTCATTCAAAATTCTGTGATTTTAGCGACTCGGGAAGCGCCATAGAAGCTTTTCAAAGTTACAAACCAAAAAATAACATTGTACAACATATTAAGTTATTGCTCAGTAAGTTATATAGTAATGGGAAAAATATACAGAAATGTTGGATCCCTGGCCGTGTAGGGATTAAGGGAAATGAAGAGGCTGATAAAGCAGCCCGTATAACAAGATATCACCATTAATGATTGATAATATAAAACATATAAAAATAAGAAGTATTATAAAGAAATGGTAAGATATGTGGAATGAAGAACCTGAAAGTAATAAAGCAAATGAAGCCTTTTGTTTGGACGGAGATGGAGTTT
>NC_089762.1:6878546-6933546 GCF_040412425.1 Macrobrachium rosenbergii | reverse complement strand
CGACTTTGACTGTGGCTGTCATCCGCCCTGCGTTACACTCCCACAGAAAGTCGTGAATTCAATGGCGAATCAGGCTATGGCTATGCGTCGCTCTGTATTACTTTCATCGTGTAACTTATCTCATTTTGAAAGGCATGCTATGTATGGCATTCATTAAGAGTCTTATTCATACACATTCCTCTTGCACTAATGTAGCCCGACTTACCTAAACGAGACCAGTATAATGTCTAAGTCTCTTGCCACGGTGTTCTCGCAACATAATTATGTGGTAGGCTGATCCGTTGAGAAGAAACAGGTGTCGCGAGATGACACAGCATCTCGCGGCCAGAGAAGGATTGCGATGACGCAAACCAAAATGAAAAGCTGTGAAAACAGTGCTTCGTGTGTGATGGCCTTAGTACTCCCTTGTTTCTTCAACGCTGACGTCATTAGTGGCTAGAGCAGGTCCCTGGGCCTTTTTCTCCTCGTAAGCATCCTGGGACATTCCTGTAGTTCAAGCGCCTCCTCGCTTCGGCAGCATGTCAGGGATAAAGACGTGTGTTTTCTCGCCAGGTCTTCAGCGGATGGAGCGTGGGATCCCTTTTGAGAGAAAGCACGTAGAAAGAGAGGAGTCACACTGGGAGGGATCAATGATTGTTTGCCTTACGGATATCAGAAGGATTCGTGCGTCTCTCTGTGCCTGGCTTTTGGCATATGGACCATCAAGGATCAGGGGCGTTTCATTTTTTCGAAGGTCGGGATTTAATTTCCTTACCCGTGCGTATGATGTCCCTCAAAGAATTATGGTATAAACGATGCTTTCTTAGTGGAATGCATCATGATTCTCTCTCTCCCCCTCTGTCTAATATATAGGCTACATACATTTATGTATATACATACATATACACACACACACACACACATACACACACACACACACACACACACACATATATATATATATATATATATATATATATATATATATATATATATATATATATATAATGAATGTATGTCCGTATGTGTGTGTATGTATGTTCCAGCATAACTCTGAAATGCATTGAGCAGTTTCAACCAAACTTGGTACACATTTATGACAAACTTCTTGGGAAAGGGGGTAAGACATCAGTGGCACCAAAGGCGGTGGGGATGAGAAGGGAGTGACATGTAAAAATAACCAAAACCTTTAGATATTAGTGTCTCATCCATAGTTTTTGAGGTCGTTGAGATGAATAGTGACACTCCCGATGCCCTTCAAGTCCAAGTTCAGCCCCAATAAGAATGGGGGTGAGAAAGGGTGAAATATAATATGTCAAACATGTTGGGCAATGTAACTGAAGCAACTTATCTTACAGGAAAGAGAGAGAGAGAGAGAGAGAGAGAGAGAGAGAGAGAGAGAGAGAGAGAGAGAGAGAGAGAGAGAGAGAGAGAGAATAGAGGTGGGTGTTAAGGAGGAGAAAGAGGGAAAGAATGAGGGAGAGAGTTGGAAAGAGAGAGAAATTATCGGTTGTCATTCATAGTTTTTCGGGCATCGCCGGGTTGTTCAGCTAGTGTATATATATATATATATATATATATATATATATATATATATATATATATATATATTATATATATATATATATATATATATATATATATATATATATATATATATATATATATATATATATATATTGTGTGTGTATGAGATCCTCAGATGAAAATAAAACAAGGAGAGACTAAGACATTCGACTTTTATTCAAAAGTCACCTTCAGGGACCAAACAGTTTTAAGGAAACAACTTTCACAAGAATGCAATATGGCGTCACAGGTAACAATAAAAACACTTTAATAAGCTATTCAAGTATGCAAAAAACATTCGCCAAAACGAAAACATACACTGTGGAAATATGCAATTACTACAAATCACGGAGTAAAATTTTCTGTTTGTAAAATATCTAACAACTTGTTTTCCTTTCGAGTCATTAAGTATAAAATTTTTCAACAATTCGTGGATCTTCAAAAAACCGTCGCTCAAGTTCAAGTACTATAAGAAATATTGAGGCCTCCTTCAACTAACAATCTGTCATGCTTTGATGAACTTTTAAAAATTACTCTAACTGTATTCCAGTCCAAGTGTTGTTCAAAATCTCTTACATGACAAAAGATGGCACTTGAACTATTTGGAATGCGTACATTATATTTATGTTATACTATAAAATGTTTTCTTGGCACTTTGGAGGCAGCTATCAATAAATTTTAATGGTTAACCTAGTTCTCTGCAATTTCATAAATATTTTGAATTTTCTCTTCTAATATTCAGGATCAATAACTGCATGGTCGCAAAAACGTCCCTGAGAAGACTGGTCGTTTTGCCCTGGGCCGATGGATGGGGAATAATGAATAAAAAGCATTCATTCACTGCTGTTGGATTGTGATATAATTTGAATTTAAAACCGTTGTCGGTTCTCATAAGGGCAGTGTCGAGAAATTGTAGTGTTTTATTTTGTTCTATTTCTTGTTTGAATTTTATGGATGGAACTACTGTAGGTCATTCAAAAATTTTAAAAACTCTAAGGGGTCCCAATCCAGAGGCCACAGGCATATGTCGTCGACGTGTCTGTAACATTCCAAAGTAAAACTCCCCCTCGGCTTGGGACCACCTTGACGTGGTGAGGGGACGCTCTTGAACCCCTGGAGTTTGTTCTAAGATTCGCGTCCAAGACTCCTTTATATCATTACTTATTAATTTGGAATAAGTCTTGCGGAATTTTCCATTTTTGGTAAAGTTATTTGACCTGATAAATAGGTTTATATCTGAAGCTAATAGTAGGAATGGTTCTAGGACAATCGAGTTCTGGACAATTGCGTCCCGGACTATTGCGTACCCGGACATTTGGAGTAACCGGAAATTTGCGTACCTGTATTTTTGCATAATTTTAAAAGTACCTTTATCCATACTGAATGTTGCTTGAAAATATATACTTACATTTTTTTATGCAGTGCATGTTTCATACCTTAAAAAATTTAAAATTTTCACTTTATATTTGCTAAAAGTAATTCTATGTATACCTTTATCCATGCTGAATACCGAAGGACATAAATATATAGTCATCAGTATTCTGTTATTGTATTCGTATGTTTTGTACATTTTAAAAACACATTTCATTTTATACTTTTTTAAAACATATAAGCATATAGTTATATTTCTTCTAAAAAAATAAAAAGATTTAGATATACTTTTTAATGATTTGAAATAATCAGTTTTAATCATATTATATCTAAAAGGTATGCATATTACAGTATAAGCTACCGCTCGTAAGAATGACCATTCGTTCTCGGGATTACAGTATATTGATTAATCAGTGACTTAAGGCGTATATTGAGTGACCTTTGTATTGCTTGGCTGAACGAGAACTCCTCTTTGATAGTCTGTTTACTTTTTCTTTGCCATGGCTTCTTCTTTCTTTAAAGCGTCAATTAATTTCCAGGTGGAAGGGTGATGACATGTTATATTATTTTGAATTTCAGTATGCACTCCTCTAAACTGTTATTGGACCTTGGCAAGTCGTTAACTGTTCGGTCATGAACATTCCATGATGCAATGGAGAACCTTGCTTGAATCCTATGTCCTCTCCGACCCTTGCTTGCTCTATGTATGTCACTTCAAAATAGGCGATGAATTCTGACGTTAGGTCACCATCGTCACTTAATTATAAGAAGCCTTCTATCACATCTGCTACTGGCAAAAATGCTAGTGCAGAGAAACACCTTATCTTTAAATTAAACTCCTGATCTTCGTGACACCGCTGTCTTAACCCGAGGTCGCATATCTTCTTAAAAATTGATTTTGCCAAATGGAAAAGACAGGAGATAATTGTTCCATTAGCAAATATTTATGCAATACTCTTTCTTGACCCTAGTTCACAATCCGTTAGTAATGATGTGGGACTGAGTTGAGAGCGAAGCTGCAACAAATTACTGAATAGTCGGTCGTAAGTTTCTTTAGTCTTATTGGGAAGCAGAGCAAAAACGCGGGAATACTGAATGCACCATCTTGGACATGAATGCATTAAAGTTGATAATATATTTGTGGGCAAATTTTAAAAGATCCATCTGCTGCCCAGTTTTGAAGCTGTGTCAGTTCATTCAAACTTTCTTCACTTGCAACGATAAGAATTCTGTTGTCGTCATTTATGCCAGTATCTACAGCAAGAAACATATGTCCACGCGGGAGAAGACGATGCTTCTCTGGGATTTCGAAATTACATCTTTCCTTTGGTATAGCTGGAGCATTTTGAGCCACCGGTCTCCAGCGACGAACATTCCTACAAATTGTCGAAACAGAAGGCATTTCTGCCATGGAAAATTCGCGTGGTGTGACAGTAGTACCAATAAGATTTCTGGTTGCCTCTTGTGAGGATATCACAGTTTCTCTCAGATTTAAAATTGACTCCTTTGCTTTGATTGTAGTGGCAGACGAGCCGTGATTATGATCATTAACTCTTTTCGTCACTTCATGGTTCTCAGTTTGCACTCTTGCTCTACAGGATCGTAGCACACATCTCCAGTAGGTTTTCGTTCCGGTGGCATTCTTCGTATGGTAGTGATGACGGTGACTCTCATCAACAAGTACAGTATATCTCCACCTGAGTTGGATTTCAAGAACTGTATCTGTGGCATGGCTTCAGTTTCTAAAAAAGAAAAAAAACCAAGTGGTTCGTCAGAAAAAAGTTAATTAATAAAATATTGCAATATAATATATTAAAGAAACAAATTAAACGGAATCACCAGCAAAACAACACAAAGGCGTCAGAAAAATAGTCCAGAAATTAATCAAAATAATACAGCATAACACACCAATAAAACAACAAGAAGAAATTTAGATTAGTTCTTCACCAGTGAATCCACACAAAATGTTTGATTAAATCTAAGTCCAAAGGAAAACTGAGGTTGGACTGACGTGTATAACAACAGTCTCTTACGTTCTCCAGAGAAATAGGAAATTGATTATAATTATTGGTTCAGTAATTAGCAGTCCAGCAGTTCAGCGGCTTTATGCCTTAAACCTCATATCTGTCTCATAACAATTCACTCTCATCTGCTAACAGTCATTGCTTATAATTAGTAGTTCTGTAATTTGTAGTATTTAGTTCACTGGCTCTGTACTAGCAATAATTGGGATTTAAATTCTACAAGTACATAAATGTCCAGTGCACAAAAGTCAGGATACGCAATTGCCTGGGTCGCAATAGTCCGGGACGCAATTGTCCAGTACGCAATTGTCCTACCACCAGTAGGAACTGTGGTAAGGTCATCAACTACCCGATAATCTTTGGACCAGAGGGATATCAGATTGATAGCTCAAGGGCTGAACTATTCTGCAGAACTGGACCATGGATTCGAGGGGTGGTGTGGTTGTGGGGCTAGGGATCTCGGCATTCTGTCCAGTATGCCTATAATATGATTAGTGTGGGGATGACTGCATTCTTGTAATACTCTCAGTCCCAACAAGTCGGTTTGGCTTACAGTTGAGCTACCATAATTCTGTTGTGCCGCCTCCTCTGGGATAGGGTAAGCAATGGACAGTTGGGCGTCAGTTCTTACTGGTGCCATTGACAGAAGAATAAACTCCATGAAAGACTGATGATATCTTTTAAGATTTTCAGGTTTATTTATTTATTTTTCTATCTCACTTTGGATCGAGTATCCATGAACCCTTTGAGGATAACCTTTTGGCGTAGATGACGACCTCCACACCCTCTTTAGAGATAGAGAATTCTCCAAATGTTGATGACCTTGGATCAACTTCAAGATGTGATACCTCTGCTTTGGAATCTGCTGAAAGTGCCAATCAACTGGTGGCAACTGTAGAACCATTTTTTTTTGTCCAAGTATTAAGCCCGAGGAAGATCAGTCTACCTCATTAATTAAGTCTCCTCCATTAGATATGATTTTTGAAATAATAAATGAGGAATTTAATAAATTTGGAATCATTTAGAAAATTGGAGTAAAACTGGTAGACTTTTTAGCCCTGGCAATCTTGGATAACCTTTTTAGACTATAGAGAGGCTTTGGTTGCCCCCTCTCACTATAAGAAATCCCGAGAGAATATATCGTGTTTATTAGTAAAAAGGGCTCCCTCTAACCAGAAGGTATATTATAAAAAAAAAAAAAAAACTAATAACAACAAAATAAGTAAAAATTTGTATCAAGGACCCCCAAGCCAGCAAAATGGCTTACAGTAACAGTTCAAGGGAAGCAGAGTAACAATATTTTTCTGGAGGTATTTGAAACATGGAGGAATAAGTAATTCTAGAATTTCACGCTTTGGAAAAAACAGTTTTTTAATCCATGCTGAATCAGTGGAACAGGCAGCCATAATATCCAACTGGAGGATTGTCCCAGAAGGTAAGATCAAAGAAGTCAAGCCTCATTGCAATTTTTGTTGTGCCAAAGGTGTAATTTTCCACTAGGATTTTTATGAATTTTCGGAGGAGAAAATCCTTGATATGTGTCCTACTAATGCTTGGAGAGTATTTAAAGTACGTAGGTCTTCCATGGTTATTTTTACATTTTATGAAGACTTACCAGATTTCTTTGAAACTGAAAAAAGAGAGAATCAGTATTCGACCTTGTAGTCCCAGCCACTTCAATGTTTCAACTGTTGGTTATGGTCATTCATCCAGGGTACTTACAAGGCCTAAGCTTTGCGGTACATGCTGTCCCCCAGAGCATGGTGAATGTTCAGGGGAGTTGAATTGCATAAACTGTAAGGAGGAACATAGTCCTAGAGACAAGAAATTTGAATCTGACAAGGTTGAACAGAAAGCTGTGCTTAAAGCCCACGCAGAGGACTTAAGTGAGTGATACACAGAGAAACTCAGCTAGGACGACGTAATGACACTCCAGAAAATCCTATTAGTGTCCAATCTACACTGCAAGTGATAGGTGCGCATATTCATTTGCAAAGAAAATATGCAGTATGCTCTCTCTATCTACCACCTAGTAAATTCTTCCCCACTGATGGATTTAAATCCCTTATCCGACAAATCATGCCCTTTGTTATTTTGGGAGATAAAAATAGAAGAAACCCTCTTTGGGTAATATCGTTGCCAGGCAAAGATTAAATTGCCTGTGTTCCATCATAGAAAGTGAAAATGTGGGAATCCTCAACAAGGGAATCTGCACATTTTCACATTCAGAGAGGCAAATTATCAGCAACTAACTTATCTATATGCAGTGATGACTGCCTTATCAATTCCAATTGGAGAGTGATAAATGATTGATTTACCAGCGACCATTTTCCAATAGTAATGGATGTATCTTCAAATCCTCTATCTTCAAGGCTACCTAAATGGAACATTGGTAAAGTTGATTGGGGAGCATTCCAGGAACACAGCTCAGTAGATAATTTGGCTGATGACTTTCCCTCTGTAGGTGATGCGCTTGATTTTTTCAATAGAATTATATTTTCGGCTGGTCTTCAATCAATACCTAGGACTTTAGGCATATTTATATGCCGACCGGTTCCTAGGTGGGCTTGTAAATGTCAGGAAGCTCACAGAACTGTGAGATCAGCTTTCACCGGATATCGCAGACGAAAATGTGAGTATTACCGTATTGAATTCGAAAAGCAAGTGCTCATTTCCGGAAGGATATTAAAAAGGCATGAAAGGAATGTTGGACAATTTTCATATCTTCACTAAATTCAAAAACACCTATCACTAAATTCAAAAACACTTATGACTTTAGTTTAAGTTAGAAAAATAGCAGGAAAATTTACTCGTTGTCAACTCCAGTTATCAAGATCAGTGGTAGTGAAGTAGCAGATACCCAGTTGTTGCAAATAAGTTTGCTATTCATTTTGCTAATGTTGCAAAGAAAAATGGTGACAGACCCTATTCAACTCAAAGACGGCTAATGGAACAGGTCAAAATTGATTTTAATACATCAAAGAATGAACAATGCAAAGTACCTTTTATTATGGGAGAATTTGAATCAGCCTTAAATAAATGTAATGAATCAGATCCTGAACTGGTTGATATAACATATTCAGTGAATTAAGCATACCCCCCAAAATACCAGATCTTTCATATTAAGCCGTATTAACAGAACTTTCTGAGAGCATACCTTCCCTAAGCTATGGGAGACGTTAAAATTACTGCCATTCATGAAACCAGGGAGATACCCATTCAAGACGGATGATGCGCTGACATCATGTCAAAAGATCATGGGGAAAAATGGTGAACACACGTGGTAGATACCTGTTACCTGCACAGTGCGGTTTTCAAAGTATGTACTCGACAACTGATGTATTGGTTCAAATGGAATCTCCAATAAGCGAAGCTTTTGCTAACAAACTGCATCACATCACTGTTATCTTAGATCTTGAGGAGGCTTATAATACATCATGGAGATATAGCATTCTGAGGTTCCTTTAAGAATGTAACCTGAGAGGCAATTTGCCTCTTTTTTTTTTTAAAAATATGTTATTTCATTTTCAGGTTGGAGCAACAATGTCAGATATATTCAACCAAGAAGGAGTGCCACAAGAAAGTGTTCTAAGCATAACCTTGTTTGCTTTACCAGTCAATAGGGTACCCAAAATAATTCCCCCCAGATGTTAACATATACCTTTTTTGTTGATGACCTTTTGATATCTTTTGCAGCAACAAGGATGGCAGGCTGAATGCCGCCTTCAGCTGTGCATTGGTAATATAGTAAGGTGGGCTGAGATGAATGGTTTTAGGTTTTCAGCCAGTAAAACGGTAGCCATGCACTTTTGCCATATAAGAGGATTCCATCCTGATCCACTTCTGTTCATACATGGACAAGGAATCCCATGTGTTGGTTAAACAAGGTTTCTTGGGTTGATTTTGGATAGAAAGCTGACTTAGATGCTACATCTGAAATATATCAAGACAAAATGCTTGAGAGCAATGAATGTGCAGAAAGTTCTGTCCCACAGTTTGTGGGGTGCAGACCGAACTCAAATGCTGAGACTATACAAAGCCTTGGTCTTTTCAAAATTAACAGTCTTGAGATACTTAATTCAATCAATCATGGAGGAATAAGATTAGCTTAGGAACATTTAAATCATCTCCCACTGAGAGCATGCTTGTAGATGCTGGTGAGATGCCTCTGGATCTACATTACCAATGTCTGCTGGTTCGGAGCTGCTACAGATTCCAGAAGCTCCCTAAGTCCTTAACCAGCATTTGTATTAGAAATGAAAGGCATTGGCATTTCTATGAAAATCACCCCAAGCAACCCCATCCATTTGCTTTTAGAGTAAAATTTGTAACCCATGAATTAAACATCCCAAGGACAATGGTTTTACCAGCTAGGTATTCGGTTAGTCCTCCCTGGAACCTTCCAGAGGTAAAATTCTGTAGATATTTTAATTCTACAAAGGCAGAAATGTCCAATGAGGCAATTCGGTCAGTATTTTTAGAACATTCCTCGCAACATGATAACTCTGTAGCAGTTTTCACGGATGGCTCAAAGTCAGTTGCTGACATCGGCTCTGGAGTGGCCTTCCCTGATGTAGAAAGAAGCGGGGGATTATTCATGTGTTGCATCTGTTTTTTTACAGCAGAATTGCTTGCAATTTTAAAGGCCTTAAAGGAAATTTTAACGCAGAATGGAAAGTTTTACAATATATTGTGACTCAAGAAGTGTTCTTAAGTCGTTAGAATCTTTTAACTCTATAGACCCCTGATTTTAGAGATATTGGAATGGCTGCATTTAGTGAAAAGAAGAGGTAAAGAAGTGTATTTTTGCTGGGTGCCTTCCCAGAACCCAGATGATGCCTACTACCATGGGATGTATATTCTCTAGTAGGTCAGAAAACTGAAAAGCTTTGGCAGTCCCTTTGGGAAAATATTGCAACCAATCAAAAAATGCCCAGTATTACGTCATCCGTGTATCCTTGGTCATATCTCTATACACCCAGGAGACAAGAAACGATGCTGTACAGGATAAGGACTGGACATACAAGACTCACTCATGGGTTCTTGATGTCGGCGAAAATCCTTCACTGGGCGATGGGTGTATTGTGCCCTTCACTGTGAGACATTTGCTAGTCGAATGTCGCAGTCTTGGGAATCTAAGACATAGGGGACGTGACGGAGTTGGATATTTTATCTTTGCAGCGATTCTCGGGGAGGATTGTATTGTATCTTTGTTAGGGAGGCGGGCCTCCTTAACAAATTTTAAGTTATATACATATATGCTGTATGTGTGTATGTATGTATGTATAGTATGCAGTATTTACAAATATAATTATATATATATATACTGTATATATATATATATATATATATATATATATATATATATATATATATATATATATATATATATATATATATATATATATATATATATGTATATATATATATACACACACACACACACACACACACACACACACACATATATATATATATATATATATATATATATATATATATATATATATATATATAATGAAGACAGGAGCAGGCACTCAAACAACAGGCAAATTGGAGTAACAGAAAGGCGTTCTTTCTTCTTTATCCGTTTATTATTACGCCGACGTTTCGTGCCTCTTGATACATCTTCCAGGCTGAAAAAGCGATGAACTTAAACAGTAATTATGTATAAACACTAAAAGGTATCACATTACATACTTAACACCATGTTAAAGGACAATTAAAAAGAAAAAAAGGACAACCTTAAAAACACTTTAAAGATATTTAAAAATTTTTTTAAAAAGTATTTAAAAGGGAACAGAACAGCAGAAGGAGGCCAGGGCCAATACGAAAAAAAAATAATAAAAACAAAGACATCTACCCACACCGGTAGTGTAAAGCAAACTGACACAGACAAACAATGCAAGGAGGGGAGAGGGGCGGGGGGGGGGAGTATAAACAAAGAAGTTACAGCAGGTAGTTAAGCGATGAACAGCTGGGTGGAAGTTGATTGGTGACTAAGGGCAGGGACAGTTAATTTAATCATAATGGATTCAAGTGTGGCTAATTCTTCTACGTATCGGGTTCTCCCCACAATACTAAAATCCTTAGCATCTGCTGTATGTGTCTTACAAATTTTGCTGTGGTTTCTTACATTGGACTGCTCGGGATTGGATAATCGACAGCCTGTTCTAAAACTAACTCCTTGATGGGAGGAGATTCGGACTTATAGCAGCCTCCTGGTACAACCGATGTAAGTGCCGAGATCACATCTAGGACAATTATATTTATAAATCACACCGGAATTAAACAAGGGGCTAAGCTTGTCCTTGACATGGAAAAGAGATGCAATGGTTCGTGGATTTATTGGGATTAACTTGAGATTGAGAGCGGGTAATTGTCCGCTGAATAGCGTGATACATTTTTTCCGAGATCTATTGTCATGTAAAAAAGGAAATCTTCCATACAAACATAATTTGGGGGCACTATGGACTAAACGTGGGGGGTTAAGTTTCAAATTAAGCAATTTGTTGAGAGCTCTATGGACAATCACTGATGGGTAGTAATTATTCTTAAAATAATCATTGAGGATAATCACCTCAGCATGAAATGCGGACCAACTTGAGGTCAGATTAATGGCTCTATGAAGTAGAGTGGTCAAGGAATTCATTTTAAAATTGTAAAAACATGAACTATAAAAATTCGTTCCAAGGCCAGTAAAAGTGTTCTTATAAATACCTGTATGGAAGCCAGTTTCATCCTTAGTTACCTTTTAGAACAGGCTGTCGATTATCCAGTCCCGAGCAGTCCAGTGTAAGAAACCACAGCAAAATTTGTAAGACACATGTAGATGCTAAGGATTTTAGTATTGTGGGGAGAACCCGATACGTAGAAGAATTAACCACAGTTGAATCCATTATGATTAAATTAAATGTCCCTGCACTTAGTCACCAATCAACTTCCACCCAGCTGTTCATCGCCTAACGTACCTGCTATAACCTCTTTGTTTACACTCACCCGGCCCCCGCCCCTCCCCTCCCCTCCTTGCATTGCTTGTCTGTGTCAGTTTGCTTTGCACTACCGGTGTGGGTAGGTGTCTTTGTTTTCATTTTTTTTTTTTTTTCGTATTGGCCCTGTCCTCCTCCTGCTGGTCTGTTCCTTTTTGAATACTTTTTAACATATTTCAAAAATATCTTATAAGTGTTTTTAAGGTTGTCCTTTTTTTCTTTTTAATTGTCCTTTAACATGGTGTTAAGTATATAATGTGTATACCTTTTAGTGTTAATACACGATTACTGTTTAAGTTCGTCGCTTTTTCAGCCTGGAAGATGTATCAAGAGGCACGAAACGTCGGCGTAATAATAAATGGATAAAGACGAAAAACGCCTTTCTGTTACTCCAATTTGCCTATATATATATATATATATATATATATATATATATATATATATATATATATATATATATATATATATATATATATATATATATATATAATTTAGATTTATATTTCTTGTATGAAACTCCTTTTAAATTTATATAATTATTTTTAGTTTCTTATTTAATTCTATTACGGCATCAAAAACTAGATGTTTTGACGCCAGTTTTAGTAATCATAAATCCGTCAATCAATCAATCAATCTCAAGTTCTGAAGGAGCTGTGGGATACATTGATGTTAATATATGGGTGGTAGTACAACCAGGTTTTTGTGTTGAAAGTTTCTCTGTTGTTGTCATAAAAAGTCTTTTGTGCCGCTTTTAATGGATTGTCTGATACAGAAACAATATATTGTAAATTCTTGCCTGTTTTCCTAATTATATCTATTTCATCATCAGTGTATTCAGTTAAAAATAGAATAGATGTGCGTTAGCAGAAATATTGGTAAGTTTTCTGTACACAATGGAATTAAACTCATTACACTTCTTTGTAGTAGGCAATCCAAAAAGGGAGCCTACCATCATTCCCGGTTTCCCTAGATGATCTTACTGGTGGGACAGTTTCATTTATCAAAGATTCTAGATTTGTGGAAGACAAAACATAGGAAAGACAAAAGTGGCAGATTTTCACAGACACCCTTTGCACATCGCTATGGCGCTTATATATATATATATATATATATATATATATATATATATATATATATATATATATATATATATATATATATATATATATATATATATATATATATATATATATACCAGGTGTTTCTGAAATTAGAGGCACCCCCTTCACAGAACAAATGGAAAGTTATGAAGCTTTCTGCTATAGCCTATCTCCAAGTACATTATTTTAAGTTTCTATTAAGCTATTTTTCATTTTACATTTCTTGTATTTTCAGACTGAGTGACAGAGTTAGATACAGCCATGGCTAACGACTCGGAGGAAATCAGATGGATTGACCGAATCCAGGCTATAACCTTCAGAGAGGCCAGGGATGCTGGTGCATCCTTCATTCCATGTTTCTGGAAAGCTAAATACATTAAAAAAGATGAATCCTTTGTTAAAAGAAACTGGAACAAAAATCCATATGACTGTCATCGCAAAAAGAGTGAGAATCTTGGAAGGCCTGAAGTCCTTTCTCAGGAGTCAAAAGACATCATAGCTGAGGCAGTGGGTAGACCAAGAAAGTCTTTACGTAAATTGGCGCTTGAACTAGAAACAAGAAAGGGGAAAAAGTCTGGTATCAAGCCATTTCATGTTATCAGCAAGCCCAACATCACTCTGCAACAGAGAGAAGACCGTGCGTGGCTTTTTGGTTCATTTCTTAAAGATTGGGATGGAGCTGACTTTCTCCATGTTGCCGCATCAGATGAATTCTTCATTTACACATTCAGGAAGCCAAATCATAAAAATGACATAATTTGGGCTGCAAAGTTGGATGATATCAGCAATGAAGTGGGCTATCGCCAAGTTGTGAAATTTCCTGAATGTTTGGGCGTTTTTCTGTTTCACAGCCAAACAATTAATGTGGATCATCAAAGAAAAAGGACAGTCATGGAATGGCGAACACTTAAGAGAAACTGTGCTTACTGGTAGAGTATTTCCTTTCCTCAAAGATCCTGAAAATGTGTTATCTGTAGAAGAAGTCACATTTTTGCATGATAAGGCACCATGTTTCAAGGCTCTTCAGACACAGGAGCTGCTTCGAAACAGTGGTATCGATTTCTTCTTGTCAAGTGAATTTCCAGGTAGCTCCCCTGACCTTAATGTGTGTGAAAACATTGGTAGTATTTTAAAGGATCGTGTTGAAGCGCACACAGTGAACTATAATGGCATACCAAGCCTCGACGACCTGCAAAGAGAGGTGACCGAAGTGCTCAGGGAAATGGAGTTGAGTCTCAGCTTTTTTGCGATTTGCTGAAATCATACCCCTCAAGAATGCAGGCTGTGGTACAGGCAGATGGAGGCCACACAAAATATTAAATACTCAGAGAGAAACTTAAATAAATACCTGTTCTGAATTACTTTTGTTTTTGTCCATATCAATTTTAGTTTATGCTGTAGAGGGGGGGCGCCCTCTAATTTCGAAGCACCCTGTATATGTATATATATAAAATATATATATATATATATATATATATATATATATATATATATATATGTATATATATGTATATATATATATATATATATATATATATATATATATATATGTGTGTGTGTGTGTGTGTGTGTGTACATATATACACATATATATATATATATACATATATATGTCTGTGCATGTATGTGTATGTGTGAATCACTTTATGGATCTGCGTTAGAATTTCTCTCTCTCTCTCTCTCTCTCTCTCTCTCTCTCTCGAATGGAATCATACATAGTCTTCTCCCCACCTCCCTTTCTTTTCTTCTTTCAACTTACCCTGACTGTCATTGTTGATAACATGGCCTCACCAACACCTGTAAAATCCCCCGCCAATCCCCAAAAGGGATTACGTCTTGGCCTCTCAAAGAAGGTTATAAGAATTTTAATTTGTCGCCTTTCAGCGAGCTCATCTGCCTGTGAAAAGATGCTGGATATTACGAGAGAGTGAGAGAGAGAGAGAGAGAGAGAATTTATTCTCTACATTTCCTGTTCTCTGCCATATGTTATTATAGTTGATTCGTTTTAGCACAGGTATTACTGTCATTCTATTCTATTTTATGTTGTATATACATGGTGTTCATTTTCTTTCTGTGAATGAGGCCTCATTAATTCTCTGTCAAGTTTCTAGTATTTTCTCCGTGGAATTTTCTGCCAAATTTTCTTAAAATAATATTCTTTGCTATTATATCCATTTTCATTAACTTTTTCTGTTTTGTATGCAGTTTAGGTACTTAAATTGCTCGCAGAGTCTCGGATGTTTAAAAAGATTTTTTAGATTTAATAAAGATTTTGTTTCTGGGATGTCGGCCAATCTGTGGAAAGTGTTAACATTCATTTGTGACTTGAAAAATATTTACAATTTGGTTCCTTTGAGATTATCGGAACGGAAACTCTCATTACTTTGTTTTTCTACGAGTCTGTGTGTCGAAGGCACAGCAATACTGAGTCATTCACTATTTCTGCGAGTCTGTGTGTCGAAATCACAGCAATACTGAGTCATTTACTATTTCTGAGAGTCTGTGTGTCGAAATCACAGCAATACTGAGTCATTTACTATTTCTGCGAGTCTGTGTGTCGAAATCACAGCAATACTGAGTCATTTACTATTTCTACGGGTCTGTTGTCGAAATCACAGTAATTTGAGTCATTTACTATTTTCGTATTGTGACAATAGAAAAATAGTTCTATTCTTTGCAGTAAATTATGAACTCTGGCATTACCGCTTACAGTTCAAATGAGTTTTTTTTTAACAGGACAGCTACATTTATATGTCCAGTCTTTACTAAAACAGTAACAAGTATGCATCTAGACAATACAGCGGCTGTACGAGTATTTAGTATCAATTATAGAACCACAAACCGTATAAAAATGTAAATGATCTGTTACTCTGCATAATAATTGTTTCTTCTTTTCCTAGGCTATTTTTATCGTAATCACGTAAATAATGTTAACAGCAAGCATTTTTGTGTATCTTAGATTGAAATTAAATACGTGTATAACCCTTAATAAGACGTTAAAATTGCCTGAAGATTGTATACGAGGAATTTATAACTTATGCAAATAGGAGGGTTCAGTCTATCAGAGTTATCTGAAAAAAATATATTTCCATGTGTAGCGCAGCCATGTCAGTGAACTAACTCTCCCTTGTGTCAACATCTGCCTCTCAAAATAGAAAAAAACTTATTTTAAGACAACTTTGGAATTGCATTGTTCAAGACAGTGCAGTAGGTTAGCATTTGGCTTCACCTTTCAAAATGGTAATGTATTGTAAGGCTAAGATAATGGACGGGTTTAGCGCTTGGCTTAATCTCTCAAAATGAAAGAAACTGTAAGTTCAAGACAATGCAATGGGTTAGCATTTGGATTTACCTCTCAAAATGGAACTAATTGTAATTTCATGACGAACTTAGAGTTTAGCATTTGGCTTCACCTTTCAAAAGGAAAGAAATTGTAAGACTGAGACAATGCAGGCATTTAGCATTTGGCTTCACCTTTCAAAAGGAAAGAAATTGTAAGGCTGAGACAATGCAGGCATTTAGCATTTGGCCTCACCTTTCAAAAGTAAAGAAACTATAAGGCTGAGACAATGCAGGCGTTTAGCATTTGGCCACACCTTTCAAAAGGAAAGAAATTGTAAGGCTGAGACAATGCAGGTGTTTAGCATTTGACTTTACCACTCAAAAGGAAAGAAATTGTAAGGCTGAGACAATGCAGGTGTTTAGCATTTGGCTTCACATCTCAAAATGAAAGAAATTGTAAGGGTGAGACAATGCAGGCGTTTAGCATTTGGCTTTACCTCTCAAAAGGAAAGAAATTGTAAGGCTGAGACAGTGCAGGCATTTAGCATTTGGCTTCACCTCTCAAAAGGAAAGAAATTGTAAGGGTGAGACAATACAGGCTTTTAGCATTTGGCCTCACCTCTCAAAAGGAAAGAAATTGTAAGGCTGAGACAATGCAGGTATTTGGCTTCACCTTTCAAAAGGAAAGAAATTGTAAGGCTGAGACAATGCAGGCATTTAGCATTTGGCTTCACCTCTCAAAAGGAAAGAAATTGTAAGGGTGAGACAATGCAGGCATTTAGCATTTGGCCTCACCTCTCAAAAGGAAAGAAATTGTAAGGCTGAGACAATGCAGGCGTTTAGCATTTGGCTTCACCTCTCAAAAGGAAAGAAATTGTAAGGCTGAGACATGCAGGCATTTAGCATTTGGCCTCACCTCTCAAAAGGAAAGAAATTGTAAGGGTGAGACAATGCAGGCATATAGCATTTGGCCTCACCTCTCAAAAGGAAAGAAATTGTAAGGGTGAGACAATGCAGGCGTTTAGCATTTGGCTTCACCTCTCAAAAGGAAAGAAATTGTAAGGCTTAGACAAAGCAGGCGTTTAGCATTTGGCTTCACCTCTCAAAAGGAAAGAAATTGTAAGGATGAGACAAAACAGGCGTTTAGCATTTGGCTTCACCTCTCAAAAGGAAAGAAATTGTAAGGCTGAGACAATGCAGGCATTTAGCATTTGGCTTCACCTCTCAAAAGGAAAGAAATTGTAAGGGTGAGACAAAGCAGGCGTTTAGCATTTGGCCTCACCTCTCAAAAGGAAAGAAATTGTAAGGCTTAGACAAAGCAGGCGTTTAGCATTTGGCTTCACCTCTCAAAAGGAAAGAAATTGTAAGGGTGAGACAATGCAGGCGTTTAGCATTTGGCTTCACCTCTCAAAAGGAAAGAAATTGTAAGGCTGAGACAAAGCAGGCGTTTAGCATTTGGCTTCACCTCTCTAAAGGAAAGGAATTGTAAGGCTGAGACAATGCAGGCGTTTAGCATTTGGCTTCACCTTTCAAAAGGTAAGAAATTGTAAGGCTGAGACAATGCAGGCATTTAGCATTTGGATTTACCTCTCAAAAGAAAAGAAATTGTAAGGCTGAGACAATGCAGGCGTTTAGCATTTGGCTTCACCTCTCAAAAGGAAAGAAATTGTAAGACTGAGACAAAACAGGCATTTAGCATTTGGCTTCACCTTTCAAAAGGAAAGAAATTGTAAGGCTGAGACAAAACAGGCATTTAGCATTTGGCTTCACCTTTCAAAAGGAAAGAAAGTGTAAGACTTAGACAAAACAGGCATTTAGCATTTGGCTTCACCTTTCAAAAGGAAAGAAATTGTAAGGCTGAGACAAAACAGGCATTTAGCATTTGGCTTCACCTTTCAAAAGGAAAGAAATTGTAAGGCTGAGACAATGTAGGCATTTAGCATTTGGCTTCACCTTTCAAAAGGAAAGAAATTGTAAGACTTAGACAAAACAGGCATTTAGCATTTGGCTTCACCTTTCAAAAGGAAAGAAATTGTAAGGCTGAGACATAACAGGCATTTAGCATTTGGCTTCACCTTTCAAAAGGAAAGAAATTGTAAGGCTGAGACAATGTAGGCATTTAGCATTTGGCTTCACCTTTCAAAAGGAAAGAAATTGTAAGGCTGAGACAAAACAGGCATTTAGCATTTGGCTTCACCTTTCAAAAGGAAAGAAATTGTAAGGGTGAGACAATGCAGGCGTTTAGCATTTGGCTTCACCTCTCAAAAGAAAAGGAATTGTAAGGCTGAGACAAAGCAGGCATTTAGTATTTGGCCTCACCTCTCAAAAGGAAAGAAATTGGCTTCACCTCTCAAAAGGAAAGAAATTGTAAGGGTGAGACAATGCAGGTGTTTAGCATTTGGCTTCACCTTTCAAAAGGAAAGAAATTGTAAGGGTGAGACAATGCAGGCGTTTAGCAATTGGCTTCACCTCTCAAAAGGAAAGAAATTGTAAGGGTGAGACAATGCAGGCGTTTAGTATTTAGCTTCACCACCTTTCCAAAAAGGAAAGAAACAGTAAGGCTGAGACAATGCAGGCGTTTAGCATTTGGCTTTACCTTTCAAAATTAAAGAAACAGTCATTTCATGGCTCCTGCTTTTACCATAGTTGCATGACAATTTTACACACCAAGTTAGTATGCGTGGCTGAATCTGATAATGAAGGATGTTTTTATCATTTGAAGTTGGCCTTGGTGATTGCAGTTGCTGTTGACTGGCTCGCTTGACTTTTAGATGTTCATACAATAACAAAACAAATGTTGACCTTTCCTTTTCTTGCCAAGACGGGAACTTCCTTGTTACCTTCACTGAATTCTTGTAGTTTCATTGAATACAATTACGTCTCCACATGTTTAATGTACCTGATGCACACACAAATGCACAAAGTACGTTGCCAGACAAGTAGCACGAACTTGACAGAATATGTCACTGTTCACCTTTAAAACAATCCAAGCGTATGAAGTGGAAATATTGAATTTCCAGTCCCACATAGGTGCTTTGGATGAATGAAGAAATTACAGAGGGATAAGATAGAAATTTGCCCTGGTACCAATGCTTTAAGCTTATTCTTCCAAATTTTAGATATGTTATTCCTCATTGATAACTTCATTCAAGATTAGCTGAGATTGAAAGCGAGTATCCTCAGTCAGTTGAAAAGAGGAATGAAGTGTAGATTTAATGGACTTGAATTGGTGAAGATGATGGATATCATGAAGGTCATGAAGTTTTCTGTCCGGTGGTGGCCTCCTCAGCCACGGCCCATGAAACTCAGCCATGGTCCAGTGGTGGCCTATGTTGTTGGTGCCTATAGCGCTGCCAGAAGTACGATCGTGGCTAACTTGAACCTTGACTAAAATAAAAACTACTGAGGCTAGGGGGCTGCAATTTGGTATGTTTGATGTTTGGAGGGTGGATGATCAACATACCGATTTGCAGGCGTCTAACCTCAGTAGTTTTAAGATCTGAAGGCGAATGGATAGACAAAGCCGGCACAACAGTTTTCTTTCACAGAAAACTAAAAATTAGAACACTAGGCAGTGGAATTTTACTTGTCATGGGTACATGCGAGACATTAAATCTCTGGCGTAATTGCAGAAATAGTAACCTATCCAGATAGGAAACCAGTGATTTGTTATTACAGTTTTTTAATTATTTATGAAAATGCTCAGAGATTTAGTAACAAAGACATTGCTATGATGCAGAAATTTTGACTTCTTTTGCTTGCATGTAACGTCATATTCTAATGGAGAGATCTTCAGGTCCTATTCAGTATAATGTCTACCATCTGCCCATCTTTCTCATATTTATGATAGTTAGCTTTGCCCAATAAAGAATGGTTTTCATGTTTTCATGATTCAACCAACAATATGATTACCTTTGTGATTTCTGATGGCTAGTAGGTGTTGTTAATTTCACTGAACTTTAACTTCATTTACATGGGACTGCCATTTTGATTAAAGTCTCAGTGTTTCAATAGGTAGCGCGATAAAAATGAATAATGTTGCTTTTTGGGAACTGGTTACAAATCACCTGTGAAGTGACTCGGTGAAGCGTTCATACTGTCAACAGACTGTAACCAGGAAAGAACATTGTATTTAGAAGTTTGCAGGTTTTGAAAAAACCTGTAAACCTCTTACCGGGTCAGGTAAAAAAGAGCATTCTATGTTAGGTTAAGTTAAAGAAGGCTGTTAGGATGTATGACTGTATTACTGTAACTTATGGTGCCCTAGGACTGGTTAAGTTTTCAGGTAGGGTACAGCACTCTAGGTTACATTATGGAAGGTTTGGCCAAGACGCATCCAGGCTGTGTAATGGGTTAACTTATCATTACTGATGGATATAAATGTCAAATTCGTCAAAGTCACATTAAAGCTATCAGTAAAAACTCCATTTATCACTTGCAATCGATTATAGATTTAGAAGTAACATTTCCCCTTGTAGAAAGTAACTTTCGGAAGTATTGCAGGTCCTGATCTGGAAGTCCAGGACAGGATATTGTAGGTGAAGCCTCCGTATGCCATTGTCATGATTTATATTAGTTATTGTCTTTCTGTTCGTCAAGATTTCTTATTTGGCGCAAATTGAAGTACTCTTTATTGTCTTTATGTCTGATTTTCTTATTAAGAAGTTAAGTTAGCATTTTTTCTTACTCGGAGTTCATTCCAATTAGGCTCGTAGACGGTAACCAAGCATAACATTTTCACAACTTTTTCTTCCTCAACTGACAATTTTATTTGTTTTCCAGTTGCACTTCTCTCTCTCTCTCTCTCTCTCTCTCTCTCTCTCTCTCTCTCTCTCTCTCTCTCTCTCTCTCTCTCTCAAGATGTACTTCGCAAAGTCTCTTTAATCCATGTTAGTGGAGAATGGATTTTGGATTCCCACATCAGGAACAGAATTCAGTTCTTTTATTTGAGATGATGAACTGAGACGACCCAAGACAAAATTCCTGTAGCCTTCACGACAGAAGAGTTGTGTTATATTGTTAACAGTTTATGTTGAGACTTGAGTATCATTAGCGTTGTTTCAGTCTTTTTGATACTTTGCTGTAATTTCAGTTAATCTTAGTATTCTTCCATTTATTCAAAGACGGTTCTTTTATGTGTCCTAATCTTTTCCAGTGTTGTTTTTTAGTTTGTCATTTTCGCTTTGCTATGTAATTAATTTTAAAAAATGCTCGAAGATTCCAAAGTAATTAATCGTGATCATTACAGGTTTTTACATAGTTTTATTTGAGGATCTGACCAGCTGTGAACCGTAAGGCACGTCTAAACGGTCTGCATTCAAATTGAAAACGTTGTATACACTGTTGTCGGTAAGTTTGAAGTGTATCGTCAGCAATATTTTTGATGCATCAGTACTAAATGCATCGCAAACAACAGTGTTCTCAACCTATCTGCAGACCATCTAAACGCGTCTTATAACACTCCAGGAATAAAAAAAAAAAAAAAAAAAAAATGCTGTTTGTCTTTTGAATTATCATACGTTTTTGTTGTTTGTATAATGATATGCTTTATATACATCTTGAAGTGATTGTGGTAAGTTGAGATGTAAGTGAAGTGCCATTATGTTAAGATCAAATGATGCAAACCATCTTATTATCTTTCCCTTACTTGAAATATAGGTGAACCTTATAAATAACCTCTAGAGGGTAAACTCAACTATTTATAGTTCACGGACTCGGGAGCTAAATTGCCCCTCTCACATTCTGTTTGACCTCCCAACGTCCAAGGATGATTTAACGTGAGGCCTCAAAGGTGTTGTTTCGATGTACATTTCAGTGAGTGTCAAAGCAAACGAATGATGGCATTCGTAAGGAACAATGTCAGCCTTTCTATGACACCCATAACTGGGTTGCTGCAAATTTTGTCTTATTGTAATAGTGATATGTGATACCAGAATATTTCCGCTTGGCGCATTGAAAGAGATTTTGTCGAACGCACGAATCACCTTTCAGCAGAAATAAACAAAAAAAATTGTTCCCTGTATTCGAATTAAAATGACATTTTCATAGGTCATGGCGTCCCCACCTGTCATCGTTTAGTTTAGATATTATGTGAGAGTGACTGACAACCACTCTCAGCGTAGGTAAGGTCTTGTTGCAGTTTGTAGCTGTCAGTCCTGTCGAGTCGGTTGCCTGGAGGTTACCTGATACTCGGGCACATTATAGTCCTCCTTGCTTCTATTACTCGACAACCCACATCACTCGAGACCGACGCCGCCTATCCTACACAAGTATGAGACTCTCTCTGTCTCTCTCTTCTATACCTGTATACATCGTTCACAACATATCCATTATTTAATTTGACATTTGGTTTTTACAATATGCAGAAATGAGTAGGTCCCAGCTGGTATTAATGACGTACTCAGATACGCACTGAATATGTGAGCGAGGAGACGTTTGCTTATTCACTACAGCCTGAAGCATTCGGAGTGAATGACGAAATTGCTGACTTGAATCATTCATCACTAATACAACAGATGAATCAAAGAGAAGGCTCATGAATGATGCAGTCCTCTGTGATTGGGTCGAGGCCGATTCGTTGATTGGCGATCATTTTTCTATTTGTTTTTATTTTGCCTGCGGAGTTAACATAGTTGGAATGTTGTGCAACGACAGGATTGAAATGCATTTTTCCAAGAATTTATGTGTTTGGTGTTTATTTACCTAATTTGATTTAGTGCCATAGGCAATTCCAATGTTGTTTCATGATGCCATAATGGATTTTCCTTTCTGCCAATATCAACCCAAATCAGTCAATCAATTCGCGCCTTTATTCATACTGTATTTTTTTCTGGTTACAGGTGAGTTCATTGTGGCTGCTCATCGAGGTCAGCGTAAGTTGGATACAGAAGAAATTTTAAAATATTTGCCCATTTTTTTAAGATTCAGTTCTTCCATATGTATCTGTATTTAGACACTAAGGCAAAGTTTTAAGTTTACAGTTTTGACGTCATCCATTTCGTTTGATTATGGCCAAAGGAACCATAATCTGGATAGGATATGCATCAATACATTTTTATATATGCCCACTTGTTTACTTTTTTGTACATGGTTGTATTGATGCTGGCTTTTGACACGATTAGTTGTGTATTGCGAGCGTATCGATAGCTATTATGCGTTAGCTAGCAAATCTCAAAAATGTTTTGAGCTGAGTTGAATGAAACCCTCGGTACTGAATCTGGACACATTTCTTTAATGTATTTTGCCGATCAAGAAGAACGAAGGTGTTTGAGAAATTTTGAGTTTGGCCACTTTCTCCTCCCGAACGGCTGACCCCAGCCGTTTACTCATTGGTCGTCAGGTCATCTGTAGCTGTGCATTACAGTTTGTATGGTCGCTCTCTTCCAGGTCAAAGCTCTCATTCAGTAATATCCCAACCCTTACGTCGTCGTGGAATTGTGAAATCAGGACTGTGTGCCTAGACGTTTTATAACTAGACAGAAATAGGTGCGCGTACGTATATGGTGATGGACCCGCAGAGCGCGGTACTCGGTATTTAGGGTCCTTATTTTCAGTCAGTATGTTCATATTTTCAGCACCATCCACGTCTTTCTTACTCACTTCTTTCCTCGTAAGTTCAGAACTATACATTTTCACCAACCTGCCACCTTCCTGCCACCTTCGATTTCTTCCACGTGACCAGAATATCTGAAAAACCGTAATCCATATACTTATACATAAACATATATATCAGCAGAAACGACAGCGTGCCGCGTTCTTTCGTGTAATTAACACATCATGGAGAAAAAGGTGACGCATAGTACAAAATAAGTGAACAAGAAAGGTCTCACAAAAGCAAAGCAAAAAAAGTAAAAATGTATTATGAGGCCATTACAAACAGAAATAACGCCGGTCCAAACGATTTAACTACTAAAAGCACAAACAAGTCAAAAGTGGAAGGGAATTGCCTAAAGACAGCATCATATACAGAAATGAACAAGCTAATAGCTTGTCGACCAGTGTATAAAGACGAATGAATTCACAAATATGATCAGTAGTATTAATGATGGTAACATATATATAAAAAGGACATCATCAATAAAAGCAACAATGACAGTAATAATAAAACCAATAGTCTAGTAACAATTAATTGATAATCTGAAAACTCTTCATTATTTTATGAATAATAATATTGTCCAAATTGTACTCATCAGGTTTCATATTTTAGGTTTTTCAGGGATTCGTCTTTATAAAGGTAGATTCGGTCATATTCTTGCTAACATAATCATTATAAAATAAAACTTCTGCCTTCGCCCAGTCGATGGCATGGTGAAAAAGACGATGGTGAATCAGGATCGGTAGAAGTCTGTCGAATTCTAATAGAATATGTACAGTATGTGGATTTAAACAAGTGGACAACTCTTTCAGTTTGGCCAATATATATTTTATCACAATTTTTACATGTAATGGTATAGAGGCAGCACGTAGACGAAAATGGGGAGTTTTTTTAAGAGCAAATCACATACTGTATTTGAACTTTTAAAAACTAATTTGACAACATAATATCTAAGCAGCTTGGCCATTCCATGAAAATTCCTGTGGTAAGGTAAATCCAACATGTTACGGCATGAAAAAGGTTCTCTCATGTGTAAGTCCTTCTCCGTGAAAATCTTTTGAAATTTTGCCTATCTCTCCACATCAAAACTCATGCTGCAAATTCTTTAGGCCCTCAAAACCTCCGAATAAAAGACGGGCAATTAACTGTACTCTGGTGTTCTGAGTAATAGTGAACAGAGGAGCAGATGTTTGTAGGCTTTCGTTATGCATTGAATTTGAAACCACAGATATGTCTGTGGTCTTTTACATCTAAAAATGCGACATTGAATCTCTTTCCACTTCAACTGTAAATTTAATTGAGGGAACCAGTTCATTCAGTTCATCTAAAAATTCCCCAGTATTTGAATTTATAGGCCGAATGCAAAAAATATCATCCATAACTGTTCCATAATACACCAGTTGGTAAACTATTGGGTAATAATCTGGTTTCAAAAAACTCCATGTAAAGGTTATATACTGTTCACCGGAGAAAGTGGATTTCCCATTGCCATACCAGTTTTTGTATGCAATGGTATACCTCAGTCATTCTTTCTCCATCTCTATCTGCATTTTCCTTATACATAGGAACAGTTATCCAGCTCATCCATTCTATTGCAACGTTTCCTATATCTACGCATATCTTAAGAAAATGGTTTTTGGTTAAAGTTTGCTCATTTGAATCTATAATATTCTTTTAAATATCGGAATTGGTTTAAAAATGTAAAAAAAAATGTAGAATATAATTCTGCCCATGTAACTACCACAGTACAAAACCAAGTAACGAAAATGTTTTTGAAACTAAACCACGCCCATTTTGACGCGTGCTGTTGCCCTCACTCTTTGCCCAAAGGCATCATAAAACTCTTCTTTCCTTCTGCTTCGCAACTCCAAGTCTTTGACCATGTCGTCAACCGTCTTCAACGCTAAGCACACAACGCAATATAACGTGGAAAAAGAGTACACCATGCTCCTTCTTTCCAGCAAGGCAACGCTAACGTGACGAACTAAACAAAAACAATCCTACCACAATATGAGGCGTGACATGACAACAGAACCATTTCCCCTGAGATAGAATTGGAGAATTCCAGCAAGTGAATAAAGCTAAAATTTCTATATGCATTTATCTAGAAATTTTTATTTAAAAAGATAAGTTATCATGTATTCAAATCGTCAAAGGTAAACATGGATGGTTCTTTTCCTGCATAAATGTTCAAATGTAACGCATCTGGCATGGTAATAAGAAATGCAGGGAAAGAGGTTGGAAGGCAATCGGAAGCTGTACTGTGCATTTATAGACCTAAAGAAGGTCACTGACAGATTACCAGCGGAGGTAGTATTTGGTGTTTAAGGAAGAGGAAAGCACGAGAAACGTTTGGAAGTTGATTAATGTGATGTATAAAAGAAGGACAGCAGTAACAGCAGCCTGTAGCAAAACAAATGTATGAACTTACCGCTGGTTTACATCAGGGCTCGCTCTTAGCCCATTTCTGTATGTACTGCTTACGGATGTATTGAGTGAAAGGTTAGGAAGGAAAACTGTCAAATGACGTCGGGTGAAAGGAAGCTATTTTTATTCATTGACACACGAGGATTTTTACTTTGGCTGACAGTAACTTGTAGATGTGGCCTGACACTATAGAATTAGGGTGTTAAATTCCTGACAGTGAGAATATTTGAAGTGTGTGGCATGGGATCATTGTCTCAATAGTAATGTTAATATTAATATTAATATTAATATTAATGACGTACTGTTCTTGTTCAGTTACAACGGTCTCATGCACTTCACAATTCTTTGATATATTATATAACTGTTGCTGAGGCATCAGATGTGGCTGGAGATTATTTTCGAGCGGGGATTCTTTCATTTAGAAAGGAGACCTTGTGGAGGGTGTATTGGAGATGACGAGATCTAATCCTGCCCTGATCGCAGGTCGCCATTTTACACTCAATAAGCCCATCAAATAACGTTATTGAATCTCTCCAAGCGAAAGTAATCCCTTTCGCTGGGATGCTTGACGTGCCTTTTGTGCAATTTACTTTTACGGGATTAGCTTCGAGATTCTTTAGCTCTCAGGTAGGTAGAAGTTGGATTATCTGGTGGATTACCTGCGGTGGGAAGTGGATTATCCCCGGATTAACTGGAACTGGAGGTGTGGCTTAGTGACGGCTTATCTGAGTCTTCCCTCGTTGGGCTTCATTGCATTTTAATTTGGATTTGAAGTGGCGCCGTCTCAGGAGGGTCTGGGTGTGACGGATTCCAGGAGTGGAGGAGAAGGCGGCAGCTGCTGCTCACAGTCACCGCAGATGTCTGTCCGTCCTTATCCTTTGGCCAGAGTCCGTCTCTGCACCTCTCTCTTTTACCCAGCCCTTAGTCGATATCTTTAAAGGCTCTATGAAAAGACATAAACGTCAAAGAGCCATTTTTGACAATGTATGAAAGATTTATTAGCTTTCATTTTTTGTTTTGCCATTTGACAATGAACGCGCTGGAAATTCACAGTTCATGTTATCCTGTGTTTTCGTAAATAGCTACATGTGCGTTCACAGAATATTTAAGATAAACATTGTGACAGACACAGTAAAAGAGTTTCTTAGCCCTGCTCGACTTCGTCTGTAGTCAGGAAATTGCCAGACCAGGACCCACTACTGCCACAGACTGAAAAGATGAGGGGAAAAAAAAATAGGTTCTTAAAACGAACGTCACTGAACTCCATAACTGGTGTCAAGTACTCGTTCCTCTCAAGTTTGCTGACACTTGGTGCCCGAATCTTTTTCACACATATTAATGGACGCCCTGTTTTGTCCTCAGAAGGGATTTTTGGGTAAAGTAGATTTTGGCGTCTGTTAGTTCACGTACGATGACGTCGTAAACTTCATGCAAGAGCTTAAAACCCCCAACTGAATACATTCAGGAAATTTCTCAAATATTTTGTGATATTTTGTGTTAACTGTATATAAAAACCAAACACTTTTTCCGATGCACACAAACACACACACACACATGCCGAGAGAGAGAGAGAGAGAGAGAGAGAGAGAGAGAGAGAGAGAGAGTGTCGTATGGTTCAGTTTCTGTAATTCGTACAGAAAAAGAGGAATGAAGTAAAAAAAAGCTAAAAAATTACTTTTACCTTCAAGCTTCGTTTTATTTTTCTTTGTCCGTCCGCCCTCAGATATTAAAAACTACTGAGGCTAGAGGGCTGCAAATTGGGATGTTGATCATCTACCCTCCAATCATCAATCATACAATCATACCACATTGCAGCCCTCTAGCAATAGTAGTTTTTATTTTATTTAAGGTTAAAGTTAGCCATAATCGTGCATCTGGCAACGATGTAGGACAGGCCACCACCGGCCCTTGGTGAAAGTTTCATTATACCGATAACACCGAAAGATAGATCTATTTCCGGTGGCCTTGATTATACGATGTACAGAAAACTCGATTGCACCGAAGAAACTTCGGCGCATTTTGTACTTGTTTCTTTTGGCGACGTTTTAATAAATGTGCAGTTGGGTCTTCTGTACAATCGTGTGCTTGTGTGGTTCTTGGTACCGGTATTCCGCTTTGTCTGTATGAAATGTTTTTGAGCGTACGTATCAGCTTTTGCTTTCATGAATTAGGTTTCTTGTAGGATTATTTCTTAGTATACTCGAGCGGAACAGCTATGAGTGACGAAGAAAACTTTTTAAGAGTAATATGACCAGAGAGAGAGAGAGAGAGAGAGAGATGTTAGAATTGCTTTCTGTGCTACGTTCAAAGACTCCTGCCCAAAATCTTTGCATTATTGTTGTAGCAACAAAGCTTCACACAGATTTCATTATTCTAAAACCCTTATGTCGTCAAAGTAAACATTTGTAACAACGCTTCTGTAAAAGAAACAGTCATTTGTCACGTTGTCTTTCTGAATTATTTATTCTGTTAAATGTCGTCACTGATGGAGGAAGCAGAAAGCAAGAAAGCTTGATAGAGGGAGGAGTTAAAGGATGAGAAGGACTCCCAGTGTTTGGCTGAACCCACTGCAGAGATGCAAGGTATAAAAGTGCACTCAATCTGCAGTGGATTCCTTCTTTTCATTAGTAAATTTCAGTCAGCCCTTGTTGTAAGCCTCGTGGCTACTTCATTTTCAGAGTAGTCCAATTTCCTACATATATGGTTTCCTGTTAGATGATATTATTGCTTATCTGTTTACTGTACAGCGATTTCTAGAATGTTTCTATACGAGTAGGTGAAGGGCTACAAGGTCTATCGTTTTTTTGAAGGCTGATCTACAAGAACAATCATTATTATTATCTGCAGAATCACTCTCTCTCTCTCTCTCTCTCTCTCTCTCTCTCTCTCTCTCTCTCTCTCTCTCTCTCTCTCTCTCTCGTGAAATGAGAATAGACCATATTTCTGGTGTGAGGATTGATTTGACTGATTTGTCCCCCTCGTTTTGGGACCACTTTGACGTGGCGAGGGGGCTCTTGAACCCCAGGAATCGTTTCCCGGGTTTGAGTCCAAGAGTCCCATGTACCATTCTGTATTCCTTTAATTTTGCGGAATTTTCCGCTTTTGCCAAAATTTATTGGACCTGATAAATAGGAAAAGATATCATAACTGGGATTGGGTTTATATCCGAAGCTAAATGTGGGAACTGTGGTAGGACCATCAACTGCCTGATAATGTTCAGGCCTGAGAGATATCAGGCGGAACTATTCTTTAGGGCTGGACCACGGATTCCGGGGGCGTCTGGTTCTGGGGATAGGACTCTCGGCATTCTATCCTGTTTGCCCATGATGTGATTAGGGTGGGGACGATTGTATTCTTGTAATACTCTCAGTCTTAGCAAGCGGGTTTGGCTTACACTTGGGCCACTCTATTCATATTGTGCCATCCCCTGTGGGGTAGGGTAAGGGGCAAACATTTGGGAGTCGGTTCTCACTTGTGCCATTGATGGAAGAATAAACTCCGTGAAAGGCTGATGATATCTTTTTAAGGTTTTCAGGTTTAATTTTTTTCCCTCCCCCCAATCTTTATGACAAGTCATTATAAGGATTTGAGTACCCCTGGGTCTTTTGATGGTAGCGACTCGGCACAGTTGACAACCGCTGGAACGTCCTCTGACAACCTTTCTTTAGAAAAATCAAAACAAAATCAAAACGTAATTACTTTGGAACCTTATACCCCAGTACAAAACAAACCCAAAAGAAGTAAATATCGTCTTGACCCAACCTTGGCTCACTTCGACTCCCTCTTTGGGAGTGGAAGTTGGTCAAGGTTTCTAACCTTAGAAACAGAACGGAAAATTTCAGCCCTAAAGTTAGAAGACTGCCTATTCAACAGACATTCAACGACAGAAATGTCGTTTAAGTTAGAAGACTGCCTATTCAACAGACATTCAACGACAGAAATGTCGTTTGGACAGATAAGAGAAAAAACGTGGCTGATAGAAGCCACAACAAAGACTCAGTCTGAGGACTATATGTCTATAACAACAATAGATAATACAAAAGTAAAAATTAAAAAAACGTGATACAATGAACAGCATTCAGGGTACCATTGTGCTCCCTGAGAACAGTGACGAACCAATCGAAAAGAATATTTTCTTGGACTCTCTTAAAAAAAGATATCCCAGAGTCCAAGATTGTGAGGTTTATAATATACCGAGTTAACAAAAACACAAGAAAATGTTAAAAATCACAAAAATAAAATTTGAGGGTCAAGATCTACCCCAAAAAATAAAAGCTTTAGGTCAAAACAGAAATAAATCCCTATGTCCCAAAGCCACCACAGTGTCAAAACTGTTGTAAATATGGGCATGCAAAAAAATTTTGTCGAAGCGAACCTGTATGTGCGTATTGTGGATCTGAAGAACATGCCACACAATGGAATTGCAGCGAACGAAAATGTATAAACTGTGGGCAGAATCATCATGCATGATCCAAAGAATGCATGTATTTACATACACAATACGGAATTGAAAATGCTACAAGAAAGAACAGGAATGTCTATTAGAGAGGCTAAATTAGAATTGAAAATGAGAGGAATTCAAGATCCTGCTAAGAAACTTACATATGCCATGATAACAAGAACTAATAATGAATCAAAAATACATACAGATAGAAGTAACAAACTGCAGCCAAATAAATCTCAAGAAGAAAATAATGCTTTACAGAAAAAAAACTAAAATGGTAAAGAATCAAGAAACAAGCACAGAGGATAAGGGTAACATTTTATCAAACTCATTTGAAATGTTAATGGAGATAGCATAAGATGATGATACTACTACATAAGAAACAGAGGAAAGTCGTGATGGAGTGGAAATTAAAGATAAAAAAAGGCCTTTGGAGAGAACACCACCCAAAACGAAAAAACCAACTACAATTAGAGCAACATCAGTTAAACCGAAGACAAAGGATATAAAGAAAGAACAAAAGCAAACTAAGAATATACTTTTATCTCCTAAAATAATAGTAAAACCTCTGGATACAGATATCCAAAACACTAAAGTTAAAGATAAAAATTATTATATCAAGGGAGAAAAGATTACTCCGTCACCAATAATTGGTACAAGAGCAAATGAAACAAGGAAAGTACATGAAAACACACTTGAGTGTAATGATTGTTTTGTAGAATTGTGCAGTAAAAACAAAAACATAACAATAGATGGTTTAACAAACATTATAAGAAATTTTATGAAATATAGAAAAAAAGAAACCACAGATTTGAGTACCCATGAAGAAGGGTGCATGTGCATTGAGCACTTAGTATATTATAAAGAAAAACAAATGAATGTCGTGAGTAAGTAATTAGAAAAAATCCAAATTGATAATAGAAAAAAAGAGAATAAAACTCGACCGCTATAATAAAATATTTCCAATAGTTATATTATACAATGGAACGTAAATGGTCTACAGACCAGATTACTCCTAGGAAAAGTACAACGGTTATTAAAAGAATATGAATCAATAATATTATGTTTACAACATGTCAATAAAACAATATCAACAATAGATAAATATACCTTAGCATCAACATCACGAGAGGAAGAATGAAATTCAGGTACTGCTATATATGTACATAACAAAGTATGTTATTACAAAGTACTTGTAAACTTTACTCATCTGCAAACATCGAATGTTAGAATACAAATAAAAAACGATAATTATGTAATTCATAATTTATACAACCAACCTAATAAAAATTATGACTTTGACAAACTCGAAGAATTACTGAATAATGCCAAGGAACCTACATTAATAGTAGGTGATTTTAATGGCCACAACCTGAGGTGGCACTGTAATTGTACAGACTCAAAGAGAGCAGGAAGTAAAATAGAAGAATTCATAGATTCATATGACATGTGCTGTAGAAATGATAATGAAATCAGCACATATTTTTCTAAAACACATGGAACATTTTCCTCAATCGACTTAACTCTATGTACAGCAAACATAGTAGACAGATTGGATTGGAATACAGTTGACGGCTTACACACAAGTGATCATTTCCCCATATTAATTTCATTATTACAAAATAATCCCACCAAGCATGTCCCTCAGTATAACATTTATAAAGCCGATTGGGAGCAATATAAATTCCACACTAGGAATATCCCACCATTTGAATATTTAAAAGGCCATAATGAAACTAATAAATTTCTTGTTGATTTCATTACAAATGCTGCTGATAAAGCAATACCAAAATATAAGTCTCATCCAACAAAACACAAAGTCCCATGGTGGTCTGAAGAACTAACAGAATTAATAAAAATAAAACACCAAATTGGGAGACGATTAGATAATTTAAATAGAAAATTCAGTAAAATAAACAAAACATTACCGATATTAGAAGGAACCTTACAAAAGCTGACTATATTATTATTAGAAATTGATACATTAAAACCACTATATAATAAAATATCTGCAAAATTTAAGAGAAATAATTCAAGGAAGAATTATTTCATGGAGAAAATATGTATCAGATCTCTTTACTAATACTCCCATACAAAAAATATGGGAAAAATTCAGGAAAATAAATGATACCCATGTTAAACGACCTAGACTTGCCATAATAAAAGGTGGGAAAAGAATACGTGATCATAAAGAAATAAGTAATGTAATAGGTGAAAATTTAGCAAAAGTAAGCAGCGACAAAAATTTAGATGAGCATTTCCGCACAAAGAAAAATAATATAGAATTAATAACAATAAATTTTGAAACAATAGAAGATATATATTATGATAGAAAATTTAATATGGAAGAGTTGGAATTTGCTCTTTGGAACAGCAGTAAATCTGCCCCTGGAGGTGACAGTATTTGTTTTAAACGTATCTGTCATTTAGCACCTTTGGCAAAGACATACTTATTAGTTTTATAACCACGTATGACTGAAATTTATTTCCTAATGAATGATGTAAAGCTATAATTGTTCCTGTCCCCAAACCTGGAAAAGATCCCAGTAATGTAAATAATTTCAGTCCAATTTCTTTAACAAGTTGTTTGTGGAAAAGACTGGAGAAAATGACTAACATGGCTCATTCGAGAAAATAAAATTTTGACTCCCACTCAATTCGGGTCGCAATGCAACAGGTCTGTCTAACTTGGAAGATCGCATACGAAGAGGATTTGAACGAAAACAAATTACTGTAGCCGTCTTTTCTGATATTGAAAAGGCATATGATACTTCATGGAGATATGCAATATTAAAAACGTTCATAAAAACAGCATCCATGGACATTTACGTAGGTTTATCCAAAACTTTCTGACAAATCGCACTTTTCAAGTGAGAATTGACGATGTATTGTCAAGTACATTTCCACTTGAAAATGGTGTTCCACAAGGAAGCGTCCATAGTGGCACACTGCTTACTTAAGCAATAAATGATATCAGTAATAATCTACCAATTGGAATTAAAGGTAACTTGTATATGGATGATTTTGCCATATATTATTCAGCATCTCGCATTAAACATGCAGAGCGAATCATTAATAAAACTATAATAAAAATAGATGAATGGGCCTCATCTGTGTCTTCAAATTTTCTATACAAAAGATTCAAGGAGTAATGCTTTATAAAAATAAAAAGTGGAAAAAAGGTGAAGAAATAGATTTAAAAATCAGAAGTCATTCCGTACCAATTGTCCGAACAGCAAAATTTTTTGGATTAGTATTCGATACTCACTTGAACTGGAAAGCCCACATAACATACATGAAATCAAAATGTAAAAGAGCGTTAAACCTACTTTAAAAACTATCGAACACTACATGGGGAGCCGATAGACATACCCTTACTGTACTGTATAAAGCAACAGTACTGTCTGTCATTGATTATGGAAGCGAAATATATTGCTCGGCATCAGACACAACGCTGAAAACATTAGACCCAGTTAATAATGAAGGCCTTAGATTATGTTCAGGAGCTTTTCGATAATCACCAAAGTCATCTTTACAAGTTGAATGTGGTGAACTACCTCTCTCTCTATAGAGAGAGCTAGTAACAATGAAGAGTGCTCTGAGAATTCAGACAAATGATTCTCCAACCAAAAAATTATTTGGATTCAGAGATGTGTTTATAAACAATCTTCCACCTTCTTTTCCAATTAGAGCTAGAAGATTGTTTGAGTCGCTAAATATAAATATACAAATAACTTTAATATTAAAACTACCCCCTCCTTGGACAATGAATAAAATGAGAATTTGCACACACTTAAAATATTCATCTTAAAATATTTATCTTAAAGTTATATACCACAGAACACCATAGACAACATACAGTAGAACATATAATCAGAAAAGGTCCACATTATGCAATATACACCGACGGATCTAAGTCACAAAACGGAGTGGGATATGCTGCAGTATCCCAAGACAAAACGTATCAGTTCTCTCTACCAGATAACGCCTCAGTATTTACAGCTGAGTTATGTGCAATAGCATCAGCTATAAAAATAATTAAAGAAACCTCATTTAATAATTTTGTAATTTATTGCGACTCCAGAAGTGCTGTAGAAGCCATTCAAAGCTATAATAAAAAAAATAATTCTGTACAACAAATTAAGTTTTCACTCCATAAATTGTATAATAATGGAAGAAATATTGAAATATGTTGGAGCCCTGCCCATGTAGGGATTAAAGGAAATGAAGTGGCTGATAAAGCCGCTAAAGAAGCGGTCCACATGAAAAGAGCAAATGTAAACATCCCTATTAGTGACTATATAAGAGATATGAAAACAATCATTGTAAGTAAATGGCAAAATATATGGAATGAAGAACCTGAAAATAATAAATTAATGCAGGTAAAATCCAGTGTTGAAAAATGGAGTTCGTCATATCAGAGAGAGACGCGCACACAAGTAATTTTTACGCGTCTTCGAATAGACCACTCTCGTTTGACACATGGACACTTAATGAACAGTCCATGTGTCCCTCCTCCCAAATGCCCAGATTGCAAAGTGTTGATAACTGTGAAACATGTATTATGTGAATGTCCAAAATATAACCTGCAGCGATCATCAAATTTTGGAAATAGAACAAGAAGATAAATTTTATCCGCATCTTCAACATTCTCAGTAACACCCATTTTAACGTTCATGAGGAGCTGTGATTTAATTGATAGAATATAAAAGTAAATAATAAAAATACGAAAACCTAATGAATTTTAAAACTAAATTTTAAAATTTTATTTAATCTATTTTGAATTTTAATATACTTTTTTTAGTGAGTGTACAGTATATGGAAACACAAGTATAAATGTATTTATTGTATGAGTGTTTACCAGTATGAGAGCGTATGCCTTTGTGCAACTTTTAATTTCATTTTCATTCATTCATCACCATATCGAATGACCTATTTGGTCCCAGTGCTAGGCTTCTAGCCTAGACCTGTCATTTCATCCAAGTCCTTCGGGGCAGCCCTATGAGAGCTGATAGTCAGCTCAGTGGTCTGGTTAAACTTTTTAATAATAATAATAATTGACTGGTTTGTGGCTATTAAAACTGGCGCCCCAACATCTAGGTTCTTGACGCCGTACCCCCTGATCCCAACCCCTTGACGAGGCGGGGGCCTCAGGAATCCACTGCAGAGATTGAATGCACTTTTATGCCTTCCATCCCTGGAGTGAATTCAACCAGACATTGAGAATCCTTCATCCTTTTACTCCTCCCTCTATTAACCTTTCTTGCTTTCCGCTTCTTCCAGCATTAACGACATTTGCATGGCACGGAAATATGAAAATGACCGTTCGTAAAATTTAGATGGAGGGCACGTGGACGGCATGCCTCTCCATCCGTAAAGCTGGAGCACCTGACGTGATCGTGCGAGTCGAAACTTTCATGTCAAGCCTGGCCCCCTGCGCTGGCTCCGAACCCGACGTACTGACGACCCTATGACCCTGAGGGTATGGTATATCCAAGTGAGGATCCAAGAGCAGTTACCACTGCAGGTGACATCGTTGCTCCTCCCCCCGTTGGGCCTCCATGGTGAGAGGGACCTCCATCCTTGACGAAATTTATATTATTAGTTTTCTGACGACCAAATCAAACGTCCTTGCGACTTCTTTCATGGTAATGGGCTATTCCCAGGGAAGCTAAGTTAATCAAAATCAAGGCGGTATTAAAAATTTAATAACAAACGTGCTATTAGACTCTCTTGAAAAGAGATATCCCAGAGTTCAAGATTGCAAGGTTTATATATAATACCAAGTAAACAAGGAAATAAACAAATATTAAGAATCGTTAAAATAAAATTTGAATTTTAAGACCTACCTTTAAAAAAAAAAAAAAAAATTAGCCCGAAACAGAGAAATAAGACCACATGTCCTAAAGCCACTACAGTGCCAAAATTGTAGTAAGTATGGGGATGCAAAGAAATACTGTGGAAATGACCCTGTCTGTGCTTATTGCGGACCTGACGAACGTGCCACGCAATGGAAGTGCAGTTAACCAAAGTGTAAAAACTGTGGGCAAGATCATCACTCAAGGTCCAAAGAAAGCATGTGTATTATATACAATACAGAATTGGAAATATTACAGGAAGGAACAGCGATGTCTATAAAAGAGGCTAAATTGGAATTAAAAGTGAGAGGAATTCAAGATCCGTCTAAGAAACATACATATTCTCCGGTAAGAAGAACAAATAATGAAACAAAAACGCACACAGAGAAATAACGGAGCACAGAAAAAGAAACCTCAAGAAGAAATTAATATTTACGGAAAAAAACAAATTGTAAAGAATCAAGAAACAGTTGCAAATGATGTGCATAATATTTCTTCAAATGCATTTCAGATATTAATGCAAATAGGGACACAAGAAGATACTGCTACACAAGTCGAAGAGGAAAGTTGTGATGGACCGGAAATTAAAGATAAAAAGAGACCTTTGTCTTTCGTTTAACATCAGTTAAACCAAAGACAAAAGATGAGAGGAGAGAACGCAATACACCTTTATCTCCTCAAATAAGAGTAAAACCTGTGGAAGCAGACATCCAAAGCACCGAAGAAGTAGGAAAGAACCATCCATAGTTAAGAATGATTATGTCAAGGGAGAAGAGATTACTCCATCACCAAGAATTGGTACAACGAGAACAAATGGAAAAAGAAATATACATGATAACAAATGTGGATGTAACGATTGTTTCACTGAATTGTACAGAAATAACAAAAACATAACAAAAGATGGCTTAAACATTATAAGAAATATAATGTTTGTTAGGTATATTCTTTTTTTTATGAAATATAGAAAAAAAGAAACCACTGATTTGAGCACCCATGAGAAAGGTTTCTTGTGCATTGCACACTTAATATATTATAAAGAAAACAAGTAAATGTCGTGAGTAAATTATTAGAAAAAATCCAAATTGATAATACAAAAAAAGAAAAAAAAAGAAAGCAAAACTCGATTACTACAACGTATTATTTTCAGTAGCTATATTATAATTTACAATGGAACGTAAATGGGCTACAGACCAGATTACTTTTAGGAGAAATACAACGATTAACCAGACCACTAAGGTAACTGTCAGCTCTCACAGGGCTGGCCCAAAGGAATTGGATGAAATGCCAGGTCTAAGACAGAGGCCTATCACTGGGACCAAATAGGTCCTTCAGTGTGGTAATGAATGAATGAAAATGAAATTAAAAACTGCACAAAGGCACACGCTGTCATACTGGAACACACTCGCACAACAAATACATTTACTCATGTTTCCATATATACTCAATAACAAGGTATATTAAGATTCAGAATAAGTTAAGTAACATTTTAGAAATTTCTCTTGAAATTCATTAAACACCCTAAGGGTTTCCCTATTTTTATAATTTACGTATTTTTCATGAACATTAAAATCGTATTACTAAAACTAGCAAATCCTGACAAAATTTCCCTCATTGATCTACTTCCAAAATTTGAGTATCGCTGCAGGTTATATTTTGAACATTCACACAATACGTGATTGACTGTTATCAACCATTTGGACTCTGGGCATTCGGAAGGAGGGCCATGTGGACTGTTCATTGAGTGCCCATGTGTCAAACGAGTATGGCCCATTCGAAGACGCGTCAGAATTACTTCTCTCTCTCTCTCTCTCTCTCTCTCTCTCTGATATGATGAACTCCATTTTCCAACCCTGGATTTTATGTTTCAGTTAATTTTTTTCAGGTTCTTCATTCCATATATTTTGCAATTTATTTACAATGATTGTTTTTAAATTTTTTATATAGTCACTAATAGGGATGTTTTACATTAGCTCTTGTCATGTGGACTGCTTCTTTAGCTGCTTTATCAGCTTCCTCATTTCCTTTAATCCCTACATGGGCAGGGATCCAACATATTTCAATATTTTTTCATTATTATACAACTTATGGGGTGAAAACTTAATTTGTTGTACATATTATTTTTTTGGATGGTAACTTTGATGGCGCTTCTGGAGTCGTTATAAATCACAAAATTATTAAATGATGCTTCTTTAATTATTTTTATGGATGATGCTATTGCACATAACTCAGCTGAATGAATGGGCCTCATCTGTAAGCTTTAACTTTTCCATAGATAAAACTTAGGCAGTCATGTTTTATAAAAATAAAATGTGGAAAAAAGGTGAAAAAATAGATTTAAAAATCAGAAACCATAGTTATACCAACTGGCTAAACAGCAAAATTTGTGGGATTAGTATTCAAAACTCACTTGATTTGGAAAGCCGACATAACGTACGTGAAATCAAAATATAAAAGAGCATTAAATCTAAATAAAAATTTTCCAACACTACTTGGAGAGCCGATAGACATACCCTTACTGTACTGTATAAAGCAACAGTGCTGTCTGTCGTTGACTATGGTAGCGAAATAGATGGCTCAGCATTACACGCAACGCTGAAAACGTTGGATCCAGTTCACAACAAAGGCTTTAGAATATGTTCAGGAGCCTTTAGATCATCACCAAACTCATCTTTACAAGTGGAATGTGGTGAACGGTCACTCGCTCTCCACAGTGAATTAATAACAAGGAAATTGCCCCAAGAATTCAGACAAATGATTCACCAACAAAAATATTTGAGTTAAGAGTTGTGTTTAAAAACAGTCATTCACCATCTTTCCCAGTTAAAGCCAAAAGAATATTTGAATCACTGATTATAAATGTACAGTTACTTACAGTAGTAAAACTACCCCTTCCTTGTACTGTACTATGAATAAAATAAGAATTTTCACGCACTCAGAATATTTATCAAAAAGTTACTCATATACCCCAGAACACCATAGACAACATACAGTAGAACATATAAGCCGAAAAGGTTCACATTACGCATTATACATAGGTGGATCTAAATCGCCATACAGAGTGGGATATGCTGCAGCTTCCCAAGCCAAACGTGTCAGTTTTCTGTGCCTGATAATGCTTCAGTATTCACAACAGAGTTGTCTGCAATAGCATCAGCTATAAGAATAATTAAAGAAACCCCATTCACTAATTTCATGATTTTTAGCAACTCGAGAAGCGCTATAGAAATTATTCAAAGTTGCGAACCAAAAAATATCATTATACAGCAAATTAACTTTTTACTCCGCAAGTTTTATATAATAATGCGAAAACTACAGAAATATGTTGGATCCCTGCCCATGTAAGGATTAAGGGAAATGAAGAGGCTGATAAAGCAGCCAAAGAAGCACCCCATATGACAATATCAATGTTAATGATTATAAAATACATATAAAAATAAGTATTATAAAAAAATGGCTCAGAATGTAAAGCAATGATAACAATTAAACATTTACTGCGTGAGTGGCCAAAGTATAATCAGCAGCGAACATCAAGTATCGGAAATAAATCGGTCAGTGAAATTTTGTCAGAAACTTCAACATTTACAATTAATCCAATTATAATGTTTTTGAAGAATTTTAATTCATTTGATAAAACATATAATAAAAATATAAATAAAAACAAATCCTTCGTGCCAGCCCTGTGAAAGCTGATAAATCAGCTCAAAGGTCTGGCAAAACCGTTTTAATAATAATAATAATAATAATAATAATAATAATAATAATAATAATAATAATAATAATAATAATAATAATTTGATCTTGAGTAGGCTTATGATACAACATGGAGATACAGCATTCTCAGGGTCCTTTATGAATTCAACCTGAGGGGCAGTTTGCCTCTTTTTATCAAGGCTTTTTTAAGAAATAGGATATTTCAGGTTCAGGTTGGAACACCAGTGTCAGATGTATTCAACCAAGAAGAAGGAGTGCCACAAGGAAGTTTTCTAAGCATAACCTTGTTTGCCTTAGTAATCAATGGGATATCCAAAATAATTCCCCCTGAAGGAACATATACCCTTTTTGTTGATAACCTTTCGATATCTTTTGCAGCAACAATGGCAGTGGCTCAATAACGTCTTCCGTTGTGCTTAGACAATGTAGTAAGGTGAGCTGAGATGAATGGATTTAGGTTTGCAGCTAGTAAAATGGTAACCGTGCACTTTTGCGGTATAAAAGGATCCATCTTCATCCAGATCTGTTCATACATGGGCAGAGAATTCCATGTGTTGATGAAACGGGGTTTCTTGGGTTGATTTTTGATAACAAGCTGACTTGGATCCCACATCTGAAATATATTAAGACAAAATGCTCGAAAGCAAAGAATGTGCTTAAAGTTGTGTCCCACACTTTGTGGAGTGCAGACCAAACTCAAACGTTGAGACTATATAAAGCCTTAGTCTTTTCAAAATCGACATGGGTGTGAAGTGTACACTTCAGCGAAGCGTATTAGCCTTAGAATGCTTAATTCAATTCATCATGTGGGAGTAAGGTTAGCTACAGGGGTATGTAAGTCATCTCCTACAGACAGCATGCTTGTAGAGGCTGTTGGGGTGCCTCTTGATCTTCACTACCAACGTCTGCTGGTTCGGAGCTGGTACAGATTTCAGAGACTCCCTAAGTCCTTAACCAGCATTTGTATGAGAAATAATAGACATTAGCAATTTTATGAAAATCACCCCAAGCAACCTCAACCATTTGCTTTTAGAGTAGAATGTATGACCAGGCAATTAAATGTGTCAAGGATGGAGATTTTACCTGCTAGGTATTCGGTTAGTCCCACCTGGAACCTTTCAGAGGTAAAATGATGTAGATATTTTAATTTGACAAAGGCAGATATGTCCACTGAGGCAATGAAATCAATATTTTTAGATCATTCCTCCCAACATGATAACTCTAGCAGTTTTCACAATGGCTCAAAGTCAGATGCTGGCGTTGGCTTTGGGGTGGCCTTCCCTGATATAGAAAGAAGTGGGAGAATAATTTCTGTTGCATCTATTTTTACAGCAAAACTGCTTGCAGTTGTCAAGACCTTAAATGAAATTTTAACTCAGAATAGGAATAGTATAACTATATGTTGTGAATTAAGACTTGTTCTCTCTTTAGAATATTCTAACTCTTTAAAGTAACCCACTGATTTTAGATATATTGAAATGGCTGCATTTAGTGAAAAGAAGAGGTAAAGAAGTTAATTTTTGCTGGGTGCTTTTCTGTGTTGAGATTCATGGAACGAGCAAGCAGATCCACTAGCTTAGTCAGAAATCCCCCCCCCCCACACCTCTAGAACCTAGAAGATGCAGACTACCATAGAGATGAGCATCATCTAGTAGGTTAGAAAATAAAAAATCTTTGGCGGTCCATTTGAGAAGGAATTGAAACAAAGCTAAAAGATACGCAGTATTGCGTCATCAGCATCTCCTTGGTCATATCCTTATATGCCAAGAAGCCAGGAAACGATGTTGTGCAGTGCAAGCTAAGGATTGGACATACAAGACTCACTCATGGGTTCTTGATGTCAGGTGAAAATTCTCCAATCTGCGATGACTGTATTGTGCCTTGACCGTGAGACATATGCTGGTCGAATGTCCTAGTCTTGGGAATCTAAGATATGGGTTCCTCTCTTGGGGACGAGACAGAGATGGACATTTTATCTTTGCAGTGATTCTAGGTGAGGACCATAGTAATTTAAAACAGCTTTATATCCTTGTTAGGGAGGTGGGCCTCCTCAAAATTTAGATCATATGCATATATACATATACAGTATGTGTGTGTGTATGTGTAGTATGTATGTATTTACAGATATGATTTTATAAATATATATATATATATATATATATATATATATATATATATATATACATATACATACATATACACATATATATATATATATACATACATACATATATATATATATATATATACATATATACATATACTGTATATATATATATATACAGCATCGGACATTGGAGGAAGGAGAGATCCCAAATTCCTTTCAATGTGATTATTGTGGTGACGTTTCGGGACCATGTGTCCCAATTTCAGAGCTACAAATTAAAAAGAATAATAGAATTAAAAATACTCAGATTAAAACATGATAAAAAGTTATTTTTAACATGAAGAAATGTAACGGGAGGTACAACAGAAGGGAACAGTGATTACTGGGTAGTGCTGACGGCAAGAGCTGAGTGACAGTCAGGGTCCCTCTTGGTTCCAATGGAAACTCAAGAGACGTTCAGAGGAGTTGATGTGGACTGAGTATTTAATTAGGGAACCAGTTGTTTAATAAAAAGAGATTCGAGTATTGACAACTGGTGTTCGTTTGGAGCTTTGCCTATTATTTTGAAATCCATGTAATTAATATTGTGTTTGCATTTCTTCCCATGGTCTCTAATATAGGAAAATTCGGGGTTTGATAGTTTGATGGCCGTATGATAGCTAACTCTAAGATGAGAATCCAATCTTACTTTCAACAACCTGTGAGTGGAGCCCACGTATTTCCCCAGGTCACATCTGGGGCAATTAAACAAATATTTGACTCCCGAGGTCATCAAAGGAAGCAGACTCTCTTTATATTTAAACAAAGACTTGATGGTCATTGGATTATAAGGTATTAGTTTGAAATCGACTGCCCGTAGGTGTTTGCTTATAATAAGTCTCAATTCTTGAAAGAAGTGTCTTATCATAAAATAGGGGAACACTAGCGTAGAGAGGTAGTTTGGGTACTGTTGGTATTTCAGATTGTGGGCGGAAGGTGCTATTTAGAAATTTTCACAAATGTTCGTAAAAGAGTTCAGATGGAAAACAGTTACAGTATTTATAAAATATTGGTGGAGAAACACCATTTCTTCATGAAGAAAATAATGACCGATTCAGTTGTGTCTTTTTTGCTGGGCGTAAATGCAAGCTCTATTGTGTCTCTTGAAAGGATGATAATCATTTTCAAAGAATAAGCATCTTCAAATCTTAATGCCAAGGCTATTATAGTCTTGTTGATTCAAGTAGTGTTTCTTAACATGAATTCCAGTGAGAGGTTTCTGCTATTTACCTTATTTTTCCATGCTGTTGAGTTTTTCTCGTTTTCCCCTGTGCTCTTGTTTGCTTTCTGGCATTGCAGTTGTCATTCAATGACAGGGTTTTGCAGTGCTATTAGACCAAAAGGTACCTTCCTTATCTGTAAGTAGCCTAGTAATCCATCATCACTTGAGTCCACTAATTCACTAATAATTGCATTCTCATCATAGGATTAGTTCTTGCTCACTTCTGGGACAGATTTAGGGGAGACATGGAGTTATTTGCTTAATGTAATAGGAGGTCTTCTGGTATCACTAGAAATTAAGGCCTCATGTAGGACACTCATAAGAGGGGTGGTGTGAATCCCCCCCCCCCGTCTCTTTTTCTATTTTTTCTACAGATCCTGAGAGCAGGCTATCCCCCATTTCCCCCTCAATGACATGCAACAATAAACACAACCGCTATATGTTACCATTATCTAGTGTGAAGATACCTCTCAAGCTATTATTTTGTATTGGTATAAAAGAAGTTTTCTCATATGTTATGTCAGATGTTTTATGAAACATTTAGTGCTTTCAAGAAGTGTATTATTTATAAAAAAGAGAAGACATAAATGTCCTTGCCTGTTGATTCACCTTTTTTCAGTTATGTTTTAAAGCCACCTCAATTTCAAGTAGCAGATACTTGTTTTACAATTAAAAGCATTATTTTTGCTAAAATTTCTGAGTCACCCCCATCTGATGAATTTCCTACAGTACATTGTGGTTCTATCAAATATTATAGAACAGGTGCCAGTTGTATTGCATTGTTTTACCATTACCAGCTCAGTTGCAAACTTTGCTCATGAACTGCGCTTGAGAGTGTCACCTTTGAAGTAATCCCCACATGGTACTATACTGGGTACTCTTAAGTAGAAGTAAGACCATCTATCTTGTGAACTAGGCTGTAGAAGTAGAAGGATTATTAGACATACTAGATTGCTCTAAGATATGTGTCATCAGGAGTCATTTCAGCAGATCATGTCATATACTGAATATGGTATCTTGGTTTAATGAGTCGGTGTGGAGAGGAATATTGCCCAGTTTTGAATCCGAGAGGCATTGGTCACACTTCCTCCCACAGGCGCGGCAGTTTTCAACAACCTGACAAGGATACCCAAACTTTCGACATTTCACACTTCATGTTTAAGGAGAGCCCTAAGGGTGATCAGCTATGTCGCCTGGTTATAGAAGGTTCCGCAACATAATATCTCCATTTAATGTTGCACACCATGTAACAGTGAGCCTTGTACTAGGAAATGACACATCCATAGTTACATAGGATGTACACAGCCTCATGGAAGTGCAAGGCTCAAACATGTCCTGATACATAGCAGAGGGCAACTGCAAAATGAAAGTCTGGATTTGAATTTAAACCGCTCAACCTACATGGCATGAACAACCTGCTGTGGACCCTTTAAGTATTGAACTACCGTGAACTGCATCTTCTTTGCAGCATATGCATCCTTGCTGCTATGACATCAACAAAACAGAAAAATTGCATCCTCATTGCACCATCTGCATTTTCACTGTGATCTTACAGAAACAGTTTTAAATTAAAAAAAAAGAGGCAGTCTATCAGAAGTATTATAATGAACTGCATATCTGCAAAATAATGCAGCATGCAGCCCTCAGATTACCTTTATTTCCACCCCACCCTCAAAAGAGGGTAACACATCACACGTTTTACCTGTGTCTGAATCAGCTTTACAGGCAATATCTCCATGGCAGACAGAGATGTAGGACGATCCATCTGCCATATTCTCACATCAAGAGACTGCCTGATGGCTCTGAGAAAATTTGCATTGCATCAGTTAACTACAAATGCTTTCCCGGGATAACACGCTGATGTTGGGACCAGTTTACAATTTCCTGAAGGGAATTTGTTGAGAACCAGAGGTTTACAATTTCCTAGTCAGTTCTATGTGAAATTCATTGGCTTGCTGGAATCATGCTTCCTCTACGTCAGTTTCAAGCAGAAAATCTCCCTATTTGAGCTCATTGCAGTTGTGACTGAGTCAGATAATATAATTAATAATTGGCCTTTAAGGACAGTGAACCAGAAAACCCTCTTACACCTGCCAAACTATTGCATTGCAATCTATCAGTTTCGCTCCCCCCTCTTGGGTCGTGATGTTAATCTTTCCTTTGGAGGAGAGCACGTGGACCTCCACTAGAACTAGCCCAGTCAAGCAAAATCCTTAAACACATCAAATATACTTGGATAAACAAGAACCTGAGGTCACTACGAGAAAGACCTTGTGACGTAGGGAGCACCTCTCAGTGTCCTCTGAACTTAGGCAACTTGAGTCTCCTCAAGGCCAAAATATGTAAGAAATATGGATGTAATTGGACCAAGGGGCACATTCACATGACCACTCAGCAAGATCATTCCCCTGGAACGTAGTGTCAGTTCTTCCCCTTCATCCACTCTTGGCAGAATTGTGGTAGGGCCCTCAAGTCAGTGTCCATTCCCTTTACCTCACCTGAGTGCCAAATGTCCATGTGGTATACAGCTGCATCACCATAGTGCACAAAAATCACCTTCCAATTGAAGGTCCTTTTTAAGTTGCTGATTAGCAACTCGCCATTTTTCTTAGTAGGACGTTCTCATGAATAATAATTTAATTCTTCCTTTTTTCCTCCCCTCTCTCTCTCTCTCTCTCTCTCTCTCTCTCTCTCTCTCTCTCTCTCTCTCTCTCTCTCTCTCTCTCTCTGTCCTTTCATTATCTGTGTTTTGTATGTTACTGTAATTTTTCTGTGAAATATATTTATGTTCTTATTTAGCACTTAGTACAGTCTCCGCCTATCACTACAATCCTTAATGGGTGCGTAAACACTGCAGTAAAACATGTCACAGACATGCACTTATAACAACCACAGTGCCATAAGTGCACAATGAACCTTTGAATGAAGCACTTGTCAGACCAAATAATAAGTTGTATTTTACCTGTTTGTCATGTTTGTGTGAAAAGTTACCCGTGTGTGTTTTACCGCAGTCTGAAGCACCCTAATAATGGTTTCAAATAAGTTATCGCCTTGTAGGACAGTTTTAAAATTCGTATTATTATTGATGTTAGCGAACCTCTTTTATTATTACTTTTATAACGATGTCAGCGGTACTATTACCGAGGAAATAAAAATGAACAGTGTTTCCCTACAGCGCAAAGCAGTAGAGATGAAAATGCTTTTGAGATCCGTCGGTAGCCTTTTGCCATTGTCAACTTTTGGTTGAACATGAGAATTGATCAGGCTCTCGAAAACTCCCAGATGTATCTTTATTTGTTGTCGTAATCTACAAGAAAACCATTGTTGATTATATTTTTACATTAGCTATTCAGGCTATTGTTAATTACTTTTGCATTGTTATTAATGCTTGTAAGGTATACTTGGGATGCAACGTGCTCTGGCCGAAAACCATGCGCATCCGAAATAGATGCACTTGTTATTATTCCTTTTCCTTATTCATTATCGTCTACCCGAATATTAGAAGAACGAGATTAAGACTCTAGACCACATTTGATTGTCCTGTATGCTTCGAGATTTGAGAGAGAGAGAGAGAGAGAGAGAGAGAGAGAGAGAGAGAGAGAGAGAGAGAGAGAGAGAGAGAGAGAGAGAGAGAATTAGGACTTATCGACCGTAGTTTGTAACAAAGGATTAGTTTCCAACTGAGAAGATTTACGAGCGATGTGATAGGCGGTAATTATGATCACATTAGCGGCATCAGGTCCATCAGGTATCGAGTCATGTATTTGGTGGTCGGTGGCATGGATGGGTGATTGTGGGATTGTCTCATTCTTGCGGGTTTCTTGTTCTTTTCCTAATTGATGCTGATGCTCTTACCAGGATCTCTCTCTCTCTCTCTCTCTCTCTCTCTCTCTCTCTCTCTCTCTCTCTCTCTCTCTCTCTCTGCTTTGGTAAAGGTCTCTTCCTCCATTTTCCATTAAAATCTTGAACACATCTGACGTGAGATGCCTGTTCTGTTCAATGAATAGGATTTTTTCTTAGTTTTTATTGTTTTAATTTGATAGAATTACGAGTGGCTCTTTTATCAAATTATGCAGTCTGAAGTGCATATATTCTTTGGTTAGAATAAGTTGCATTTAGATATTGTCTGTTGAGTAAGTTAATTACTTTTTTACTTCAGTGAGATTGTATTTCCCTCGTCGATGTCCACAGCGTACGCCCATCTACTTGACACCATTGCCTTTAGAGCAAGGAGGAAAGGAAGGAAGAGAGAAAAAGAGTGGGAACACCTCTGAAAGAGGCGACCCACCTTCTCCTGAAAGTGGGAAGGTTATAACAAGCATGAAAACTGGGATGCTGAAGCTTGGCTCTGTTATTTGGCCACCTAATGTGAAAAGACACTCCTCTCTTCTTCAGCTCAAAGAAAGGAGGGGAAAAACATGCCGTAAAAATATTAAAGAAGAGAGAGAGAGAGAGAGAGAGAGAGAGAGAGAGAGAGAGAGAGAGAGAGAGAGAGAGAGAGAGAGAAATAGTCCATCAGATGAATTTCCTTTTATTCATCCATGTCGCAGAGGGAGACAGACTAAGGTTCTAGCCGACTGACCATCGGGATCTCTTAACAAGATGAGGAAAGATAGTCACTTAGTTAGAATGCTTATCGGTGAGAGAGAAGTAGTTCTCCTCCAAGAGAATAGAATTAGATGGGAGGGTGTGGAAAAATGGCAGTAAACCTTCCCTTGAGTTTCTTAAATCGAATTTAATTACAAGATCGCGAATCAAATTTTCTTTCAATATCAAAGTTGGTTGGAAAAGGAGCTTCGATTAGATATATACTGAGTATGAACAACAGAGCGGGAGGTGAGTGAAGAAGAGATGAGAAGGATTGAATAATCCTGCAAAAGCGCCAAGAGAAATGGGCAAAGTGAACAAAGAAAAAAAGAAAGGAAGGTATAAATCGAATGCCCAAATACAGGTTGTTTATTTATTTGTTTCATTATCGTATTTATGTAATATAGATACCAAAGACAAAGTCTGCAGTAGAAATTCCATACCGTTTTCCTCAAGAAAGGTGAATTCTTTACAGCAGAAATAGTATGATGGCTAATTTCCAAAAGTGGTTTAGCACCTAATATATGAGAAGTAGCAATCTTCAATTTTATTATTTTTGGGTTCTACGCCATATACCATAACAGTTGGCAGGGTATGTGTGGTGTGTACTACAGTAGAAGCTTTCTTAAAGAGCTTTTGAAGTCTGCCAAACTTTGCTTTATGATGTTAAACTTTTGAGTAATGTGCTGCCTTTAGAAAAGATTGGCAAATCCTTGCCAAAAAAAAGGAAAAATAAGGTTCATCCTAAAGTTTCATACTGTTCAGCATAGACAACTTTGGTGTAACACAAGTGTATGCCATACAGGGTAACAAATGATCTTTGCACCCAATTATTGTATTTTCGTTTAAGAGAGTGTATTGGTACTTTCATGGCCCTGTTGCCGTTGTAGCAACATTATATTAGTCCATAATTGCATAAAACCAAATACAAATTTGAATGTAACAACTTGTATCACTTGAATCTCAGGTTCCATTGTGCAGAGAAGGGATTTTGTTTGATTTTATACATAAAGTACATAGCAATCAGTTCAGGGCTGTATTTAGTGAGCTATATTATTAATGTTGTAGCTTTTCATGTAACAAGCAAAATATTTGTCTGTAGTGTTTCTTAGAAAGATTTTATATTTTTAGTATTATATATTATACAACAACTGTTTAATAGTAAGCCGCGCTTTTTTTTATGCCATTATCGGGTTCCTTCCCCCCTCGATGTGTGACCATCTTGACGTGGTGAGGGGGCTCTTGAACTCCAGGAATCTGTTCCCGGGTTTGAATCCAAGAGTCTCATATATCAATATATGTTTCTTTGGATTAATTTTTGTGGAATTTTCCACTTTTGCCAAAATTTATTAAACCTGATAAATGGGAAAAGCTATCATAGCTCGGAATGGGTTTATATTCCGAAGCTAAAGAGTGGGAATTGTGGAAGGACCATCAACTGCCCGATAATGTTTACACCTGAGAGATATGAGATTGATAGCTCAGGGGCGGAACTATTCTTTAGGGCTGACCACGGATTATAGCGGGGTCTGGTTCTGGGGATAGAACTCTCGGCATTCTTTCCGTTTTGCCCTTGATATGATTAGGGTGGGGATGACTGTATTCTTGTAACATTCTCAGTCCTAGCAAGCGGGTTTGGCTTACACTTGGCCCACTCTAATCATGTTTTGCCATCCCCTGTAGGGTAGGGTAGGGGGCCGGACATTTGGGAGTTTGTTCTCACTTGTGCCATTGGTGGAAGAATAAACTTCGTGAAAGACTGATGATATCTTTAAAAGGCTTCAGTTTTTTTTTCTCTCCAATCTTTATGATTAGTCACTCTAAGGATTCGAGTACCCCTGGGCCCTTTGATGGTATCGTTCCGGCACAGTTGACGACCGCTGCTCCAGTACAGAGCAAATCTTCTAGCATGGAAATGGATAATTTTCTAGATAATCCAAATAATCAAAATTAGGGTGGTAATAAAGTTTTAATACCGCCCTGATTTTGAAGCCGTATAAAACACCCAAAAAGAGTAAATATCGACATGACCCAACCTTGACTCACTTCGACTCCCTCTTTGGGAGCAGAAGTTGGTCAAGGCTTCTGACCATGGAAACAGAACAAATTTCAGCCGTAAAGTTGGAAAACTACTTATTAAAAAGACATCCAACAACAGAAACGTCATTCAGACAAACAAAAGAAAGGACATGGCTTATAAAGTAGAAGCCACAACAAAAAAGCAATCTGATGACTATTTGTCCATAAAAAGTATTGATAATGTAATGATAAAAAACCTTTACACTATGAACAGCATTCATGGAATACTGTGCTACTATACTTCCTGAAAATAATAACGAACCGATCGAGAAGAATATGTTATTGGACTCTCTTAAAATGAGATATCCCAAAGTCCAAGATTGTGAGATATATATAATATCAAGTAAACAGAATAATAAAATATTAAGAATTGCAAAAATAAAGTTTGAAGGTCAAGATCTACCTCAAAAAATAATAATTTTGGGCCAAGATAGAGAACTGAGTCCTTACGTTCCAAAACCACTTCAAGGTCAAAATTGTTGTAAATAGGTGCACACGAAGAAGAACTGTCAAAGTAGTTTATGAAGAACTCAAGATCCGTCTAAGAAACATACATACATATGTGCTTATTGTGGTTCCGACGAACATATCACAGATTGGAAGTGCAGTCAGCCAAAGTGTGTAAACTGTGGGCAAGATCATCACTCAAGGTCCAAGGAATGTATGTACTATATGTACGATACAGAACTGAAAATGTTACAAGAAAGAACAGGGGTGTCTATAAAAGAGGCTAAGTTGGAATTAAAATTGAGAGGAACTCAAGATCCGTCTAAGAAACATACATATTCTTCAGTAACAATAACAAGAAGAAATTAATGCTTTAGAAATAAAAACTAAAATGGTAAAGAACAAAGAAACAGGTACAAATGAGATGGATAATATTTTAGCCAATTCATTTGAAATATTAATGCAAATAGGAACACAGAAAGATGCTACTATGGAAGTAACAGAGGAGGGTCATGATGAACTGGAAATTAAAGATAAAAAAAGAGACCTTTGGAGAGAACACCACCCAAAACGAAGAAGCCAACAATTGTTAGAGAAACACCGGTTAAACCAGTGGTTTTCAATCTGTGGCCATGGGCAGTTCTGAGGGGGGCCATGCCACGGACATCTTCAAAATAGTATTTAAAAATGAAAAATTATTTACAGTAAATGCAGGCCAGTGTTTTCTTTCATAAATGACCTAGACCTGGTATTTCATCCAAATCCTTCGGGCCAGGCCTATGAGAGCTGATAGTCAGCTCAGTGGTTTGGGTAAACTGTTTTAATAACACTAATGATATTGGGTTCCTTGATAATTTCTCATATTAACTGGTTGTAGAGTGCAGAAAAATTGTAAGAAGGCAGTGGCAAGCCATCCCTAAAAGTCTAGAATAGGAACCACATGCTGAACCTAATGCCTATTTTGTCACAAGGAAGAAGAAGAGATGAACTTCAAGAAGTACATTTTGAGATAAAAACTTTAAAGATTCTAGATAGGTGAACGTCCTTCCATGCATTACAGAACATGAATCTTCATGTTGTACACAATGCTATTCTGCTTTAAGTAAATGGGACTTGGCTAGGCTGTAAAATTGGCATATCTTGGAGATTCGGGCTTCAACATAATAAATCCCAAGTGCAGAGACCTACCCGATTTCAGTGGGTCGGTAAGGCTTGTTGGCTTGAAACGGTGCTCGTTTGGCCAGAATACGAAGTAAAACCTCCTCTTCGTGATGGAGAAATCTTCAAGATGTGAAATCACTATATCCTTAGTAAAGTAGGATCCCAAGATGATGTGCTAGAAGTGAGAGTTTAGACCTCATTGCAGGTGATATAAGTATCATAGCCTTTATTATAAAATAGATGAATGACTAGTCACACTTTATATGAAGTAGACCAGACCAAACCAATTTGGCTTCAGAGATGGAAAAATGAAAACACTACGAGTAAATTGTTCTTTTGTGGTCTCAAGAGAGTTTTGAAGTAGAACCTTTGAAACATTTGTGGAAAAACTCAGATATGACAAATTGAAGACCTCATCCGAAGCCCAGCACATTTTCTACTAGTCCTCTAACATAAAGAAACCGCTTCTAAAACACATAGCTCTAGATTCAGAACTTCACCAGGAAACTAGAAAACACGAACCCAGCTACTTCACTCTGCTGGTCGTTCTTTCAGCACTAAAACAAAGCAAAGGCCCAGCTAGAGTGCTGTTTGATGAATGACAGCACTGTGTCTGTAAAAAAGACAGATATGTGAATGTTTTTACTGAATTGTTTCTTCAGTGTAATACCTTGTGCATTATGCCCTCGTGGAGAGTACATTGTATACTGGTGATGTTTCGATATACAGTATACGACACATTAACCGTAGGTGATAATAAAATGCGAAATGCTGCTATGCAAACGTACTTAGTTAATAGTTTGAGGCACGTAATTTACCCCTTGTGTCATACGTATGATACATTGTTAATGTATTATCCTGATTGGAAGAATGTTAATGTTCTAGGATGAAATGATGTATAATATATACCTGTTTACCAGAATCTCAAAATCTCAATGTTTTTGGCAAAATTTAACGTATATTTTTATAGATGCATCATTTCACAGTTTATCTAGGCATTAATTATGCACATCATTGATAAGATTTTGCTGAGCGAGTAGAATCCTTCACACCGCACCGCCAGTATCGCTTGAATTAAAAAAGAATTAAACAAAACTGCCGTATCTCACCTCTAGACCAGATTTTAGCCTACCATGTAGACTCTGGTTAGATTCCATTTATAATAAAAGGGGTGCCACTTTTAAATTGTGTTTACTATCCATATCGAAACAAATAACTTTGAAAATGGAAGGAGTCTTAGAAACAAACTGTGCAATCGATATGTCGAGAAAACTGATAATTTTATTTAAACAGTAATGGTTTCGTCATTATGTTATCTAATGACAACATTGACTAAGAATGTAATCACCGAGAGAATATGTGTCCTGAAAATATAGAAGTGAAATGAATATTTTTTCCAGTTCCAAGGGGCTTGTTTTTGTCTCTTGTAACTCATAATTAGGCAACGGGTTTTTTGGTGTATGAGGACAGCTTTTAGTGGATGAGACTAGACGAATCCTGTACCGGCAACAGCGGATATTTTTTTTTTCTCCTAAGTAAAAGTTGTCTTGGGAATTGAGTAGGATGTAGTTGATATAAGCAGTAAGTCCCTCTTTCACTGATTGCTTATCAGTGATGAAGAGGATACGAAGTAACTGTTAAGTCCGTTTGGTTAAGCACGTGGGAATGCCTCATTTGGAAATTCGAATTTAGACACCAACTCCCAAGTGAGTTTTTCGCTACTCCGGGATGTTGACATTGCGGGAGCAATTTAGATTGAAACAATACATACACCTGATTAAAACCATCATTGATTTATCGAAGACAGTTTGTTTAGGCTTTATAAAACCAATAAATGATGACTTCACTGTTTGTCAAGTTCTTTTTTTTTGAAACTGGATTTTTCTTGTCCAGGTGTCAACACAGCTCGAAAATGCTCCAAACTGAATTTGGTTCATGCTATTGTCAAGGTATTTTGTAATGAAAACTCGTAGTATCTTTTGATCTTGAACGTAGCGGAATTGGGAAAAAGTTTTGCATTATGAAGCTTTGTTTGACTTTCATTTATGGCTACTACTGTAGAAAGTCAGTCGCAAAGGAAGGCTGGAAATGAAGAAAAACAGGCATGAAAGTTACATTAGCTTTTCTTGTTATGGCATACTGTGCGCGCTTGCCAACATTTCAGCTGCAAAGTTGTTCCTTCATTCTGTCAGATTCCCAAAGACACTTTTATGTGGTTATGCTGTTATATTGAGTAGTCTTTAGTCTTTTTTCTCTCGTTTGGTCTTCCGCTTTAGAGTTCATTTACTGTATAGGAAATTGTGTTCAAGTAGTTTCCTCTCTGTGATGGCCACGTACGTGAGACGTGCAATTACACACTGTTTGACATGGATAGCTGCTCGCACAGCAGAGCTCGAACGTGTCAGGCAGCTCCTTACTAACAACGGATGCTACAGAAATCTACTAGAAGGTTGGATATGAAAACGGATGGATGTGTATGCCAGCACAGCAGTGACGATGCCTACTTCACCGGGAAGCATCATATTGCATTACAAAGCCGCATATCACAGCTAGTTCAACGATGAGGTCAAGGCCATGAGGAGAATAATTGACAGCAGTACAAAATACGAATCCTGATGAGAGGATTTCCTTACGTGTCTACTGACTCTCGGACATAGTCAGAACCCTCGTAATGCAAAATAGGATGGCCCCCATGTAGAGAGATGTGCTAGTCGACCAATGTAGTACACAAATGTAAATATACCGAAGGGACATGTCAAGCCCCCTGCAATTACCACATAGGTTGCACCACTACCACTCTACATTAGCGATTCCAAGCTCACCGTAACCAAGGGTAATATTTCACCACTACGTAGATGACCATGACCATAAGCCGACACTAAAAGAACTATTAGAAAGCATAAAGACTGTGCATAGAAATGCCTGGTTCCACAGATTGCAAATAGCAGAAGCTGTGAGTATAAATCAACAACAGCCTGGGTTAAATATACAGAGGAACATGGACTCCATCCTC